>NC_059075.1:159310951-159676274 GCF_020497125.1 Mauremys mutica
TGGGGGCACTGTCAGCAGAGCCCAGACCATGGCGGTTTTGGAGCGGGAGTGGCCGGGCCGCGGGCCCCACGGTTTGTGGGGGGCGAGCCGGCTGAGAAACCCTAAATCGAAGGGCAGATTTGGGGGTGGGGTGGGGGCGGGGCAGAGAATTTTCTTCACGTTTCTTAAAAGCGTTGGATTTTTTTTTTTTAATCTGTACAGCAAGGAGACTTTTCTGTGAAATAAACGACGAAAAGCAGAGCCTGCGCCCCCTCCCTTTCCGCGGGTGCCTGCGTCGTTCGGGGGGGGGCGGCGGGGCCCCCCAAACCTCCCCCCACCCCCAGCGGCGGGCAGGGACGGGGGGAGGAACGAGCCGAGGAGGGATCCCTGCGTAACACGGGCCTGGGGGGGGGCTCGGGGCCCGGGGGGGGGTCACTCCAGTGAACCCCTTTATGGAGGGACAGGCAGGGCCCAGGGGGCTCCGGAACCTGCTGCTGCCGTATCGGCAACGGCCACAAGAGGGCAGCACTGCCCTTGGCAGCGGGACCGGGATGTACCAAGTCCAGCCCTGTCTCCCCACGTTTTGGTACAGCCCGGAAAGTCCCATTTCATTTACCCCCCCCCCCCCCCCAGCTCTGCTGGTGCCCCTCACTCCCGACCCGCAGCCCCTGCCAGCCCAGCCCTGCCCCCCCCCCAGCTCTGCTGGTGCCCCTCACTCCCGACCCGCAGCCCCTGCCAGCCCAGCCCTGCCCCCCCCCAGCTCTGCTGGTGCCCCTCACTCCCGACCCGCAGCCCCTGCCAGCCCAGCCCTGCCCCGCACAGCTCTGCTGGTGCCCCTCACTCCCGACCCGCAGCCCCTGCCGGCCCAGCCCTGCCCCCCCCCAGCTCTGCTGGTGCCCCTCACTCCCGACCCGCAGCCCCTGCCAGCCCAGCCCTGCCCCCCCCAGCTCTGCCGGTGCCCCTCACTCCCGACCCGCAGCCCCTGCCGGCCCAGCCCTGCCCCCCCCCAGCCCAGCCAGTGCCCCTCACTCCCGACCCGCAGCCCCTCCGTCCCCCGCCCTGCCCCCCCCAGCCCAGCCGGTGCCCCTCACTCCCGACCCGCAGCCCCTGCCAGCCCAGCCCTGCGCCCCCCCCAGCCCTGCCGGTGCCCCTCACTCCTGACCCGCAGCCCCTGCCAGCCCAGCCCTGCCCCCCCCAGCTCTGCCGGTGCTCCTCACTCCCGACCCGCACCCCCTGCCTGCCCAGCCCTGCCCCCCCCCCAGCTCTGCCGGTGCCCCTCACTCCCGACCCGCAGCCCCTGCCGGCCCAGCCCTGCCCCCCCCCAGCTCTGCCGGTGCCCCTCACTCCCGACCCGCAGCCCCTGCCGGCCCAGCCCTGCCCCCCCCCCGCTCGGCCGGTGCCCCTCACTCCCGACCCGCAGCCCCTGCCGGCCCAGCCCTGCCCCCCCCCCCCAGCTCTGCCGGTGCCCCTCACTCCCGACCCGCAGCCCCAGCCAGCCCAGCCCTGGGCTCCCTTTCCTCACAGGGCTCTGCCGGTGCCCCTTGATGCTCTACTTCTCCTGTGTGGGGTAGGAGGGTGGTTGCAATGGTTTGTGCGCTGTGGGGCAGGGCTCAGCAGGGGGCGCTCTCCCCTGGCGGCCAGTGCTGGCCCCATGCCCCAGTGTGGCGCTGGGGGTGCTGTGGGGCAGGGCTCGGTAGGGGGCGCTCTCCCCTGGCAGTCAGGGCTGGCCCCAGTGTGGCGCTGGGGGGTGCTGTGGGGCAGGGAGTGGGGCAGGGCTCGGTAGGGGGCGCTCTCCCCTGGCAGCCAGGGCTGGCCCCATGCCCCAGTGTGGCGCTGGGGGGTGCTGTGGGGCAGGGCTCGGTAGGGGGCGCTCTCCCCTGGCAGTCAGGGCTGGCCCCAGTGTGGCGCTGGGGGGTGCTGTGGGGCAGGGAGTGGGGCAGGGCTCGGTAGGGGGCGCTCTCCCCTGGCAGCCAGGGCTGGCCCCATGCCCCAGTGCGGCGCTGGGGGGTGCTGTGGGGCAGGGCTCGGTAGGGGGCGCTCTCCCCTGGCAGCCAGGGCTGGCCCCATGCCCCAGTGCGGCCCTGGGGGGCGCTGTGGGGCAGGGAGCCGAGTGAAGCTGAGCTGCAGCATTTCCTCCGAAGCTGTCCCTGAGCCCCGGAGTCTGGGTCCAGCCCCAAACCAGGGGCTTCTGTTCTGCCTCCCTCGCTCGCCCTCAGCCCCAGAGTGGATTTTACCTCCCACTTTGTGTTGCCAACTTCTCTGCGGCATCGCTGTGCAGCTGTTCCCCTGCTGCCCCACCCCAGAGCTGGCTGCATCCCAGCTGCAGGTGAGTCGTCCCTGTGCGGCGTTATAGGTGGCTGTTCCCTAGCCGCTCCGCCCCAGAGGCGGCTGCCTCTCAGTGCCAGGTGAGCCATCCTACTGCAGTGTTACATGCGGCTGTTTCCCAGCTGCCCCGCCCCAGAGGTGGCTGCATCTCCGTGCCAGACGAATGAATGAGGAGGCAGGTGATGAGTTTTTGGCTTTTAATGCAGCAGTTTATTTGAATACAGATGCCGGCTGAGGTACAGTCCCTAGATCCCTCCTCCCCGGCTTTGTGCGGATAACAACCTTCTATAGCTGGTTTGCCCCAGCAAAGATTTTAAACCCGCCCCCTGTCTCCCAGGCCGGGGTCCGAGCAGACCCTGGGTGCCCTCGAGTTGGGGGTCCTGATATCGTCATTTCTCCTGCTCCTGAATCTGCTGGAGTCTCAGGGGGCTTTGCATCCCCAAGTCCCGGACTCCTGGGTCCCTCCATTCTGACACCCCGGCGTCCCTTGGCTCCTTGCTCTTCTCCGATGCCTGGGTCCTGCCCCCAGCATCTTCTGTGACCCCAGGTGCCTGTGTCCTCTTCCCGCCACCGGCCCCGGACTCCTCCGTCCCCTTCCACCAACGCTCCCCACGTTTCTCCTCCCAGACCCCCGGGGTCTTGGATTACTGCTCCTACCCCGCTCCTCTCAGCTCCGGGCCGGACTCCTGGGTTCCCTGGGGCCCCGGCAGCGCGGTGGTCTCTCGTCCCGTTGCTCACAGTACACTCATCCATAAAGTAGGAAACACTACACAGGACACGGCGGTTTAGTAGTGCTTTCTACTTTATGGAGGAGTGCACTGTCCGTATCGGTGCCAGTCCTCGGGCGGCGTCCCTCGGCGGGCACTGCCTGTGCCAGGCTCCGGCTGCCCCGTCCCCTCCCCTGCCCTTCCCTCAGCTCCCGCTGCCTGCGGTCCCCGGCTGGGTAAACGAACAGGGAGCCACAAGCAGAGGGGGCCGGTTCAGGGGCCCTGTGTCGGATTGTCAGAACTCAGGCATCCGGGCACCCAGCTGCCCGCTCTGATCCGCTCCCCTCCCAGAGCTGGGAGAGAACCCAGGAGTCCTGGCTCCCAGCCCCCTGCCCTGCTCTAACCCACCAGACCTGACTCTCCTCCCAGAGCCAGGAGAGAACCCAGGTGTTCGAGCTCCCAGCCCCCCCGCTCTAGCCACCAGACCCCCTTCCCCCTCCCCAGAGCTGGGGATAGAACCCAGGAGTCCTGGCTCCCAGCCCCCCCTCCCCCGCTCTAAGCACTGGACCCCACTCCCCTCCCAGAGCTGTAGTTCGGTATAATTAGCAACAAAATGATGACTCGTGTGGTGATGGTTATGAGCTAACGATCACTTATGAATTGAGACTGATTTGACAGCAAACAGTTGCAGTGATCAGTGAATTAGTAATTCTCTGACTCGATTAAAATAAAGCTCGGGCTCTGCTTCCGCAGCCGCACCCCATTGCCAATTATCAAACGACTCCTCGTGATCTCAAAGGGGATCTGCTGCTCGTTAGCTGGCGAGGAAAGATTGACGTGCCCAGACCTCAGGGTCTTGATTGAATTACTCATTAGAAAATGGTGATTAATTACTACCTACTATGCTTATTAAGAGACTAATAATTACGCAGTTCTGACCAATTACTAATGTTAGTTTCTAGCTGCAAAAAGGATTTTCTGGACTGCAAACGAATCGTTGTGAAGGGGCTGATTAGTGGAAAGCCCTGACAGCAACCGAGAAGCGGCGCCGTAGCGTTTCCTAGGCCGTGGCCGATCCTGGCAAAGGGAATCGCTCAGTTCCTAAGTGGGCAGCCGGCTGCTTGCTCCTTCCAGGGCCACCGGCTGCGGGAGACGGACGGAGCCGAGAATGGAGCGTCACCGGGGCAGGAAACGGCATTTTAGCCCAGGAAACTAACTCAGGAGGATGGGCGCAGTGAGCAGCGGTGTGATAGTTGGCAAATAAGGCAAGAAATAATTAGTAACCACCAGCCCCCACTCCCCTCCCAGAGCTGGGAGAGAACCCAGGAGTCCGGGCTCCCAGCCCCCCCTGCTCTAACCACTAGACCTCACACCCCTCCCGGCCTGGGGGAGAGAACCCAGGAGTCCGGGCTCCCAGCCCCCCCCGCTCTAACCCACCAGCCCCCAGTCCCCTCCCAGAGCCAGGAGAGAACCCAGGAGTCCGGGCTCCCAGCCCCCCCTGCTCTAACCCACCAGCCCCCAGTCCCCTCCCAGAGCCAGGAGAGAACCCAGGAGTCCGGGCTCCCAGCCTGGAGCAAAGGCCACCTTCTTACCTGTGCCCTGTATCCAGCTCACAGGTGTGGGGGCGAGCGAGGTGCTTCCTGATGTTAGAAGCTGGTGGGGGGAGACCCCCAGCTCCTTGTTTGCTTGGCTGGGAGGAGAGGGGCTCTGAGCCTGTACCCAGTTACTGCCCCCTGGAGTGGGGCGTGACCCCCAAGAGGAAGAGGCAGGTGGAGGGGGGAAGCAGCATGGGGGACCCGAGAGGCAGGTGCTCTGGCACTCGGCATCCCTGCGCCCCAGAATCGGGGCCCAGGAAGGATCTCGCCCTCCCCCGCGCCCCCCCGCCGGGGTGGAAGAGGGATCAGGCGCCATTTTGCTGTTGCATAAACCGCTGCGCGGGTTTGAAACTTCCCCTCCTGGGGGGGCACAGCAGGCACCAGACAGCACAGCGACCCCACCCCCCAGCTCCAGAACTGGGGACACTGAGGCACAGAGAGAGAGAACCCAGGAGTCCTGGCTCCCAGCCCCCCCTGCTCTAACCACTAGACCCCACTCCCCTCCCAGAGCCGGGGAGAGAACCCAGGAGTCCTGGCTCCCAGCCCCCCCCTGCTCTAACCACTAGACCCCACTCCCCTCCCAGAGCCGGGGAGAGAACCCAGGAGTCCTGGCTCCCAGCCCCCCCTGCTCTAACCACTAGACCCCACTCCCCTCCCAGAGCCGGGGAGAGAACCCAGGAGTCCTGGCTCCCAGCCCCCCCTGCTCTAACCACTAGACCCCACTCCCCTCCCAGAGCCAGGGAGAGAACCCAGGAGTCCTGCGTCGCCGTAGTGTGAGAAACTCACCTGTGTCCGTGGCAGGGGTGTGGGGTGTGGGGGCTCCAGTCAGCAACCTGCAGAGGAGAGAGAGCGAGGAGCCGGCGCTGGGGCTTTTTATGGTTGACCTGAGGCCCTCCCACTATGCGCCCCTCCCCCGGCCCACACTAGTCATGTGATCAGCCGCCCTTCCCCCCCCCCCGAAACCACAGGAAGTGGGGGGCCCTGGCTCGAAGTGGGGCCTGACAGCGGAAATTCTAGCCCCCTCCCAGCTCCGTGCATAGCTTCAGCCCCTGGCCGCACGGGGTTAACGGTCCCAGGCCTGCATGGTGGCAGGAAGGGGATCTCGGCCCAGGAAGGGGAACAATCCCCCCCAGCCCCCGTCTCCTCCAGGCCCGTTAAAGGCCAGGGGTGAGAGTTGGCTTCGGTAGCTCTGCTGGTGCCCCTCACTCCCGACCCGCAGCCCCTGCCAGCCCAGCCCTGCCCCCCCCAGCCCTGCCGGTGCCCCTCACTCCCGACCCGCAGCCCCTGCCAGCCCAGCCCTGCCCCCCCCAGCCCTGCCGGTGCCCCTCACTCCTGACCTGCAGCCCCTGCCAGCCCTGCCCCCCCCAGCTCTGCCGGTGCCCCTCACTCCTGACCCGCAGCCCCTGCTAACCCAGCCCTGCCCCCCCCAGCTCTGCCGGTGCCCCTCACTCCTGACCCGCAGCCCCTGCCAGCCCAGCCCTGCCCCCCCCAGCCCTGCCGGTGCCCCTCACTCCTGACCCGCAGCCCCTGCCAGCCCAGCCCTGCCCCCCCCAGCTCTGCCGGTGCCCCTCACTCCTGACCCGCAGCCCCTGCCAGCCCAGCCCTGCCCCCCCCAAGCTCTGCCGGTGCCCCTCACTCCTGACCCGCAGCCCCTGCCAGCCCAGCCCTGCCCCCCCCAGCTCTGCCGGTGCCCCTCACTCCCGACCCGCAGCCCCTGCCAGCCCAGCCCTGCCCCCCCCAGCTCTGCCGGTGCCCCTCACTCCCGACCTGCAGCCCCTGCCAGTCCAGCCAGGAGTGGGGTCTGGTGGGTGAGAGCAGGGGGAGCTGAGAGCCAGGACTCCTGGGTTCTCTCCCCAGGGGCAGAGGGGGTCAGGGGATTGAGGGCTGTCCTGGGACATGGGGGGAGGGGGTTTGCTGTGGCCAGTCTCCTTTGTGGCCCCCATCATGTGCTAAGAGCTGGGACTGTGGGGCGCTCGGCAAAGGGGGGCCACACAGTGACTCCCCCACCCCCCATAGGCAGCCAAGTACCCTGACGGCCCCCCCGCCCCCAACACCCGGCCTGGCCCAGCTCAGGCCTCTGGGTGAGCACAGTGGAGCTGGGGTGGGGGACAGCAGAAAAGGCACCTTCCCCCCCCCACTAGCTCCCAGTCCCCCCATCCCCCTCAACCCCTCCTGGCTCCCTGCCCCCCACCTGCCACCAGGCCCTGCCGTTCCCTCCCCCGCACACTCGGCTAACGCCGTGACCTTAATTTTAGTGGTTAGGGCGCATCTGGTGCAAGTGTGAATGGAAAATTCATAACGTTTTGTGGAAGGGCGGGGGCAGGGGCTGCGGGTCGGGAGTGAGGGGCACCGGCAGAGCTTGGGGGGGGCAGGGCTGGGCTGGCAGGGGCTGCAGGTCAGGAGTGAGGGGCACCGGCAGAGCTGGGGGGGGGGGCAGGGCTGAGCTGGCAGGGGCGGCGGGTTGGGAGTGAGGGGCACCGGCAGGGCTGGGCTGGCAGGGGCTGCGGGTCAGGAGTGAGGGGCACCGGCAGGGCTGTGGGGGGCAGGGCTGAGCTGGCAGGGGCTGTGGGTCGGGAGTGAGGGGCACCAGCAGAGCTGGGGGGGGCAGGGGTGGGCTAGCGGGGGCTGCGGGTCGGGAGTGAGGGGCACCGGCAGAGCTGGGGGGGGCAGGGCTGGGCTAGCAGGGGCTGCGGGTCAGGAGTGAGGGGCACCGGCAGAGCTGTGGGGGCAGGGCTGGGCTAGCAGGGGCTGCAGGTCGGGAGTGAGGGGCACCGGCAGAGCTGGGGGGGCCGGGCTGGGCTAGCAGGGGCTGCGGGTCGGGAGTGAGGGGCACCGGCAGAGCTGGGGGGGTGGGTGGAGCCCCACAGGTGTAGGTGGGTGGCTTCCCTTCCCCCACCAGCCTGACCCCCAGGCCCTGCTTCCTTCTTCTGTCTCTGGGGGTGGGAGGTGCCGGGTTGCTGGAGCTGGGGGAACTGAACCGTGGCTGAGGGAGGGGGTTGGCATGGGGGGGGGGTCCTCTGCCCCAGAGCTGGCTGCATCTCAGTGCTGGGGGGTAGCTTGTGTGAGCTCAGCCTAGAGAGTCAGGGCGGGGGGGGGGGGGGTGGTTAACCCTGGGGTTGGGCCGTGTGATCTGAGGCGCACATGAGACAGGAAGTTGTGTCAGGGGCTTTGGGACAGGAAGTGGCTCCCACCCTGAAAGTCGGACGGCTTCCCGGAGATAAAGGGCTTTTCAGCCGGTGGAGGAGGGTGGGGCAGATTTGGGGGGCCCCCGGCAGTGGGATGAACCCAGGTGTCCTGGCTTCCAGCCCCCCCTGCTCTGACCACTAGTCCCCACTCCCTTCCCAGAGCTGGGGAGAGAACCCAGGTGTCCTGGCCCCCAGCCCCCCTGCTCTGACCCACCGGCCCCCACTCCCCTCCCTGAACTGGGGAGAGAACCCAGGAGTCCTGGCTCCCAGCCCCCCCCTGCTCTAACCACTACACCCCACTCCCCTCCCAGAGCTGGGCTAGAACCCAGGAGTCCTGAGCCCCAGGATGTGTCCTGCAGGGGTCCCTGAGCAGTGGGATGGGGCTTATGCCCTTATATGGGTACAAGTGGCCCCTGGAGGGAGGAGCCGCCCCCCCCCTCCCCGAGAGGCGCCAGGATGTGGCTGAGCTGCGACTTCTGCTATTTTCAGGGCCCTGGTTTGCAGGCACCCGAGGGGGTGGGGGCTGCAGGGGATGGGTGGGGGAGGGGATGGAGGGGCTCTGGGGGGGAGGATTGGGATGGCGGGGAGGGGGCCATGGTGTGGGGGTGTTTGTCCCCCAGTGTCTGGGTTTGGGCACATGGTGCCCTGGGATCCACCGGTTCAATGAGCCCCGACCCCCCCCCCCCCCGAGACACTGGCTGGTGCATGAGCCAGCCCCAGCCACCCCCCTGCCCCCCCCAACAGGCAACATCCCGACCGTGCCCCCCCATCCCAATCACAGCCCCCCCCGAGGACACAACCCCTCCCCCGCCCCCCGCTCTGGACTTTTCCATGACGCCGCCGATTCGAGACCGCGCCCAATGGACCCGCCCCCCCGCCTGCCCCAAACCACAGAGCAGTGCCGAGAAGGCCGGAAACTCAGCCCTGCAAATATAGAAACAGCCCCAGCCCCCCCCACCTCTCCCGGTGCCCCTCACTCCCGACGCGCAGCCCCTGCTAGCCCAGCCCTGCCGGTGCCCCTCACTCCCGACGCGCAGCCCCTGCCCCCCCCAGCCCTGCCGGTGCCCCTCACTCCCGACGCGCAGCCCCTGCCCCCCCCAGCCCTGCCGGTGCCCCTCACTCCCGACGCGCAGCCCCTGCCAGCCCAGCCCTGCCGGTGCCCCTCACTCCCGACCCGCAGCCCCTGCTAACCCAGACCTGCCCCCCCCCCAGCTCTGCCGGTGCCCCTCACTCTCGACCCGCAGCCCCTGCTAGCCCAGCCCTGCCCCCCCCCCCGCTCTGCCGGTGCCCCTCACTCCCGACCTGCAGCCCCTGCCAGTCCAGCTCTGCCGGTGCCCCTCACTCTCGACCTGCAGCCCCTGCTAGCCCAGCCCTGCCCCCCCCCGCTCTGCCGGTGCCCCTCACTCCCGACGTGCAGCCCCTGCCCCCCCCAGCCCTGCCGGTGCCCCTCACTCCCGACGCGCAGCCCCTGCCAGCCCAGCTCTGCCGGTGCCCCTCACTCCCGACGTGCAGCCCCTGCCCCCCCAGCCCTGCCGGTGCCCCTCACTCCCGACGCGCAGCCCCTGCCAGCCCAGCCCTGCCGGTGCCCCTCACTCCCGACCCACAGCCCCTGCTAGCCCAGACCTGCCCCCGCCAACTCTGCCGGTGCTCGTCACTCTCGACCCACAGCCCCTGCCAGCCCAGCCCTGCCCCCCCCAGCCCTGCTGGTGCCCCTCACTCCCGACCCACAGCCCCTGCTAGCCCAGCCCTGCCCCCGCCAGCTCTGCCGGTGCCCCTCACTCCCGACCTGCAGCCCCTGCCAGCCCAGCCCTGCCCCCCCCAGCTCTGCCGGTGCCCCTCACTCTCGACCCGCAGCCCCTGCCAGCCCAGCCCTGCCCCCCCCAGCTCTGCCGGTGCCCCTCACTCACGACGCGCAGCCCCTGCCAGCCCAGCTCTGCCGGTGCCCCTCACTCCCGACGTGCAGCCCCTGCCCCCCCCAGCCCTGCCGGTGCCCCTCACTCCCGACCTGCAGCCCCTGCCCCCCCCCAGCCCTGCTGGTGCCCCTCACTCCCGACGTGCAGCCCCTGCCCCCCCAGCCCTGCCGGTGCCCCTCACTCCCGACGCGCAGCCCCCTGCTCTCTGTGGTGTTGGAGCCCAGGGTCCGAGACCTTCGCTGGGTTTCAGCCCCTGGGTCCCAACCCAAGCGGGAACGTCTCTCCCGGCGTTTTTAGCCCAGGGGTTTGATCCTGAGTGTGTAGGGCTGGACTCTGAGCCGCGCTGCCCCCGCGGGGCTTTGCCGTATGGACGTGCCGGAAAGGTTGGGCCGAACCTGACCCTGTCGCCATGCCTGGGCCGTCTCCCCCGTGCCAGCCTCTCGACGGGCAGGACCCAGTTCGGGACTGGTGTCCCCCCCGGAATTGAAATTAGCTGGGGTGTTCGAATACACCAGGGGGTGACGGCCGAGGGGTGAGGGCGAAGGGAGGCTTACGGCACCATCGTAAAAAGTGAAAAAACGGCTCCCAACCATTTTATTCAATTTCACTCGTGTTTTAAAATCGTCACGGAAACGGGCTCTTCCAGCCTTCTCTGAAGGCAGGCAGGTCCATCCCTCTTGGGTTCTTCTTGTCATTTGGCACAGCTCTGTTCAGGGGCTTCTCGACCGCGGGACGCTCCTCTTCGGTGGCGTCTCGTGCGTCCGGTACATCCCGTCCTGCAGGATCTGCTCCCGGCCAGGCAGAAGGCGGCGCCGTTCAGAACACAAAACTCTGTTCAGTGAGGAAAAGGGTGCTGACCTGTAGCTGTTGTGACTGGGAGTCGCAGGAGATGAATCTCTGCTTCTCTCCTCCCAGGAAACAGAGCCCAGAAATTGGGCCAAACCACTCGTGATGATGAAGAAGAAGCTGAAGTCAAATGTTCATTCGTTCATCGTATGACGTTCCACTGCGTGTTCAAATTCTCTGTCCTGTCCTGAGCACGTGGCAACACAGCGCTGGTAGCGCCTCAATCCACTCAGCTGTCGGTGGTTTACAGGACAGGGATCTGTAAACCCTACGCAGAGGTTGATAGAATCCCAAAGTGGCTGTTGTAGATTTGTAAGAATCAACTCTGTGTTCCTGACTTTTCCAACCCTTCTTGTCCTCTTCACCTAAGGATTCAGTAAAAGTCTCTTCATTAGTCAACTTCCGGACTGAAGTCTGTGCTTCTCCCAGTACGTTTTCAGTGGATCTCTCTCTGATTGACCCGAGGGCAGCTTCCATTGCTGGACGAAGATCTCCTACTGTTGTAGCAGGTGCCTGGAGGGCCTTGTGTAATGACCCAAGTGGTTTCCACAGAAGATTTACAAGAGGGAGGATGGCAATAGTCTTCTCTGAACGTAGTAGCGAAAGTCATCCACCAGCCTCACTCCTTAGATCCATCCCATCTTGGCAGATACTTTCCAAAGCCAGTAATAACGGCTGGAGTAATTTTAAGACAACAGCCAAGGGATCGCTCATGAGAAAGCCCCGGGGTTTTCCCAGGTTGAACTAATTTGAACTTCAGTCCCAGTGTATTGTCTATATTTTCCAAGACGTTCAGTCTTTTTGGACTCTTGCTGAAAAAAAGAACATAATGGAGACATTAAATGTGTAGCTTTTTAAATGCCTTTTGAAGAGTCAGCAGCTCGTACCAGCGCTGGTTGGAGTAGATGGCCTCTGCAGTGTGTATAGGAGAGCTTAGGGTCACACTTTTCTCTGAGTCCTGTGGCACCTTATAAGACTAACAGACGTATTGGAGAATGAGCTTTCGTGGGTGAATCCCCACTTCGTTGGATGCATGTATAAGGTGCCACAGGACTCTTTGCTGCTTTTACAGATCCAGACTAACACGGCTCCCCCCCCCCGATACTTTTCTCTGAGCAAAGCTTGTGTCCACCATGTCTACCAGAGAAGTTTGCAGCTCCATCAAATGCACCAGCAGCTGTCTGTTTGGGGCCCAATTGACAAGCATTTAACTCTTGTACGATGTGGGTTGTCACAGATGCAACCGATGCAGCTTCTATAACGTGAACATCTAGAAATGCATCTACTGACCCACCACGGACAGCAAGCTAACGTACACAAGGACTTAATACTTGATGTGCATTTGCACTGGTGTAGTCATGGGCCATTCTGGACGTTTTCTGAATGTGGTGCAAGGGGTTTCTACTGCTGAGCCTTTCGCCAGCTTCTCACCACTCAGCTGAGTGTCGTGCAGAAAGCTAGTGAGCCTTTGCCAGGCTTGGTAAGAACCAGTGTCCAACAAGGGCCGATGCCCTTAACGTCGGCCTCCAGTTTGCAGTGGGGGGGGGGGGATCGCAGCCATGGTTGTCTGCACACACTGTGCTGGGGCTCCCGCAGTCTTAGCCTCATGAAGCACGTCTAAAATGGGCTTTGACAGTGACTGGCTCACGAGGCTTTCTGCAGCGCGCCGCGGTCCCGAGGTTTGGTGTTTTGCAGCCTTTTCAGGTAGATGGTCAGCACTGGCTTTGCTGCTCGGTCTGGCAAACCCAGCGCCTCCACTTTTACTATATTAATCCACGGCACGCCCACATGGTGAGCACTGCGTGCAGGGCTGGTCACCCCAGCTCAGAAAAGATCGATTGGAGTTGAAACAGGTTCAGAGAAGGGCACCAACAATGATTAGGGGCCTGGAACAGCTTCCATATGAGGAGAGATTAAAAAGACGGGGACTGTTCAGCTTGGAAAAGAGGCGACTAAGGGGGGATGTGATAGCGGTTTATAAAATCCTGACTGGAGTGGAGAAAGTGAAGCAGGAAGTGTTATTTACCCCGTCTCATAACACAAGAACTAGGGGTCACCCAATGAAATTAACAGGCAGCAGGTTTAAAACAAACCAAAGGAAGTGTTTCTTCACACAGCGCACTGTTAACCTGTGGAACTCCTTGCCGGGGGATGTTGTGAAGGCCAGGACTATAACAGGGTTCAAAAGGGAGCTGGATAAATTCATGGAGGGCAGGTCCATCAATGGCTATTAGCCAGGCTGGGCAGAGATGGTGTCTCTAGCCTCTGTTTGCCAGAAGCTGGGATTGGGTGACAGGGGATGGATCACTGGATGATTCCCTGTTCTGTTCATTCCCTCTGGGGCACCTGGCATTGGCCACTGTCGGAAGACAGGATACTGGGCTAGATGGACCTTTGGTCTGATCCTCTATGGCTGTTTTTATGCTCTTATGTAAAAATGAATTACAATAATTAAACTGTTTAGTACAGAAACGTCCCCGGATGATGATCTCTCGCGATGGCGCCGAGGTGAGATAACGGCCTTGGCAAATGGTGCATTTGAAAAATCTTTGGCCTACGAGCGAACGTAAATGTATAAACGTTTCCCAGGCACAAATCTCGCCTCCTGGAGCAAAGTCCCTAAACCACAGTCCAACCAACAAATATTCCTTTAGCCCCGTGCCCCTCCCGCCTCCCTCCCTCGCCCCCCAGGCAGCGGCGAGCTCAGCAGCGACCCAGAGGTACATTCGCGTGAGTTCAGCTCCCCACCCTGGCGGGTGAGGGGGGACAGGGCACCTCGCTCTGGCCGCTGTTTGTCCTGCCTCCGTTCGCGCCGTCCCCGATGGCTGCGCCCTCACCTGCCACCTGCGAGTCGGGCTCCTGAGGTCCCAGCAGCTCCGGGATGTCAGCTCTCGGGGGGAACCTCGCTGCTGGGGCAGACTGGACCGTCTCGCCGCAGGGCCCATCCCTCTGTCTCGCCACTAGCCCCTGCTTAGCGAGCGCAGGTCAGGGGGGGCGACCAGGGCTCTGAATGGCCGAGTCTAGCGGTGCCGGGGGGCTCTGACCTCCCGGACCCAGAGGCGCCGGGGCTCTGACCTCCCGGACCCAGAGGCGCCGGGGCTCTGAACGGCCGAGTCTAGCGGCGCCGGGGGGCTCTGACCTCCCGGGCCCAGAGGTGCCGGGGCTCTGAACGGCCGAGTCTAGCGGCGCCGGGGGGCTCTGACCTCCCGGGCCCAGAGGCGCCGGGGCTCTGAACGGCCGAGTCTAGCGGCGCCGGGGGGCTCTGACCTCCTGGACCCAGAGGCGCCGGGGCTCTGAACGGCCGAGTCTAGCGGCGCCGGGGGGCTCTGACCTCCTGGACCCAGAGGCGCCAGGGCTCTTGTTGCCGGCACAAAGGCCCGAGGCGACAGCAACAGGGGTTCGTTGCCCGGTGTGCCTCGCTCCAATAGACACACCAAGGTGGAGAAGCAAACAAAGGTTTATTTGAGATCTCAAAGCAGGATGCTCGGAGACACACAAGTCTCAAATCAAGCACACTCCATACAAGCAGCTCTCTCTCTTTATACATGATTTCAGCTAAGCATCTCTATTACCCCCACTGCCCAGCCCCCCCTTCCCCCCCGTCTTCTTCCCTCCCTTCTAGTTCCCATACAGCAGATACATTATAAAGTAGCAATTACACTAAACAGGTTAAATCATACATGGCAGAAAATACATCATCTCGTTAGTGCCTACTTTTGAACCTTTATCTTGTCTCATTGTTTGAATTATTACTCTACCTCCTAAACCAGGTGCAAGCAGGGGCCCCCCCTTATCTCCCGGTGGTACATAAGAACATAAGAACATAAGAAAGGCCATACCGGGTCAGACCAAAGGTCCATCTAGCCCAGTATCTGTCTACCGACAGTGGCCAATGCCAGGTGCCCCAGAGAGAGTGAACCTAACAGGCAATGATCAAGTGATCTCTCTCCTGCCATCCATCTCCATCCTCTGACGAACAGAGGCTAGGGACACCATTCCTTACCCATCCTGGCTAATAGCCATTTATGGACTTAGCCACCATGAATTTATCCAGTCCCCTTTTAAACATTGTTATAGTCCTAGCCTTCACAACCTCCTCAGGTAAGGAGTTCCACAAGTTGACTGTGCGCTGCGTGAAGAAGAACTTCCTTTTATTTGTTTTAAACCTGCTGCCTATTAATTTCATTTGGTGACCCCTAGTTCTTATATTATGTGAATAAGTAAATAACTTTTCCTTATCCACTTTCTCAACATCACTCATGATTTTATATACCTCTATCATGTCCCCCCTTAGTCTTCTCTTTTCCAAACTGAAGAGTCCTAGCCTCTTTAATCTTTCCTCATATGGGACCTTCTCTAAACCCCTAAAAAACCTTCAAACCAGGGTTGAACTAGCTGTTATACATTCTGTTCTTCCCATCTGGCCCGTGGGGTTAATTACAGTTTAAACATGGCAGCGGTTTGGGCAAGCAAGCTTACTTTTGTTCACTCAGGCCTGATACAGGGATGCTTTGTTAGCACTGTTGTTTTCCATCCTTCTGTTAATGCCCGGTGTCACCAACACTCTGAATGGCCGAGTCTAGCGGCGCCGGGGGGGCTCTGACCTCCTGGACCCAGAGGCGCCGGGGCTCCGAATGGCCGAGTCTAGCGGTGCCGGGGGGGCTCTGACCTCCCGGGCCCAGAGGTGCCGGGGTGCTGAACTGGCACAGATTAAGCCCTGAGGGTGACACCCCCTCAATCGGGACAGGCCACGCACAGGTCTGCTGCCCTTTCCTCAGCCGATACAGCTAACAACACTGCAGTCCCCCTGCATTCAAAATTTTTATTAAAGCTCCTGTTAAAATGCTCCCAGACCCAGAGCGTGTCTGTGCAGCCGGGTATAACGCTCAACTGATGCAAAATTACTCATTAAAAGGCATAAAATGCACATAGTGAGTCATCCGCTCTAGCCCACGCGTCGGCGAATAAACGGACCCGTGCGGTTCAGCTACTAGCGGCCAAGTATTCGGGTGCATCACTCACAAACTAGCAAGAGGGGCTGGTGGCCGGCAGGGCTTGTCGGTCGGTCACGGGGAACCGAGCTTAGGTTGTGCCTCAGCCAACACAATCCCCCAGAGCCGTAGTGCAGTGACTGTGTGACACCCGCCAACGCGGCTCAGTTGGGAACCCAGCGCGCTACCGAGGCCGTGCAGGGGCGTTGGTGCAAACGCAGCCGGGGCCTGACGCCTCTCCCGGCGCCTCGCTCGCTGTCGGGGCGAGCTCAGCCAGCCCCCCTTACACAGCGTCACCGCGCCGACGGGGTCATAAACCCCAGCGGCGGGTGGGCGGGAGCCAGGCTGTGGGTCGCACGTTTCAAACCTCGTGGCCCCTTTTCAGGTGCGAGTGTTTGAGCACGTGCTTGTTTCACTGGCCATTCGAACTGCCGACGACAAACCTGGCAACTAGACCACTGGGGAGGGGGTGATGGGGCGTTCGGGGGGGACCCCAGGGCCGGGAGGTGCAGGAGCCGGGAGGGGGCTAGCCGGAGACCGGAGCAGCCTTTTGCAGAGCACCTGGAGCCCCCAGCTGGGCTCAGTATGGCGGGGGCTTGGCTAGGCCGGCCCCCTGGGTTCACCTTCACGCCCCCCCGTCCATGCGAACCCAAGGCTGGCCAGCACCGGGTGGCTTCTCAGTCGTTCCCTGGTGAGACGAAATGGGCCGTTCCTGTCACGTTGTATGTGGCCGCTGCCTGCCTCAGTTTCCCTCTGGCCTTTGCGGTGCCCAGAGGGGGCCTGCTGCTCCTGCCTGGCACTGCAGTGCGTCCCATGGGGCTGCTGGGCCGTGACGGAGCTGGGTGTGAATCCCCCCCCACTCCCAGCTCGCCAGAGGGTCCAGAGTGACAAGGAGGGGGTGGGGGGGTGGAGGGATTTTCCTGGCCCGGTTGCTGTCGGTGGACGCGATGCTCCCCTAGCTGAGGGACTCAGGCCGTGCCGGAGCAACATCCTCTGCGCTATTCAGCCCGGGCCCGGCTCGGGGCTCCTATCGCAGCCTCGTCAGCCCCCCGCCCCCCCGGAGGGTCAGTGGGGTGTCAGGAGCCAGGAAATCGGTGTGTATTGAGTGCATGATTTGGGGGGGGGCTAGAAAGACAAGGACCCCCCCCAACTGCTCCAGAGACAGCGACAGGCTGGCAACCCCATAGGCAGAGCGGGGTGGGGGTGGTGCTTTTGGGGGTCTGAGCTTTGTGCTGGGGGCGGGGGGCGGATTCTCTGCCTTACAGAGAGATGGGGGCTGCTGTTTGCCGTGTGGCTAAAATACCCGCCCCCCCCCCGCCGGGCCTGTTCCGGCTTGAGCCAGGGAGGGCTGAGACCCGGCCGGGATGTGGGGGGGGGTTGGAGTCTGAGCCGAGGAGGTTTTCCACACCATGGATTGGGGGGGGGGGGGCGGCTGGAGTGCTTGATTTCCCCATGTGACCCCCCCCTTGTAACCCACCCGTGACCACATGGCCCCACACTGACCCATTGGGCGCCTGCCCCCTCCCCACCCCATTGGCCCGGCTGTTCCCAAACTGACATTTGCCTCTGGTGACCTGCTGCCTTCCTGACCCCACGGTGACCCTGCTGTGACCTCTCACGACCCCACGGTGACCCTGTTACCCCATGTGACCTCGCTCGACCCCCGCTGGACCATATTCTAGGCCCCGGGGGTCACTCCCTGGCTCAGAGCCAGGCAGGTCCCGTCACTGCTCCCAGCCCTGGCTGCAGACCGGGGGTGGGGGCTGCTATCACAGGGTTAAGAGCAGGGGTGGGTTATAGGGGAGCTGTGGGGCACCCCGGTCTGAGTGGTGGAAATGGGGGACCTGGTGCTATTGGGGAGCTGCAGGGCACCCCGGTATGAGTGATGGGAATGGGGGACCCGGTGCTATAGGGGAGCTGTGGGGCACCCCGGTATGAGTGATGGGAATGGGGCACCCGGTGCTATTGGGGAGCTGCAGGGCACCCCGGTATGAGTGGTGGGAATGGGGGACCCTGTTATAGGGGAGCTGGGGGGCACCCCGGTCTGAGTGGTGGGAATGGGGCACCCGCTGCTATAGGGGAGCCCTGGGGCACCCCAGTATCACTGATGGGCTGGGGGGCACGTCACAGACACCATGACCGGCACTAGGCCCCCCAGCTTTGGAAGAATCCCATAGTGGAGCCCCTCTCTCCAACGTGCCTGACCCCCAGGGGTTCCCTCTTCCTCTGGGGTCGACTCCACGTGTCCTCCAGCAGCCCCCCCCCCCCCCCCAGGTCCTTTGGTCTCAGGGCTGGGCCCAGCTTCCCCGTCCTCAGCGACTTCCCACCGCGCTGGCTCGGGTCCCGTTCTGTCGCCCCGGGAGCCGGGTTTGAGCCCGGTTCCTTCGCAGTGTAGACGCAGCCCTGCCGGCCGGCTGCTGCGGGAGCCCAGGAAACGTAGCCCCCAAGGCCACGGGCTGACCTGCGGGGGTGCCGGCTAGCCGGGGCCAGAGCAGCCCTGCTTTGGGGGGCGGCTGAGTGGGCTCCGACCCCCGGCTGCAGTGTAAACATTGGAGAGGTTACTGCAAGTGCTGCTAGCCCCAGGGTTATGCTGCAGTGTGGACAGACCCTCCCACCTGGCCTGTGGGCAAAAGTCATCCCCCCCGCTGGGGAAACCGAGGCACAGGCAGGCTTCATAAAGTGCGACAACACATTCCCCGGCCAGGGTTTGAACTGTGCGAGCCGGGGGGCGTCAGGGGCCCCCCAGAGAAGGGGAAAGCAGCTGAGACGCCGCTGCTGGTAACGGATACACCTGGGCAGCGCATGGTGCAGCCATGGTGGGTTCTCGTAACCGAGAGACACCGAATCGCAGCCCACTGGCAGGGCAGGGAGAGCTCTGTCCCGGGGGTTGGGTTCAGGGCCTTCCAATGTGGGGGAGCCCCCTGCATCCCTGAGCCACCAGCGCCGCAGAGACACGGCTGGGTGAGGACCAGGTGGGCATGGTGACCAACCTACCCCAAGCCCCCAAATGCTCAAGGGGTGGCTCGGGGCAATGGGTGCCCCAAGCTGGCTGACCCTGGGGGGAGGTGGGTCCCCTGCCCCTTTTGCTCCCTGGCAGACGAGGGGAGGAGGTCGTGGCAGGGCCCCAAGTCACTGGCTAAGACACCTGGGGTTTCTCTGGCTGAGGGCAAACATAGGGAGCTTCCCCCACTGGGGAAACCGAGGCACGCAGGAGTCATAAAAATGACAAAATTCCTGTTGTCACAAGTCCCCTCTGGTACAAGGGTTTCCTGTGGCACCTCGATACCAGAGCTGGGAAGGGGGGCTCTATGTTACAGGGGAGCCCTGGGGCACCTCGATACCAGAGATGGGAACGGGGGGCTCTATGTTACAGGGGTGTCTTGGGGCACCCCGATACCAGCGATGGGAACGGGGGGCTCTATGTTACAGGGGAGCCCTGGGGCACCCCAATATCAGAGATGGGAACGGGGGCCCCTCTGTTATATGAGAGCCCTGGGGCACCCCAATGTTGGCAATGAGAAGGGGGGTGACCTGCTGGTAATAAAGAGGAACTGGGGGAGACAGCACGATCAGAGGGGGTGCTGTGGGGTACTGGGTGGAAGAGATGGGGGGCTGGTACGGTCAGAGAGGTGGGACACCTTTGCTGGTTTTTCAGGTTCAAGGGAGGCAGCCCCAGGACCTCCCAATATGACAAAGGTTTGGGGAGCCCCAGAGGATTATGGGGGATCCCCAGAGAACCCCCCTGCCTTGGTGTCAGACCCCAGACCCAGGTAACACAAAACCAGCCAAACCTTTATTGTCTCCAAACTGAAGAGAAGGTGGATTTCGGGGGGGCTGGTGGAGGGGGTTTGATCCCAGGCGGGGAGGCGAGGGCTGTGTGTTGGGGGGCCGAGGGAGACATCCTGTGGGGGTTGGGTGGGTCTCTGTGCCCTCCCCCCGATCTCACTGCACGGCCTGTTCGTTCGCGCTGCTGCTGGAGTCTTGGGGTTTCATGACGTCGGGGAGCTCCGGGGGGCTGGAGAAGGAGTCGATGCGGAGAGCCTCGAAGGAGTCATCTGGAGGAGGAGAGACGGTCAGAGAGGCAGGATCAGCCTCCCAGGATCCCCACGGCCTCTTCCCCCCAAGCACTCACCCCCGGCTCGGAAAGCCAGGCCCACTGTGGCCGGGGCCTGGGGCCGCGCCGTCTGGCTGGTGAAGCCGCAGTCTCCCAGGGTCTTGCTGTCGTCTAGCAGCTGGTCATCCTGGGACGGAGAGAAGGGAGAGCGGAGCGGCGCCGCATGAGCCGCAAAGATGCAGCTGCCTCTGGGGCGGAGCAGCTGGGGAACCGCCGCACATAACGCGGCACAGGGACTGACGGCCAAGGGGAGAGCGCCCCCTGCTGAGCCCCCTGCCTGTTCCCCGCAGCACATGACCCCTGCCCAGCCCCTGGCCCACAGCCTCCCCTGCCCAGCTTCCTGCCCAGCCCCAACCAGTCCCCTACCCAGCCCCCTGCCCCATGGCGCCCCCTGCCCAGCCCCCAGGCCCATACGCGCCCCGTGCCCAGCCTCCACCAGTCCCCCGCCCCATGGCGCCCCCTGCCCAGCCCCCCACCAGTCCCCCGCCCCATGGCGCCCCCTGCCCAGCCCCCCACCAGTCCCCTGCCCCGCCCCCCACCAGTCCCCTGCCCCATGGCGCCCCCTGCCCAGCCCCCCCGCCCCGCCCCGCACCTTGTAGAGCCGCTGCTCCTCGGGGGGCCGCTTGAGGATGCCCTCCACGATGCGCTTCAGCTCGTACACGGTGCTGGACTCCTTGGCGTCGGTGAAGATGGTTGTCTTGTGGCGCCGGATCATCAGGAACACGTCCTGGGGGGGGGGGCAGGCGGACACGCGGCTCAGCGCCGGGCCCTGCGTGCCCCCCCCCGGGGCGTGCCTCAGTTTCCCCCCCCGGCTCAGCGCCGGGCCCCACCTGCCCCCCCCCGGGGCGAGCCTCAGTTTCCCCCCCGGCTCAGTGCCAGGCCCCGCGTGCCCCCCCCGGGGCGAGCCTCAGTTTCCCCCCCGGCCCAGCGCCAGGCCCCGCCTGCCCCCCCCCGGGGCCTGCCTCAGTTTCCCCCCCGGGCCCAGCGCCGGGCCCGCCCTGCCCCCCCCCGGGGCGAGCCTCAGTTTCCCCCCCGGCTCAGTGCCAGGCCCCGCGTGCCCCCCCCGGGGCGAGCCTCAGTTTCCCCCCCGGCTCAGCGCCGGGCCCCGCGCGCCCCCCCCCGGGGCGTGCCTCAGTTTCCCCCCCCGGCTCAGCGCGGGGGCGGCTCCCGGGCGGGGCCCCGGCAGTGGGGGAGGGGCGGTCCCGGGGGGGGAGGGGGGGTCGGTCTCTCTCGCTCGCTCACCATCCCGGCCGCTCCCCGCTCGCCCAGACGCAGCCGCAGCCCCCGGCTCCGCCACCGTCCCAGCCTGCACCGCGCGACCCGCGACGCACGGCGCGCGACCCCGCGCTGGCCGCCATCTTGGGAGAGGCCGGGTCAGCGGAGCGGCAGGACCAATGGGGAGGGTGGAACGGCCCAGCGGGCCGCCATGCTTGGAAGGTCAATTCGTCAAAAGGCGGACGCGAGCGGCCATGTTGGGATGGTCAGTTCAGCGTCCGGCCGCCATAGCGGGGAGGGGCGACATGTTGAGAAGGTCGCGTGCCAATTCGCCATCTTGGAAAGGTCAACGTTCAGGGAAGGGAGGGGAAACACTTGCCCGCAGACATTTTGAGAAGGTCCAATGACCTTTTGCGGACCCTGCCCTGCCGCCATGTTGGGAAGGTCAATTGAGTGGGGTGAGCCCGGACGCCTGGGTTCTATGCCCCAGCCCAGGTCGCTGCACGGACCCCCTCCCCAGACTGAGATCTGTGAGGCAGCCCCAAGCCCCTGCCCCAACGTTTAGCCAAGACACCCGAGCGGATCCCGGCCAACCTGCCGGGTGTGACTTTCCCGGTGGCGAACTTCCCTCTGAACAGTGCCGCTGCCTCCGACACCTTTCCTGCCACCCCTGTCCCCACTGGGCTTCCGCAGCCGACCGGCTGGCCTCGAACCTCCTCGCTGGCCTCGAACCTTCCGGCACCCACCAAGCCCTGGCCCATCCCCCGCCTTCATATGGCAGCGAGAGCCCCCTGTGTCTGCACGTGGAGATCGGCCCATGTGGGCGCGGCGCCATGACAGACGTGTAGGCTGCAGCTGTTGGAGAGAAGACAAAACGGACCCGTTGGGATAATCCACGCAGTGCAACACAAGGGGGCGTTGTGATGCCGACAGACCCTGGGGGGTATCGAACCTGGGCCCTCGGGAGCTAAATGCATGAGCCTCTCCTGCAGGAGCTAAAAACCACATGGCTCTTAGCTAAGGCTGCAGAGCAAACTCCTCTCTTTCTCTCAGGGGTCTCGGTGCCACTAGATGGGCCAGCCCAGAACACCCCACCCGGGAGGTGTGTAGGTTACAGCTGCACGTCTGAATTCCCAGTCAGGACCCAGGAGGGAGTGGGACATGGGGGGCACGTAGGGGCAGATCCCAGAGCAGGCGGCGATGCTTCGATTGGCTAATCTGCCCTGTCCCTTGACAATAAACGGACCCCAGCGCACAGGCACGGGCTGACTTTTATTTTTCTCCGTGGGTGCTCCACCCACATTCCGCCCAAAGCCCCGCCTCCGCTCCGCCCCTTCCCTGAGGCCCTGCCCTCACTCTGCCTCTTCCCACCCCTGCTCCGCCCCCTTCCCAAGGTCCCCCTCCCGCCAGCCCCTCGCCACCCCCCAGCACCTCCCACCAGCTGCGGCGAGTGGGTGCTGGGCACCCCCTATTTTTTTCCATGGGTGCTCGAGCCCTGAAGCACTCGTGGCGTCGGTGCCTAGGCTCCAGCTCCGAGTCCCTTCCAAGTGTCACCTGTGGTGTCCAGCCCCTGAGCCTCCGTTCCCAAAGCACCAGCAGACCCCAGTTGCCCAGTAAAAGGAAATTGATTCCAGAAAGAACAGAGCTTCAACTGGAAACAGGTGGGAGAGATGGGAACAACCGGTCACGTACAAAACAAACCACAAACCAGGACCTACCCCGATCAATAGTCACCTTTCCTAGCTAGCAAAGTAGCGCGTCACCCCCAAATTCACTCCTTTGCAGTGTTTGCCCTGCCCCATGGAACCAGGACACCCCCGGGTCCCCGCTCATCAAGATACGCACAGAGAGGCCTTCTCCACCTGTGGGCTGCTGGACCAGTCGCTTGTCTCCGTTCAGACGGGGACAGCCCCTCGCTGCCCTGTCGTTCCGTTTCACCTCCATGCGGGTCCGATGGTTTGCCGTTGTCTTGGAGGGTTTCCATTGACTTCTTCTGGGCTGGGACAAGGGTAGAGAACTGAACCGTGAATCCCATCACCCCCGTTACTGGTGATCGCTGCTACCTGAATGGGCCACCACTGAGCCGTCTGATTCCCTGGTGACAATCTTGCACTCTAAGACCGCCAGGGCTCACATTTCACTGTTCGTTAAATATTCCTTAAATATGACCCGTCCACACATCTCGCAGTGATTCGGAGTTTCTATCATAGAATCTCAGGGCTGGAAGGGACCTCAGGAGGTATCTAGTCCCACCCCCTGCTCAAAGCAGGACCAATCCCCAACTAAATCATCCCAGCCAGGGCTTTGTCAAGCTGGACCTTAAAAACCTCTAAGGAAGGAGATTCCACCACCTCCCTACGTAACGCAGTAAGTCACAAGCTTTCGGTAGAGACCTCATGTGCGGCTCGGCTGCTGGTTTTCTAACTCTGAAAATACGTATTATAGATTCTTACTCTTTGTACCCACTCTCCTTACTAATACTGATACGCGTCGTTATTGCAAAGTCGGCTGGTTAGTGTGGAAAGCGCAACTTCACGCCGTGTTTCACCAGGGCAAGCTAACGCCCCACGTTTACTACGGTTGTGCTTCATACTGGTTTTTAACAACCTGGTATTAAATAGGCTGTACGAGGGTTGTGCACTCGGGGAATAATACTAGTAACATTTGTGCTTGTTCTGAAACCAAAGGCCCACATCCACATGGGGGAAAACAGAATTACCATGTGCCAGCATCGCTGTACCCTGGAGCGCCGTGTAAATTGCTGACACTTGTTTCCAAATGTGCCTTTTTAAAATGGGTTTCTTAAAAAAGTGAGGTTGGATGCTTAAGTTGTTTGTGATTTAGGGGCATAAGCACTGAACTTTTTTTTTTCTCTGAGAAAATGTACGCGTGACCTCGGGCGGGTGGGGGAGGCGAAGGGCTGTGTGGTTTTTTTAAAAGTATTTTGTCGCAAACTGTTTCAGGTTTGGATGCTTACGTATACGGGGTGCCAGATGTGGGCCGTGTAGGTTTTGAAATGATTATAAAAGTTGCTTTTCCTGTTTAAAATATTTAGGAACACGCGCGGGTGGGTTTTCTGCAGCGCTTTGTTGCAATTGCCAACTGCTTTTGAGGGCTTAAAATACTAGGAGATTTTTTTATCACTCTGTGCAAATGTATGTTTAAAAACGGGACAAAAAATTGGTTTTGATGCTTAAATTGCTTGTGATTTAAGGGCACAGGAAATGTGTCTTCCCCCTTCCCCACCCAGGAAAATGTACGTGTGATCTCAGGAAAGGAAGGGAGATAAAAGTGTGTTTTTAAAAGGTATTTTGATGCAAACTGTTTGGTTTTGGATGCTTAAAATACTGTTTTTTTTTTTACTCTGTGCAAAACTTGGGGGCGGGGGAATTGTTTGTGTAACGCAGTGACTTTTAAACAGCCCCAATGCAACAACTCCCACCCCCCAGATTAGCACTTGATTTTTCACTTTCACACAACCGTTTCCTGTGTCTTGTAATCATGTTGACTCCCCACAGTCCGGTCAAAACAAGAGAAATCCTTAGACCCGAGTGCAAAGAAGCCAAAAGAAAAACGAACGAGAGGAGCGAGACTCTCCAGGATCAACCGTCGACAGACGGTTGAAACCTAGTAAATATGTTTTGATGATTTGTTTGGTTGCTTAACTGGTTTTGTTGTTAAACGAATACCTAGGTGTGGGTAGGTTTCGGTGAGAGGCAGAGATTAGAGATTATAGAGTTAAGGGGTTTGTGAACATTGTTTATTTGATGCTAAATTGGGGCATCTTTTTGCTAATCAATCCTGTGTAACTCTCCCGACCTGCCGCAGTCAGAGCTAGGAGACGTGGCCAGCAGAACCACCAAACAACCAGGCATCTGCCCAGCCCGTTAACAACACAGCCAGCAGATGAGCGCAGACAAAGCATCAGGCCAACCCAAACCTTGGCTCCGGCCAGCCAAAACAAAAGACTCCAAAATCAGCACGGCAGCCACACCTTCAGCTCCGCTGCGGTTCACACCACACCGAGCCCTGAGAAAGCTGTGAGCGAAAACACGAAAGCGGGTTGTGCTTTAGGGCGGCGAATAGAAAAACCCCAGGGCTGCAAACACAGACAGCGCCAGCGTGGCTACGGGCTGCAGAAACATGGTAGCAACAATTCCTCTCGTCAGGTCTGCTCTCGTTAATACCAGCAGTAAGGAGTCTGGAGACTGGAAGCAAACATTGACGATGGATGTTCGGTCCCTGAGTACCGACCCTTTGAGTGACTTGGAAAGCAGGGTGGATAAAAATCAGTGATTGGTTCTTTTATTTAAATTGGATTTTTTTTATAAAATGTTTTTCGAGGAAAACACCCATCTAAAGATAGTTTTAATTAAGATACATTATAGCTCAAAGATCTCGCCTCGTGGAATAGGGATTAAAAATTCTAATTCGATAGTAGGAGACAATATCTTCATGTCATGTTTAAGAAAAGTTTTGTAAATGAGTTCCACTAGTTCATAGACCCAATCTCATGGGGCTCCAGGGGCTGCTGTAGAGATTATTGAGGTTAATCTTTCTATCTACCCACCGGGACTCACTGCTCGGTCTAGAAGATACCCGGGGCAGCTCCAGGCACCAGCGCAGCAAGCTCCGGAGTGGCCGCCCCAAGCACCTGCTTGATAAGCTGGTGCCTGGAGCCGGCCCTGCTGAAAGACACCTGACTGCTGTGCTTGGGGCCGCCCCTGAAGATACCAGCCGAGATGCTTAGTTTTGCAGTTCTCAAACTGTGGATTTGTGTCTCCAGAGGTAACATGGTTGTTAACAGCAAAATGTTTTCAGTGCAAAAATGTTTTAAAATAAATAAATAATTTACAGAGGTGAGAAATAACAGACCACAACGCTATTGTCCCTCTGCAAATGTGTGTACACAGAGTCAATCCCTCACCTCTCTCGAAAAGTGCAAAGTTTCAAAAAGCTGAATGAATAGAAGATAGTTGGGAGCGGAATAGATCTGGACAAGGAGAAGAAGTCTGGAGGTAATCGTGAGAAGCGAGGGACATTTGCTTTTTTGTTAAAATATTATGTTTGCTGCTGAAGAAAAAAATCCAGAACACTTAACGTTGTTGTTTTAGTTAAATAAAACAATGTAAATGTCTGTCTGGTGATGTTCTCCTCATGCGGCAAGAAAATCCTCCAAATATTAATGATTGGAGATAGTTGAACTGGAGATAGTTCACCTCCCAGTGACTTCATAAATATCTGCTTCAATTACCTTTGGTAAATGAAATGATCAAACAATCATTAATTTTCTGATACAGCTGTAAAACTCATCTGAAAAGTTTTCCAAATAAATCACGGTTTAGAAATGTATCGTGTGTACCTTCTACACATGAAACCTGCATCTAGCTCCGAGTTGTGAAGAATATGTATTACGGTTCTAACAACCAACGAGAACACACTTTTATGTAGAAAACCATGATTAAATCGAGTCTTCCTGACTAGTGACGTAGGTCAATTTGATTGAAATCAAATCCACCCGTTGGAAAGACCAATAAATGTACAAAGTCGATGCTGGTGGCGGTCGAAGATTGGGGTTTTCTAACAGGAGACGGTAGCACTGCCCACACGGGCCTAGGCATGGGGCTCACAGCCGTGCGGATAACAGGGTTTGAAAACACGAGGGTCTGCGCAGGGTTGCAGAGGGGGTGCTCAGCAGCGACAGGTGGAATGAGCGTTTGGATCTGCAGGGTTTGGGGGACAAACAGCCGCCTGCCAAAACTATGGACTAGAATCACTGCAAAACCCCAAAACTGTAGAAAAGGCTGAAGGGGCGGGGAGGAGAAAACACAACGGTATGACTGAGAATGAGGGGTGGGATCACGGAGAGGCTGATTCCGAGCAGCCCACGTAGCGGGGTTCCCATCTGCTCGCGAGAGACCCCGGCCCTGATGCTCAAACAGCGGCTGATGCAGAAGAGCCCCCCTCAGCGATGGGGTTTCTCCCCAGAACTTTCCAATGCAGCTGGTTCTCATAGACTGTAAGGCCAGAAGGAACCATCCGGGTCATTGAGCCTGATCTCTCGCACGTTGGAGGCGGGGCTAGTGGAACGACAACGTTACAATCGATTGTTCGGTTTTCAGTTCAAACCAGAGCACCCCACGGCCTACGCAATGGAGGCCTTCGTGTTTTTTCCATTTCAACCTGTCACTTTGGTGCTTCACGGCTTGGTTTTCAATCGAAATGGACGTCGGAGAACCATAGCAAACACCCCCCCAAAAAACGCCCCCCGCTTTGAAATGCTGGTTGTTCTTCCAGCGTGGTTTATAAATACGGGAGAGGCGTGCGACCCCGGGCAACGTGTCGGTGTTAGAACGGTGCTGACTTTGGAAACAATGTGATTTTTCAACCGTTTAGCGACTTTGCGAGGCTAGAAAGCCTGACCCAGAGTGTGCCATGAACTCCCGAGGGGTTATTACACCTGATGATTTAATTGGTGTTGGTCCTGCTTCGAGCAGGGGGTTGGACTAGATACCTCCTGAGGTCCCTTCCAGCCCAGATATTCGATGATTCTATGACCCACAGGTGTATCAACTCCTGAGCTTCTGTTTGATTTACTACCAATCTGAGCTCCCCGCCCCCCTTTTGGGCGGTGAATGCCCCTTAGTCCTAATTACTGACAATGTTTCCAACCCCCGGCAGGGCCTAATATCTTCAACCCTGCTGGAAAGCGAAGGAAGAGTCACCCCTAACCCTGGTCTTATAGCGCCGCTGAAGGAGATAGAGGCGCCTTCGGCGGGTCGATGGGGCCGGGTCAGCGCTGCTGCGCTCAAGCGGGTGTGTCAACGTCCGGGCTTTACACAAAACGCGAGAGCTCCTTGCTTGTCCTTTAAACTCACCTCGCTGGTTTTATTCCCCCGGTTTCTCCTGCAGGCATTTCAGGCTGGGAATCCGTCTCTTTTCGTACATAGCCGGGATCAGGCAAGCTATTGTATTGCACCGACATACGGCCCTTGAAAACCAACCACCCTGCCCCATCAAACCCTTCCTCTTATCCAAGGCCCCCGGGACGGAAACACGGATGGTCCCAGAGATATTGTTAGTCGCAGGTGCCAAGTTTTCTTAGGTTTGTCCCGGCACCATCCTCTGACTTCATCCTTTCGAATTTCTTACCAATCCTCTTTTTCCTAAGCAGGGCTCGGTGAGGATCGGGCAGGCAGTGTGACGCCCTAAGCGGGGAACCTTCGATTCGCTAATTCTCTTTAAACCACCATCCGGGGCGCTAGCGCTTGGCACAGCATTTACCGAGGGGGCACCGGGGGCTACATTTTGGTGGGTTAAGCACAGAGATTGCGTTTGCGTGGGGAACCTACGGCTTCTTCCCAGGCCCAGCTCAGCACCCAGGCCGGCGCTGGCGGTTTCTGTCCTCTGAAGTCCACACAGTCACGATGCTGCTGGCCCGGCGCGTCTCTAACGCGGCCCTCACAATCTTCCGTAAGCTTCTGGGCCGAGGGCCGTCCTGCCGTCCGCACGGCTGTCGTCCTCGACCCGCTCCGCGTCCTCTTCAGCAATTTGTCTTGGCGTTGAGCAAAACCACGCTGGGCCTGATTCATCTTCGCTCGCTGAGGCACGGCTGGCAGAGGCCTCCGGGCAGGGCCGGCTTCAGGATGCATCTGTACCTTACGTCCGGACTCAATACACATGAGGCGGTAAAAACCCCTCAGCACCGGTGCACCTAATGCATTTCCCTGATGCATTAACCTTGTTGGGGGCGGCAAAACGAAGTCCCCAGCACCACATAAACTAACCTTATTGGGGGCGGCGAAACAGTTCCCCAGCACCGCTCTGCATCTGATCTTGCTGCACAGTCAATAAGTTCAATGGTGTGAGCCCAAGAGCCAAGCATGCAGAGACAGACATGCCCTAGATCTGCTCGAGATAGCTTGCTAAGAATAGTAGTGTTGATTTCATGACACAGACTAGCCACCCAAGTACCAGCCCGCTGTACCCCATAGTCAGGTGGCTAGCTCATAACACCACCCACGCCACATCATCCTCACTGCTATTGTTAGACCTAGTGTGTGTCTATCTGCCAGAGTTGGGAGGCACGCACCCAGCTGCAGTGTAAATATTCCCCATGTCAATTATTCCAAAGAAGATAAATTGCATGGAATTCAGTGTACTATGCAGATTTTTCAAACAGCCGAAAAGCTTAAGTCCTAACTGCCCTGTGTGGATATCATAGAGTTTCACTGACTTTGCATCTTACTGATTATTGCACCATATTGCTTACTGATTTTTGCCTTACCACACCTGTTATTGTTCAAATCAATGTAATGCACAGATTCACTGACTTTTAAACTGTACAGCTAATAAGGCCATGTGCATGCCCCATGAAGCCTATTTTTCAAATAGTAAAGTGCTAATGTTGTTGAAATAGACTGTACGTGTGCAAAGTACAATTTTCAAATCTTCATAACTGTGATAAATTCAAACCAAATGTCATGACAATTTTGAAAGGCGCTTCTCCCAAAAGGCAATTTTCCTGCCAGCTTTTAGCTTCCTATTCCTGCCTACTTCAGTGCCAGACCTGATTTTTCTTAAAAATAAAATCACAATCATTTTAATAATGGGAGAAATGTTATTTTCCCCTCTCATTCTTAAAAATGGCGGAACTGTTTTTGCTCAAAATTTCAAGGGAAAAAAAATCATCCCCAAGAAGAGGCCAATTTTGGTAAATTTCAGGCCAAAAAGTAACAGTTTCGTAAAGTTCTGAGCAGTTGAAAACAGAGCAATAGAATGTAAATGCTTAGACACCTTTACCCACATCTGCTAGCTAGAACTCCAGTTTCAGATAGATTAAATGGATTAGGCCAGGGGTAGGCAACCTATGGCATGTGTGCCAAAGGCGGCACGTGAGCTGATTTTCAGTGGCACTCTCACTGCCCGGGTCCTGGCCACCGGTCTGGGGAGCTCTGCATTTTAATTTAATTTTAAATGAAGTTTCTTAAACATTTTAATTTTTTTATTTACTTTACATACAACAATAGTTTAGGTTTCAGAGTAGCAGTCGTGTTAGTCTGTATCCGCAAAAAGAACAAAAAGTACTTGTGGCACCTTAGAGACTAACAAATTTATTTCAGCATAAACTTTCATGGGCTACAACTCACTTCTTCGGATGCATAGAATAGAACACACAGGAGAGCTTTATATATACAGAGAACATGAAAAGGTGGAAGTATGCATACCAACAGGAAGAGTCTAATCAATTGAGATGAGCTATCGTCAGCAGGAGAAAAAAAAACTTTTGACGTGATAATTGAGATGACCCATAGGAGGTGTGAGGAGAACTTAACATAGGGAAATAGATTCAATTGGTGTAATGACCCAACCATTCCCAGTCTCTGTTTAAACCTAAGTTAATTGTATCTAATTTGCATATTAATTTGAGTTCAGCAGTCTCTCTTTGGAGTCTGTTTTTGAAGTTTTTTGTTGCAAAATTGCCACCTTCAAGTCTGTCACTGCCACCACCACCACGCAGCACAGAGACTGGGTCAGGCCGGGCTCTGCAGCTGCGCTGCCCCAGAAGCTCGCAGCCCAGATGCCCAGAGCTTTGCGCTGGCGGCAGAGCGAGTGAGTTGAGGCTGCGGGGAAGGGGCTGGGGTTAGCCTCCCAGGCCAGGAGCTCGGGGGCCGGGCAAGACAGTCCCACAGGCCATAGTTTGCCCACCCCTGAGTTAGCATATAAAGTGTAGACACTTTACTTTGACAGAATGGGCAAGAAAAATATGGGCCCAGCCAAAGCATAGAAGCAATTTGATGTAACCTCTCTTCAAGCAGGCCATTTTAACGCTTCCCTTTTACATACTATCTTCAGGGGCTTTATGTAAACTCCCCGTCAGTAATGATTAACCTGGGAAAAGCGTAGGATAGAAAAAGCAGATGTAGATCATTCAAATAGACTGTTGCCAAGTCTGTTGGCATCTATAGGAAACCAAGAAAGTCAGCAACTCCAGTGCCGGCAATGACTCTGATCATAAAAAAAAATCCCATTTTTAGACTCGCTCATGAGATTTTGGCTACCTAATAACTGGACCTGGGAGAAGCACACCTACTGATTTTTGGGTCTGTTTTCTATTCTTAAACGTGGAGCAAATTCATATCCCACCTGTCAAAAAACACAGAGAGCGAGATACATATTTTTCTGTGGTGGTTTCTTTTCATAATTTTTAGTGTCTTTTTTCTTCATGTTCATCCCTGTGTATTTATTCAAGGCACCCATTTTTGTTTTGGGGAGGATGTTTTCTCCATTCTACTAGACACTGTTATGTTTATTGTCCTGCCACCATCATGAAAACTGTTTCAGAAAGCTAGAGGCTTTATAAAATGTCAAAAAACTCTTGGGCTGTCCAGTCCATAAATACCTTTTAGAAAATAACAGATCTTCCAACTAGGTCTAAATAATTGTCTTCTCTATTTCCCCTACTCCTACTGTTCATCTAACAATTATGGCACCACAACAAAATTAATGGCATATTTCCCACATCATTTCTCTTTCTTATCCTCTCTTTTGGTCTGTGTCAAGCTTGCCTGTACTTTTCCTTTTATGGGCAGCTTCATCTCCATGTTAGACCAAAACTGTGCTAGATAACCAGTAAGGGCCATCAACTAAACCCTCTTAATCCTAATTTCCCTTGAGGGGCTTTCCCACCTTGGGGACCTTTTTGGGTAAAAGACAAGCTCTTCTTGCCCTATATTCGTCTGACCTTCTGACAACATGGCAACCCTTCAGCATAACTCCTTTCACAAAAGAACAATTTCATATCTAGTGGGGTGATTGTTTTCAATTACTTAACTGTGTATTCACGCTGGTGATGATCAAATGCACAGATAAATGCAGCATGTATGCAACTGACATTTGCAAAATAATACAATGCGAAACTGTCTTCTATGTTGACATTTTATGACTTTCAAAAAAAACCCTAAATATGCAAGTCAGAATGCATCAATTCTCCGCGTGTATAAATCTGTGTGGTATAAATCTGCTCCTTGAACATCTGTCAGATACTTCTTTGTATAATGTATGAGAACATGTAAGTGTGAAATTCATATCTATCTATCTCTATATATCGATATATAGAGAGAGATAGATAGATCAAAATGGAGAGAAAGAGGGAGATCATCTCTCAGAGCTCATCCAGAGCTCTGTGATAATAATAGAGAGCCCCTGAGGCAGCCAGCCCTGATTACAGAATGGGCCCCACCTGAGAGAAATTAGGTGATTTCAGGTTAACTACTGAGTGGGCCCAGCTGAGGAAGGGCTGGAGGAAACAGAATGCAGGGAGTCAAAAGGTGCCTGCAGGGTGTTGAGTGAGCACCCAGAGGACAGACTGGGAGACCTAGAAGGGAAGGAAAGAGGTGAGGAAGGAAATGGCCCAGGGAAAATGGTCACATGGGTAGAGGATTTGATTGAGCTGTGCAGTACAGAGCCCTGGGCTGGAACCTGGAAGTGAGGTTGGGACTGGATTCCCCCCCCAGCCCCAAGGAAGCGGTGTACAAAGGTAGCTGAGCCCAGAGAGGGGGCTGCAGTCTGAATGTGACCTCGCTGAAGAAGGAGCTGTGGAGAGGCTGGAAGGTTGCACTTGCTTTTGACCTTATTCCATAGGTCCTTTGGAAGAAATTTCATACCAAATGAAATCCAAGATTGCCTACCTGGAACTTCTTTTTTTGGATGGGATAAGTACTGCTGGTAAGTCATATAAATATCTGTGCTGCTAAGATTTGAATTTACTTAGCTCCTGGCCTAGCCCAAATTTGATTGTGTTTTTTATGTATTTTGTTTGTTTGTTTGTTTGTTCTTATTTTAGATTGTGCTGCCTTGGAACAATAAATAAAGTCCAAACTAGAAGAGGCCCAGTCTGTGCATTAAGGGCAGGCTTGCTCTCTCCTTTATTTTCACTGAGCAGGACTTTCATTCCACAAGTCATCCCCCTGACTTCAGTGGGAAACTTTTACTAATAAGACACTAGAAGCGTGTGCTGTAGCAGCAGTGATCCCTTGTTGCCACATTGTCAAGAGCTCAGTTCCCATTTGGGTGGTTTAGTGAAGCGGACAGACTTTCAAAAGTGCTCCACACCTGCCAGCTCCCACCATTCTAGCCTCCTGAAAATCTGATGCTAAATGTTTGTCAGTACCCTCTTTAAATTCAGAAGGAACGTGGGCTCTTTTCTGGTCGAGTAGTTCTGAGACATTGTAGCTCAGGATAATAGAACAGACTTGTTTCTGCAATTCAGCTAACTCAAATGATTGTGGTCCCTTGCTGAACTACATTTCCCAGGATTATTTCAACCTAAGATGAGAACTCTTCCTGTTCCCAGGTATGAATTGCAAGCCCTGGAAAGTCTTGATAGAGCATCTTAAACAGCATAGTGTAGAGCTCATCCAACCAGGTCTGCATGGATGTCTAAATGACTCAGTTTCATTAGCCCCGATTTAGCTTCTCCGTCCAAAAACTGTGTAACTTAAATTATCCTGTAATTCTATGTTTTCTTAAATACTCCTTTTTCATCAGCTCACTACCTGTCAGCTTCTTATTTCTGTTAAAATAGTTTTGAATTTGAGTGTGGCTCGCTGACCCTGGAAGGAACAGGCTAAAGACTGTGCCCTGGCTGGAGGGGTGAGTTATCTGCAAGAAACCACCCCAGCCCCAGAGTGACTGTTGACAAGGACACTGTGAGGCTATGCCTGGCCATGAGGAAGTGCATAGTGGTGAGTAAACCCTGTTACAAGGCTTTTTCTTACGTTCCTTTAACTGCAGCATGTTTAAACTTTTGTAGTTTTCCTTGTCCACCCTCTCTTTTCCTACACCTCCTGGCAAGCGCTGTATCCCAGCCCAGGTGTAGAACCAGCTGATGATAGCACCTTTGGCGAACAGTAAATGACATACTGTTCTTGGCCACTTTTATATTGTGTGACTCCATGTGCTGCTAGACCTCTATCTGCAGAAGGGATTCTTTCAGCAGCAAAGTAACAGGAAATGATTTACTTTGTCCACATTGGATACAAAGTTAAGGAGGTGGGGAGCCTCACTCCAGGTTGCACTTGCTTTAGACCTTATTCCATAGGTCCTGTGGAAGAAATTTCATACCAAATGAAATCCAAGATTGCCTACCTGGAACTTCTTTTTTTGGATGGGATAAGTACTGCTGGTAAGTCATATAAATATCTGTGCTGCTAAGATTTGAATTTACTTAGCTCCTGGCCTAGCCCAAATTTGATTGTGTGTTTTTTATGTATTTTGTTTGTTTGTTTGTTCTTATTTTAGATTGTGCTGCCTTGGAACAATAAATAAACTCCAAAATAGAAGAGGCCCAGTCTGTGCATTAAGGGCAGGCTTGCTCTCTCCTTTATTTTCACTGAGCAGTACTTTCATTCCAGAAGTCATCCCCCTGACTGCAGTGGGAAACTTTTACTAATAAGACACTAGAAGTGTGTGCTGTAGCAGCATTGATCCCTTGTTGCCACATTGTCAAGAGCTCAGTTCCCATTTGGGTGGTTTAGTGAAGCGGACAGACTTTCAAAAGTGCTCCACACCTGCCAGCTCCCACCATTGTAGCCTCCTGAAAATCTGATGCTAAATGTTTGTCAGTACCCTCTTTAAATTCAGAAGGAATGTGGGCTCCTTTCTGGTAGAGTAGTTCTGAGACATTGTAGCTCAGGATAATAGAACAGACTTGTTTCTGCAATTGAGCTAATTCAAATGATTGTGGTCCCTTGGTGAACTACATTTCCCAGGATTATTTCAACCTAAGATGAGAACTCTTCCTCTTCCCAGGTATGAATTGCAAGCCCTGGAAAGACTTGATAGAGCATCTTAAACAGCATAGTGTAGAGCCCATCCAACCAGGTCTGCATGGATGTCTAAATGACTCAGTTTCATTAGCCCCGATTTAGCTTCTCCGTCCAAAAACTGTGTAACTTAAATTATGCTGTAATTCTATGTTTTCTTAAATACTCCTTTTTCATCAGCTCACTACCTGTCAGCTTTTTATTTCTGTTAAAATAGTTTTGAATTTGAGTGTGGCTCGCTGACCCTGGAAGGAACAGGCTAAAGCCTGTGCCCTGGCTGGAGGGGTGAGTTATCTGCAAGAAACCACCCCAGCCCCAGAGTGAGTGTTGACAAGGACACTGTGATGCTCTGCCTGGCCATGAGGAAGCGCATAGTGGTGAGTAAAGCCTGTTACAAGGCTTTTTCTTACATTCCTTTAACTGCCGCATGTCTAAAACAACTACACTTTTGTAGTTTTCCTTGTCCACTCTCTCTTTTCCTACAGCTCATGGCAAGCACTGTATCCCAACCCAGGTGTACAACCAGCTGATGATAGCACCTCTGGGGCGTCCCGCCGCTGGCCGCGGAGCGGCCAGCGGGGGGGCGTCCCGCCTCTTTCATAATGATGTGGGTTGGGGGAGGTAGTTCCCTTTGCTTTACTTCTGAAGGGTTAAATAGTCTCACTGCATTTCATAGGTAAAAGGAAGTGAGTGCGCATGGGGCTTGAACTTTGTAAAACTGAGGAAACGTCTCCCTTTTTCTGTCTTTCTGTCTGTCCTCCGAACTGGAGAGACGAACAGGTTAGATACCATTGGCTCGCTGACCCAGCCATACCCCAGACCAGAATCCATGACTGTGGTTGTAGACCCAGTTCCTGGGACCCAGCCAGAACCCATGCAAGGATCAGATCCGGCAGAGCAGTCAGCATCACAGCCTGCGCTTACAACCCCACCAGAGACAGGAGCCAGCACCAAGGAGCTCCATGAAGCCTGCACCTGCAGCAGCAGCTAAACCGGTGCAAGGTCAACTGGAGCCTGAAATACCACCTAGCGCACCAGCGTAGAGCAGTTCACAGTCAATGGAGACACCCACATCATCTGCATCGCTTCGTGTGACCCAGCCAAAGTTCACAACATAACGAGGAACTAACGTCTTATGGAGCAGTTCCAGGTAGAGCAGGAAGCGGATGAGAGCCTCAAGGGAGCTTGGATGGCAGCCCAGAGTAACCTACTCACCTCTCAGCTCTTCTAATAGGTCCAGGTGTGTTGTAGAAGGAGGACTCTTACACAAGGAGACCCTTTCTGGTGGGCACAGGGAGGACTGGCTTCCTCAGAGACAGTAGTTCCAACTAAGTATAGGGAAAAACTCTGGAGCTTAGCCCACGATCACCCTAGTGGCCATGCTGGGGTGAACAGGACCAAAGACCATTTGGGGAAGTCATTCCGACTGGGAGGGAATCAGCAAGGACATTTCTACCTATCTCTGGTGTCGTGAGGTGTGCCAGAGAGTGGTAAAGCCCAAGACTAGGTCAAGGCCCCTCTTCAGCCACTCCCCATGATTGAGGTTCCATTTCAGCATGTAGCTGTAGATATTCTGGGTCCTTTCTCTAAGAAGACATCCAGAGGAAAGCTGTACCTACTGACTTTCATGGCCACAATGCCAGGGCTGGTGTCGGCTGTGGCCGCAAGGCCAGGGCCGGCGCCTGAACCATCTGAACTAAGGAGTCTGCTACAACTTTGACTTAAGGGTCACGTGGCTTTCAGCTCATACAGTCAAGGCTCTTACACTAAGATTCAAATGTCCAAGGTTCAATCCTGCCCACTGAAAACTAGGGCTTGTCAGCGTTACAAGTGGGGGCTCATCTGAGATGTCAACTGGGAAGTTTTTGAAGCTCAGAATGTCCTTCAACATGTCCTCTCCCAGAAGTACACCCATAGGTGTTTTACCTCTTCCAGGGGCCGTGTAGATCGGGGTGGCCAACCTGTGGCTCTAGACCCATGTGCGGCTCTTCAGAAGTTAATATGCGGCTCCTTGTATAGGCACCGACTCCAGGGCTGGAGCTACAGGCGCCAACTTTCCAATATCCAGGGGGGTGCTCACTGCTCAACCCCTGGCTCTGCCACAGGCCCTGCTCCCACTTCACCTCTTCCTGTCCCATCCCCTGAGCCTGCCGTGCCCTCGATCCTCCCCCCTCTCACCCAGAGCCTCCTGCACGCCACAAAACAGCTGATCGGGAGATGAGGGGAAGGCGGGGGAGACGCTGATCGACAGGGCTGCCGGTGGGGGGGAGACACTGGGAGCAGGGTGGGGGAGCTGAGGGGAGGCTGCTGAGTATAACTGTGGCTCTTTGGCAATGTATATTGGTACATTCTGGCTCCTTCTCAGGCTCACGTTGTCCATCTTGGTGTAGATTATAACATGCAAACACTTTGCCCAGGATTCTAACACCCTAGTGCTATTTACTGCAACACACAGAAAATACACAGATTGGAACCAAAATTGTAAACCCTACATGCAATTCCCTGTCTCAGTTTCCTCAACACACCAAACCAGTCTATGGGCCTGGATTAGGGTCACTTGGTGTCATCCAACATCCTTCTGTTGCAATGCATCACTTATATGCACAAAAACCCAGCCTTCTCCCCCGGCTCAGATAACCTTACCTTGGCCAGTTTATCCCCTGCCTTCCTCTGCCCCAACTGTCCTGTGGCTCTTCCCCCAGTGATTTCTTTTAGAACCTTTTGTTCTCTGTCAACCTTCAGGAACTTTCCACTCCTAACCCCCATTCTCCTTAACATCAACTTGGCCAAACTGCTTCCCTACTTAGCATAAGTATGTTTCCCATTGTCCTCAGCCTAGTGAGTACCTGCTGTAGGTCCTGTCCATCAGGATGGATACGCATAGAAAGAGGTTTCCTATGATTAGGAAATTTCATGACGACAACTTCATAATATCAACTAGAATTCACAAGTCTTACAGACAGACCCCCCCCCCCCCACCCGACATGCACACAAACAAATAAAGACATACAAATCAGGCTTCTGTACACTCAAGTCAGCAATTCTATCCCTCAGTTTTCTGACCAACTGGTGTCACCCCTCCACACCCTCCAGATCAGGCTTGTGTGCTCCTTGCCACCAACAACCAATTTGGTGTACAGAATGTATTAAACTTTCAGAATTAACATGAACAATGCCTACAAATTACCTAAAGCCAACATTTAAAATGATAGTAATAAACCTGCTGGTGGCATCAGATCTAGTGAGGATCTACCTCTCCACCAACTTCTAGTGGTGGATAGTAATTCTGAAAATACTACTTGGCACTGAAAGGACGGGGGCAGGGAATCTAACAGGACCAGAACTGAGACAGATGCAAGGCCATGCAAGTTCATAATTATACAGCCCGAAAATAACACTAAGGTTTAATAATGCTTAAAGATACTCATATTTTGGATTTCTAATGCTGAAAGATGTTATTCTTTATTCTTTGGCACCAAGAAATGCATTTTTCCACAGTATTTGCTCAATTCTTAACCATCATCCTGTGACGTGTGTTAAAATGACCGTTTGACATGTAGCAACTCGCAATAGCTCCACTCTACATGAATTTCTGCTTATGTGACCTTGATGTATATTAGAGTTAGGTGTCACTAGCATTGCAGCTCTTGCCGCTGGCGGGCATGTTTCATTGTGGCTGAGTTATTGCATATCAAAGTTGTGGAGTGGGTCATCTTGACTCTACCTTGCAAATTGAAAAAAAAAATTCACTCAAATATTTATTTTTGCAGTAAATTAAAGATTTGACATATTAATAAATTCTCAGAAGTGTAGAGAAATGAATTATAATTCATATTCCTTCCGTACGCGCACAGGAATTGAAATGATGACATCTTCCTTATTTTATTTGTATTTTTTTCATTTTTTCCTTTCTTTTTTTCATTTTATTTTTTTCCTCGAATTTGGAACTCCATTTAACTTGGCGTCCTAGGTGACCGCCTAGTTCACCTATATGAACGGGCCACCCCTACACACTCACTCACTCTCTCTCTCTCTCTTTCATTCCTTCCTGTGATGGGGTGTTTACCCCACTGTTGCCTGGAAAGGGTTGATGCAGACTGGCTGAATGAGGGAGCCCACCTGAGGAGGAACAAGCTGGACTGGGACTATAAAGACACGAGATTGGAAGCAAAAGGACTGGTAGGAAACTCTGTAGTTCCAGCCTTGGAGAAGGGAGGTATGGTTGGGCTAGCAAACCTGGAGTCAGGAGAAGCTAGGGCTCAGGAAAAGGCAGGAAGGTTCTAGAAGAGACCAGACCTTGACTGTTGACTAGTGGGTCCCTAAGCTGGAACCTGGAGGAGGGTGGACCCAGGTTTCCCTGCCAGCCACTGAGAGAGTGGCATGATGAAGCAGTGAATGGGAAGACTGCCTAGGGCTGCTGGTAAAGACAGACTTTCCCACCCCAGGAGGTCTGCTCTGGGGTCTTCCGTGGCCCCGCTCCCCTGACCAAAGCGCCGGCTGGAGCACGGCAAGCCCCGCGGCCCCGGCTGGAGCTCCGACCGGAGCACGGCAAGCCCTACCCTGCAGCCCTGCTACCCCAGGGCTCTGGGGGCTATTTAAATGGCCTCTGCTGCCCCCCCTGCCTGCAGCCAGCTCTGCACCCTGTGCCCACAGCCAACCCCTGCCAAACCCCCAGCCCTGTCTCCAGCCAAACCCTGCCACACCCCCCTGCAGCCCTGTCCAAAGCCAGCCAGCCCCACACACACCTCTGCCTGCACTGCACGCCCTGCCCGCACCCAGCCCCGCACCCCCCTGCCCTGTCTCCAGCCAACCCCTGCTGCACCCCCCTGCCTGAAGCCAGCCAGTCCCGCACTCCTCTGTCTCCAGGCAGCCCTGCACCCCTTGCCCTGCCTGCAGCCAGACCCTCCCTCCAGCCAGCCCCATGTCCACTGCTGCCCTGCAGTTCCCAGGGCAGTAACCCTGCACACCTGCTTCAGTGATGGGGGCAGGGAGCAGCTGGGACCCACATATGTTCACACCCCCAGGGAGTGGTGGGGACCCACACATGTGAAACGGCCGTCATGAATAACCAAGCAACAGCACATATGATGCAATGTACATAATATATAATTGTATTATTTATATAGCTATGGAAAGCAAATAGCACATGGAAGAAATTAGAGGCTTTTTTTTTTTTTACACTTTTTTTTAGTCATCCCTCCCAGGGCCCCGCCGAAAATGTTCGAATTGGGCCCCGCACTTCCGAAAGCCGGCCCTGCCAAGAGGGACAGACGGCCCCGCGGACAGTCCTCCTCCGACACCCCAATAGAGATTTCAAAAGGTCTCTTACCTCCCTTGTGGCGCCATGGGGTTCGAAGGGGAACGATCCGTAGCCGCCGTCTGTGGCTCCGTGGGCGTTGCCATCCCGGGCGAGCCCCCACATTGTCGGAGAATAACAGAGTTCTCACTGTTTGGTTGGGTGCAGCAAAGTCAGATACTTTACTCTGTTTAGCAGCTACAGCAGGGAGAGATGCGCTAGGACATAGGGTCTCCCCCTCCTAGACAGGTCTCTCCCCAGGTAAACAATTCCAGCAGCATTTATACTTTTGTTACAGACAATAATAAGCAACAGCTGCATTTTGTTTATACATAGGTCATCCCGATACTAACTTTTTCTCCGACAATTTGGGAATCGGGCTCTGTGCCTGTGCCTAAGAGGGCCCCACGCCTTAGCTGCCTTTTTAAATTTCTTTTACATACCTAGTGGCGGTCCAGGTCCTCGGCAGCACTTTGGCGGCGGGGGGTCCTTCACTCGCTCCAGGTCTTCACGGCATTTCGGCGGCGGTGAGGGGGGTCCTTTAATGTGGCAGATTTGAAGGGAAGTTAAAATGTCAATGAGAAGTTTTCCTGAAAAGTGTCTGATTCCTGGGGGGGAATAAAATTCGAGTTTGTGGCCCAAACTTTTCAGTTTTCAGCTTTTCTATGAAAAGTTGAAATTTTTTTACAGGAGAAAATTTCTGCATTTTTCTGAGTATCTTTTACTGTGTTTTTTTGTATGGAAAAACAGGGTATTAGACCCAACAGATTTTCGGTCCACAGAAAGTGTGTGATTCGAGAGGGGGACTTTTGGATTTATTTTTAAAAACCAAAATCTTGAGACGTTTCTGGCTTCTTCTTTCTTGTCTTTTGGCAACAAGTTGAAAGTGTGTATTGGAAAAAGACATCTGTTTTCTGGGCCAGAATCTTCACATGTGGGTAACGGTCACTGATCACAGCTGGGTGCGAGATTTTGTTCATCAAAGTGGAAGTGAAAGAGCGTTACCGTAGAAGAAACTGAGGTCACGGGGAGCGGTCACCTTGTGCCAGGTGCTGCACAGACCCTGGCTGAGTGACCGCAGTCTAAACAGACAGAGGAAAGTTTTTGCCGGGCCTGGGAAGTTCTTACATTCAGCTCAGCAGCGCTGCTTGGTTGGGATGTTTGTCTCTTGGGCTGTAACATGGTCACCTCTGAACACTGCGTCTGATCTATCCCCTTCTCTAGAAAGGTGTGAGGTCTGGTGGGTTAGAGCAGGGGGGGCTGGGTGCCAGGACTCCTGGGTTCTCTGCTGACCCTATGTCAGTGCTGTCACCCTCCCGTGTGTCGCCAGTCCAGGATCTCAGGCTGAAATGTTTGGGGGGGGGGTGCCCCATGGGTACAGTGACAGGTCAGCATCCGTTTACTGGGCTGTCTTTTTTGCAGAGGGGCCCTCATCTCAGACCAGTGGGTTGCGTCAGCAGCTCATTGCTTTGAAAGGTGAGTCACTTGTGGTGGGGAGAGACAAGTGACCAGGCATGGGGAGGGGTGGCTCAGTGGTTAGAGCATTGGCCTGCTAAACCCAGGGTTGTGAGCTCAATCCTTGAGGGGGCCATTTGGGGCAAAAATCTGTCTGGGGATCAGCCCTGCTTTGAGCAGGGGGTTGGACTAGATACCTCCCGAGGTCCCTTCCAGCCCTGAGATTCTAGGCGGATGTCCTGCTTGGATCCATGCTGTGTTATGTGCAGTTGCTCCACCCCAGAGAGGTGGCTGCATCTCAGCACCAGGCAAGCCATCCCTGTGTGGCGTTGCTGGGCAGTTTTTCCTCCGCTGTCCTGCCCCAGAGGTGGCAGCATTTCACAGCCACGCAAGCCCTGTGTGTTACTGTGGGTGGTTCTTTTTCTGCTGCTCCACCCCAGACCCTACTGCATTTTTGCCCATGTTTGCAATTCATCGTCCCCCACTAATTGTTGTTTTCTTTCTTCTTCCCAGCTCTGGTCCTCAGCCTGCCTAGCCTGTGAACCCTGGGTGGTAGGTGGGGGGTCCGATCCCCCATGCACCAGATCATTGTCTATCCTGATTACAATAGGTGCAGCCATTCAGCCGACGTCACTCTAGTGCAGCCGACGAAGCCAGTGCCATTCAATCCACCCCATCTGCTTGCAGGGCCCCCCGATCCTCACCTACAAACAACCCATGCTGGGTGACCAGCTGGGGAGAGTGTTACTCAGGTAGTAAGACCATCCCCCCGGGGGAGGTGCAATCGCTCCGTGTCTAAAGCCCCGTGCTCCTGGAGTCCTGGGATTCCTGCTGCACCTTGAAATAAACCCAGCCCGGCTCGCTAAAATTTGTGGCCGTCACAAAGCTTGGCGGGACGGCAAAGAAGGAGGAGGCCAGGTGAGTGGCTCGCTTCACAACCCTGGGCCCATTCAGACAGCCATGCAAACTGCAAGGACACAAGGGACGCGGGCCGGACCCACCGAATGGGAGACTGGATCCTGGAAAGCAGGGACCCTGGAGAGGACTTCGGGGGCCTAGTGGAAGCAAGTTAACATGAGCTCCTGCTGTGACTCAAAGGGCCAATGCGATCCTGGGGTGGATAAATTGGGAAGAAGGGGTAGGAACAGCGGAGCAATTTTACAAATACGGAAACATTGCAAACCACGTTGTGAAAAAGAGGCTGGAAAACTGCAGAGGGGCGCAGAACAAAGCCCCCCAAATTAACCACGGACGGGCGGGAGGGGATACCAGAGAGAGAGAGAGATTTAAAGGGCTCGATTCCTGGAAAAGGGGTCTGAGACGGTCCTCCAGAAACATGCAGCTTCCTCAAAACCAGCACTGGCCGTGACCCAGGACAGGTTTCACCCCGTCTGACCTGGCAATATTTTGGGAAAACAAGGTTCAAAAAGGCGGAAACGTCCTCGTTGGGACCTTTTCGCACCGGAACGTTTTTGTTTGGGTTTTTTGGGTTTTTTTGAGTCCAACCGAGTTTGAGCTTTGAATGTCCCGTTCATTTCAACCAAGAAACAACAACTCGAAAGCGAAATGAAACATTCTGCCATGGAGCCGGGCAGCAATTTTTGCCGGTTCGCCATCGTTTTCGAGGCTTTGACTTGGGGGCTTGATTTAGGATGGGGAAACCATTGGACATCTCAAAAACCTCTCCCGGGAGCGGCCTAACGGATTGGTGACGTGTTTCAGAGGGGACGTCTCAAGCTCTGGTTCCAAAGGAACTATTGTGGGTTTGTTCTCTGGCCGGGATTATACGGGCGGGCACGGCAAAGGATCCCAATAGGATCTTCTGGCCTTGGGAATCCCGGACTCTCTGGAAGCACTTTCATACGCAGCTCTGTCCTGCTCAGGTGTTAGCTGGTAACTCATAACCCATCAATCGCTCCAGGACTGGCTACCGGCGTCGTCAGTGGTGCAGGATGTGGGGCACCAGCTGAACTGGGGTAAGTGACGCGGCTCTTGGGGCCAGGAGCAACCTGAGCGTGGTGTGATTTTTGGTGGAAATGACCCTTCACCACGAAGTCCACTTTGCCCGGGGGGCCAGAGAGACTGGAGAGTCTAGGACTGTCTGTGACGTGACTTTTCTAGGGGTCCAGGAGTTCCCATTTGTTCCTGTGTGACGAAGTGGGAGTGTTCTCCGAATACTGGGTGGGTGCCTCAGTTTCCCTATGGCTTTCTTAGGTATCTAGGTGGGGGGATCAGGGGCTGTGGTTGTTGCAGAGCCCTAGAGGGCAGGGGTGATGGTGTCTGCACAGGGAATGGCCGACGCCCTGTCTCCTGGGCCGCTCCCCTGCCAGGTGCCAGCTGAAGATGTTGGAGAACAAAGCGATCAGGTGCCTCCTGGCCCGGGAACGAGACAAAGGCAGAGGGGGGGCTGGAGAGTCTCAGTCTGGAGCTGGCTGGGGAGACGGGGGGAGCCCCAGGGCTGGGGTCTGAGCTCCCTGCCCCCCAAGATGGACCTGACTGAGGGGTCCCGTTGCCGGTACCCACAAGCTCTGGTTTGACTCTGTTCCTGTCGTCTAATAAACCTTCTGTGTCACTGGCCGGCTGAGAGTCCTGGGGAATCGCAGGAAGTGGGGGTTGCGAGGCCCCGACTCCCCCACACGCCGTGACATCCCGGCGCGGTGAAATATAATCACAGGCTGCCTGAGGTTGGCACTCACGGCCGTGAGCCGCTCCAGGCGCCGTGGCACAAACTCCCCAGGAGACGGGTGAATTCCCCATCGCCTCCGGCCTGAAGGAGCTCTGACCTGCGCTGCCCCCTGGTGGCGGTCAGGGAGGCTGCAGGTTAGCTCAGGCGGGAGAGTTTTGTGTCACGGGTTCGGGTCCCGCAGCTCTTGGGGAGCTGTGGCATAGGCTTTGCCTTGGGGTGTGTGTGTGTGTGGGGGGGGGCGTCGGTGTGGGGTGGCCAGCCGGGAAGGGGAACGGATGCCGGTGTGGGGGTGGGTGGATGTGGGAGGGAAGGGGGTGGGGATTGAAGTATGTGGGGGGATGAGGAATGGGTGGGACAGAGGGGGATGGGCAGGCATGAGGGTAGATCCAGAAACCTGGTTCTCCGCCCCCTCTCTGCCGTCCCCCCACCCCAGACTCCGCAAGAGATTCAGGCCCAGCCTGCAACGTGCACTCTGCACCATCCACTCTCATCCGGAGACTGGCAGGGACCCTGTCAAACCCAAAATGGTCCGTGCGCCTCCTGGATCGGCCTTACACCCCCAACACCCATCTGCCAGGGCAGCAGCACAGCTCTCTCTCACCGTCCACGTTCCCAGCACGGACCATGTCACCCGTGAGCTGCTCCGGCCCCAAGGAGGAATTTGCTACCAGTTTGTCACAGCGGCTGCTGCAGATCTCTGGATCCACCCCCCCCCCGCCCCTTTTTTTAGTTGATATTCCGGCTCCTTCTTTCCACTGGGGGGAGAATTTGCTGCTACAAGTCCAGTCTGTGCTTTGGTGCCAGCCTGTTTATTTACAAGTTCTTTGTCCCCGAAGCAAACTACAGTAGGGAGAAATCCCCAGGCCTGCCTCTCCAGCCAGTCCTGTGCCACAGGGAGCCCTGTCTCTTATGCAAGCAGGGTAAGAGGGAAGAGCCTCTGAATGAGTCGTAACTGGTTAAAAGATAAGAAACAAAGGGTAGATATAAATGGCCAGTTTTCAGAATGGAGAGAGGTAGATACCGGGGTTCCTAAGGGGTCTGTACTGGGCACCGTCCTATTCAACAATTTCTTAAATGAGCTGGGAAAAGGGGCAAACAGTGAGGTGGCAAAATTTGCAGATGACATAAAATTACTCAAGATAGTTAAGTCCCAGGCAGAATGTGAAGAGCTACGAAAGGATCTCTCGAAACTGGGTGACAAAATGGCAGATGAAATTCGGTGTTGATAAATGCAAACAAATGGACGCTGGAAAACATGATCCCAAACAAAATGATGGGGTCTAAATTAGCTGTTCCCACTCAAGAAAGAGACCTTGGAGTCACTGTGGAGAGTTCTCTGAAAACATCCACTTGATGTGTAGCGGGAGTGAAAAAAGCCAACAGAATGCTGGGTACCATTAAGAAAGGGACAGAGAATTATGCTGCATCTTGTCCAAGATACGTCTTGTGAGGTGTTGGTGGAAAAGTGCTGAGTTGCTGAACAGGATTATCCTCTTTGTGGGCATGTATCGTTTTTGTGTCTAAAGTTATGACTATTTACAGAAGTAAAGAAATGGAAACTCTTTGTCCAGTTATCTGGAAGGAAAGGGGTGTTGTTCCTTTAAGTTATGACTATTGACTATGGATCCGTATTTCAAATGGGGTTAGACCAGGGTGACGCCCACCAGGCAAGATGTTTCCAGTCTAGACAGCTGGTTGGGAAGGGCCTGTCCCAGCTAACGGGCGATTAGGGGTACAATAGGTCTATCCCCCACCTGGGGAGCCTTCCTGAGAGCGCTCCAGACAGCCTGCGAGTAATGGCTGCTGTGACCCTACAGGGGCATGTGACCAGGTCACATGACACCGACCTCCATATTGATACCTGCATTTTCCCACACACTGGGCTGGGAACTGATTTGGAAGAGAGGATTCCCGCCATACGTTAAAGCTATATGGGGGTGGGGTGTGTGACATCATCGAGTTGCCTCACCCCCCACACCAGGACACTCCTGGAAACACCTGAGGAACAAAGACCGAACTGGGGGAAGTGCTGGTCCCAGTGTTGTACTTAAGGTACCGCACAGGATCTTTTCAGGGGGAATAAGGCAAAACGCCACATTTATTAGTAATACAGGTATCAATTAACACTGTATCCTGTGCATCTGATCTATACTACACTCCTGCACTCACACACACACACACACACACACACACACACACACACACACTCCGTCTTGTTGTTGTTAACAATTAGTTGCTCCCCCTAACTGCACTGGCCAGGTGAGTTAGCTGGGGGAGGGGTGGAGCCGGGCTTCTGCCGATCCGGATCGATGCTCCATGTGGAGAAGATGAGACCCGGGCCCCTCTGCAAGACACCTCAGCTTCATAGCCGCTTCCCTCTCATGCAAATCTCCCAGCTTCAAAATCTGTGTCTGTGTCTATTGGGCCTTTGTGCTGCTTTCTTCTGGGGGTGTCCCGATACTGCACAGGGTGTTTGTTTCCAATGGAAGGTGCTTGTGTCTAACCCCCGAGGCTGTCAGTGTCTCTGCTCCTCTTTAAGGAGCCCACCTGACGGGTTTTCCTGTCCTGGGGGCCGGCTCCCATCCCCTCGCCAAGGGGTGCAGCTGGCTGGAGGAGCTGCCTTCCCGCCTTCCTCAGTCCCACCTCGTTCAGTCCACAGGGCCATTGATTAAGGGAGTGTGTGTGTGGGGGGGCAGATCTTATTCTATTCCCAGCAAAAAGACATTTTTCTTCTACTTTAACTATCCTTAGGGACTATAACATTATCCCAAGGGCTTAACACAAAGTTTTCTATAAGTTTTTCTACCCAGGGATCTGATACAAAGTTGTATGAAAAGAACTTAATACAGGGTTATACAAAATAAACTCCACCAGAGAGGTCCTTTGGGGCCATCTGCCTGTCCCAAGTCAGGGTAAAGGAGGAGGGTTGGGCGTGGGGCTAGCAACTCCACCCTGTAAAAATCAGCTTGCTACAGAAACGCCAACAATAGAGTTAACAGAGACTTTTAGCCTAGAAAAAGAAGGGTCTTCAACTCGAAGATGCATGACGCTGGGTGGTGAAAGCCGCGAGGAAGCCACTAAGCCGATCACCCTTCTTGCAGCCAGGAGGATTACCATCGGCACATGGAATGTGAGGACCATGTACGAGTCAGGAAAGACGGCGCAGGTTGCAGCAGAGATGAGGAGCAACAACCTGACCCTACTAGGCATTAGCGAGACAAGATGGACGCAAGCTGGACAGAGACGACTGTTGACAGGAGAGCTGTTGCTGTATTCAGGACATGAAGAGAGCGACGCACACCACACACAGGGAGTAGGCTTCATGTTGTCCAAGCAGGCACAGAGAGCACTGATTGGTTGGGAGGCACATGGTCCCAGGATCATCACAGCTTCCTTCAGAACTAAAATGAAGAGGATTAAGATGAATGTTGTTCAGTGCTACGCTCCAACCAATGACAGTGAAGAGGAGGACAAAGACCACTTTTACAACAGACTCCAGAAAATATTAGAGACTCTCCCAGACAAAGACATTACCATCCTTATGGGAGACTTTAATGCCAAAATTGGACCTGATAACACAGGATACGAACAAGTCATGGGGACCCACGCTCTGGGAGAGATGAGTGAGAATGGAGAGAGATTTGTGGATCTGTGTGCACTTAACAACCTGGTCATAGGAGGCAGCATCTTTCCTCACAAGCGGATCCACAAGAGTACCTGGGTATCGCCAGCAGGCACAACAGAAAACCAGATCGACCATGTCTGCATTAGCAAGAAGTTCAGAAGATCCTTGCAGGACGTTAGAGTTAGAAGAGGAGCAGACGTGGCGTCCGACCATCACTTAGTGGTGGCCAGATTGAAGCTGAAGCTGAAGAAGAACTGGATAGACGCGTCAGACAGAAGAGCGAAGTACAACGTCAGCCTTCTGAAGGACCATAAGACCAAGGAAGATTTTGGATTGACGCTGAAGAATAAGTTTTCAGTACTGCAGGATCGGTCTGAGGAAGAGGAAGACAGTGTACTCAACAGATGGCAGAAAGTGAGAGACACACTTAGGTCAGCATGCCAGGAAGTGCTTGGAATTAAGAAACACCAGCAGAAAGAGTGGATCACAGCAGAGTCCTTGACAAAGATAGAAGACAGAAAGAAGAAGAAGACAGCAGTCAACAACAGCAGGACTAGAGCAGCAAAGGCCAAAGCTCAAAAAGAGTATGCTGAAGCCCACAGAGCAGTGAAGAGGAATATTAGGAAGGACAAGAGAGATTATGTGGATGGACTGGCAGCAGAAGCAGAGCAGGCAGCATACAGCGGTAACATGAAACAGCTGTACGATACTACCAAGCGACTGTCTGGAAAGTTCAGCAAGCCAGAACGTCCCGTTAAAGACAAGCAGGGAAAGTCTATAACAGGAATAGAACTACAGATGAACAGATGTGTGGAGCACTTTGAGGAACTCCTGAACAGACCAGCACCACCAAATCCACCAGACATCGACCCAGCCAACGAGGACCTCCCAATCAATTGCGATAAACCAACCAGAGACGAGATCAGAAAAGCCATCACCATGATGAAGAACAGGAAGGCGGCTGGACCTGACGATATCCCAGCAGAGGCCCTGAAAGCAGACCTGGATGCTTCAGTGGAAATGCTGTACCCCCTCTTTGAGAAAATATGGGAAGAAGAAATGATTCCGGCTGACTGGAAAGAGGGATATCTCATCAAAATCCCCAAGAAAGGAGACCTCAGCAACTGTGCCAACTATAGAGGAATCACACTCCTGTCGGTGCCAGGGAAGGTCTTCAACCGAGTCCTCTTAGAGAGAATGAAGGATGCCGTCGATCCACAGCTACGAGATGAACAGGCAGGTTTCCGGCAGAACAGATCATGCACGGACCAGATAGCAACGCTCCGCATCATAGTCGAGCAGTCTATGGAGTGGAACTCCTCGTTGTACATCAACTTTGTTGACTATGAGAAAGCATTCGATAGCGTGGATCGAGAGACCCTCTGGAAGCTCCTTCGGCACTATGGCATCCCAGCAAAGGTGGTCAACCTGATCAAGAATTCATACGACGGCATACACTGTAGAGTGATCCATGGAGGGCAGCTCACAAACAGCTTCCAGGTGCGAACCGGAGTCAGACAAGGATGCTTGTTGTCACCACTTCTCTTTCTTCTCGTCATCGATTGGATTATGAAGACATCCACTTACAAGCGTAGGAATGGAATCCAATGGTCATTGTGGACCCAGCTTGATGACCTGGACTTTGCCGACGACCTTGCACTCCTTTCGCACAGTAAACAGCAGATGCAAGAGAAGACCAACGTAGTGGCAGCCACGTCATCACAGGTTGGCCTCAACATCCACAAGGACAAGACCAAGATCCTTAGGATCAATTCCATCAGCAACGACCCAGTCACACTGAATGGAAGCCCCCTGGAAGAAGTGCAGTCCTTCACCTACCTAGGTAGCATCATCGACCAGCAGGGTGGCACAGACGCAGAGATCAAAGTAAGGATTGGTAAGGCAAGAGCAGCCTTCTTACAGCTCAAGAACATCTGGAGCTCCAGAGAGCTGTCTTTGGCAATAAAGATTCGACTGTTCAACTCCAACGTGAAATCAGTCTTACTGTATGGAGCTGAAACCTGGAGGACAACCAAAACAACCACCAGGAAGATCCAGACCTTCATTAATAGCTGCCTCAGAAGGATTCTCCAGATCCGCTGGCCAGACACCATCAGTAACATCCACCTCTTGGAGAGGACCCATCAACTCCCAGCAGAGGAAGAAATTAGAAGGAGAAGGTGGGGCTGGATAGGACATACACTACGCAAGCAGCCAACCAACATCACCAGACAGGCACTGCAGTGGAACCCCCAAGGCAAGCGGAAAAGAGGCCGCCCAAGAAATACCTGGCGACGCGACCTTCAGGTTGATAGCAAAAAAATGGGCTATACCTGGAACCAGCTAGAGCGAATGGCCCAGGATAGAAGACTATGGAGATCTGTGGTTGGTGGCCCATACCCCGGTTGGGGTGACGGGCATGAATGAATGAATGAATGATACAAAATAGCTTAAGACAGGGATTTATCTACACCAGGCTAGAAGGATTTCTAGCCAAACCTGGTAAACGACTCGTCTCATCAGCATTAATTTGGGCATACGTAACACTGACCAGTCCACAATGCGGACGTGTAACCGGTGAAGGAAACACCCTGCTCCAGTAGCTCTGGAGGAACAGTCCTGCCTCTCAGTTTCCCTAGCAAACAGGGTGAAGTAAGACACCCCCCCCACAGGGTCATCCAGTTCCCCACTTTGTTACACCCCACTCACAGGCTGGGGGAGTGGAATTCGAGCATCTGGGAGTGTTCTCAGAAGCTCCATCTCCAGGTCCTTCTCCCCATATCAGAAAACACTGTCTCCATCTCTCTGGTCCATGGCCAACCTCCAGTGCCCACTGCTCTGTGACCGGAGTTTCGCTTAGGGTGATCTCCGTCATGCGGGGCATATAAACAGCCCTGTTATCCCACAATCAGAATAGCCACAATTTCATTTCCCACGCACCCAAACCGTCAATGCATTTTAACCAAAATGACCAAACCATTCGCTCTGGAGCGCTGGGGGTAACCAAGATGCAAGAGGCACAAGACAGCAAAGGATAACGAACCCCCCGGCCCGCCTCACGGTGGCGGAGAGTCACAATTCCCCACAGAGACCCCAGTACCCTCTCCCTCACGCAGAATGGACATGCAGAAGGTGCCTATCTCAAAGCACTAAACTTGGGTTTTCAGGTTTTTTGATACGCCCTGAAGTTTTTCAGAGATTTATTTGCAAAACCTTTGTACTAAGGGTGAGTCAGCTGTCCTGCTGACTACAACAGTCAATATTATGGAATACGTGATGCAGCTCTGCTCTGTTTTACATTTTCTTAATCAGTATTTCTAAGCTGATTTTATATTTAAATGTACTCTTAAGCCTTCATAAGGTAATCATTCCAGATTACTACATATTTAACTCACTGAAACAAAGACATTCTTTTAAATGAATCAGTCACAGAGGTTTAGTGTGTTCATAACAATGTTCATTGCTTTTAGAAAAAGGGAACACTAATTTACTGTGTGTGATCTCCATAACAACAGACGTGTTTATGAAATTTCACCAACTTTAAAAAATATGTTTCTAAAGATTGTAGGCATAACAAAGGATTTTATATCTTAGTAGGTACTGATTTTGCTGGAGGGTTCTCTTAAAACTAGTTCATCAGATAGTCAGAAGTAAAGAAAGGGAAACTCTTTGTCCAGATATCTGGAAGGAAAGGGGTGTTGTTCCTTTAAGAGGTCTCTTCAATGTGTGTGTGTGGGGGGCAGAGGGGGTGATGGGAGAAAGGGATGGACAGAAAGGACAGGAAGACTTTGGAAGCAAGTTTTTTTTTACTATAGTAATTAAAATGTGTATTTTAGCTAAGGGTGGGTCTTTTGAAGGATTTCTTTTAAAAACGGTATGTCTGAAGATCCAAGCATTTAAGGCTAAAGATGATTGTGCATCTAAAAATCGATGCAGGGATTTTTTAGAGATGTGATTTTATAATCTTCAGCAACTCACTCATGAAACATTTTTAAAGCAAATTTTAAACAAAGGTCCTGTGGACGGGCGTGTTCTGAGGAAACTGATAAGAACAGATCCAACTTTAGATAATGTTTTCACCCCTACAGTCATGCACAACTGGTTTTGTCAGTACATTCAGAAACTGACAGTGTATCCCGGGGGTTGCACAGGCCTGTGAAATGGCTCATCACCTCTTGACTGGCTCTTTAACAATTTCAGGGTTGTACTAACAGGGCTGGCAGGCTGGAGGCTTTTTCACTTTTCATTTTCACTGCCTCCCTGGCAGGCAGTTGTGGGAGCCTACAGGAAGGGTCAGAACAGGGATAGGAAAGTCAGGTGGGTGGACACTAAGACCCAGTGGTGCCCCAAATTTTCAGGTGCCCTGCGTGTGTACGCTGAAGGACGGCCCTGAATGCCAGGGAGCCCGGACTCCTGTGTGCCGAAATCACCAGCAGTTTTAGGAGCATGACATTTACCCGGCAACCTGCTCTTGTCAGTGTCTCTGGTACGGGCCTGTTCCCGTCGCCTGCCCAGTCTGTCATCTCTCAATCCCCACCTTTCTTCAGCTGGGCTGAGGTGTCACTGGAATCATGCCAGGGCTTCATGGCAGTGCAAAGGGTGGGGTGTGAATAGCTGGGGGGGGGATCCTCTTGAAATTAGCACAGTCACTGAGGCCCCACCCGGAAACTTAGGAGAATCCTAAAAATCTTCCCTGAGTGTGATTGGCAGAAACACTTCCCCTCTGCCAGGTGCTGAGCCCCGGTCTGAAACAAGGGCTAAGGGGAAAAGGACGCAGCATGTCCATACTCTGTATGTATAACCTGTAAGGGAAACGGCCTCATTAGATCTAGAGGAACAGTCCTGCCCCTCAGTTTCCCTAGCAAACAGTGTGAAGTAAGACACCCCCCACCCCAGGCTCTTCCAGCACCTCACTTTGTTACACCCCACTCACAGGTTGGGAGAGTTGAATTCCAGCAGCTGGAAACATTCGCAGGAGATCGATCTCTGGGTCCTTCTCCCCATATCAGAAAACACCATCCTCATCTCTCTGGTCTGTGCTCAACCTCCACTGCCCACTGCTCTGCGACTGAAATATCGCTTAGGGTGATCTCCCTCTCTCAGGGCATATAAACAGCCCCGTTGCGCTTTCATCCCATAATAAGAATAGCCACAATTTCATTTCCCACGCACCCAAAACTTCAACAAATTTTAACCCAAAGACCAAAACACTGACTCTCGAATGCTGGGGGTAAGCAAGATGCAAATGAGGCCTGGTCCCTGCCAGCCCTTCCTCCGCTGATGGTAGCAGAGACCTCCGTCCTCACTGAGCTGCAGCCCTGCGCTGGGTGAAAGTCTGAAGACGGATCAATGTAGATTTGGCTTGACTGAAACCTTTCAGGCCTTGGTGTCGAATTCGTTCGATCGAGGGGGGAAAACATCCTCCCAAAGCTGGAAATGGTTTGATTGTTTTCAGATTCAACTTTTCGCCAAAAGAAAAGTTTCATTGGACCAGAAACAATTTTTTCCCCTGGAGTTTTTGGGCTTTTTTTGGGGGGGGAAATGTTTTTTTCAGATCAACCCCAAATGATAATTCCCTCCCCCCCCCCCAGTTTTTCGGAAGGACCAGAGACCAGACGACCAAGTGACGTGTGGACAGTTCTGCCGCAGGGCAGAGGGCTACACCAGTGCGTCAGGGCTGCCTTTGATTGAACCAGTGTCTAACCTGCCTCTCCCTGGCGGCAGTTTCTCGTCCTGCCCTTGGTGGCTAAGGAAAACAATTGCTCACCCTGCTCTTTGTAACAGTCTTTTACGTACTTGGCAACCGTTCCCATGTGCCACCCTCGGGCGGCTCGTCCCAGACAAACCAAACCCAGGTTTTTCCAGGCTCTGCTCGTGGGCTGTTTTCTAGACCTTCAATCGGACTCGGGTACGGGCCCGGGTACTTGCTCGTGACCCGGGCACGATGCTGCGGATACCTGTGTCCACACCGCTGCTGTGGTTGTGCCGCCTCAGCGCTGGCGTCGCAGGGCCCGGTCTAGCCCAGGACACCCGCCAGGAGCCGCGTTTCTGTGGGGTTTTCCCCCAGTGCGGGCTGGGGGAGAGGTCGACCCCACTATGGCATAGACACCGACTCTGTGGGGGCTCTGGGGCTGGAGCATCCACAGGGAAAAATGGGTGCTAAGCTCCCCAACCCCCCAACCTTCCTCCTCCTCTGCCTCCACCTCCTCCCCTAAGCGCGCTGCCCCCCGACCTCCCAGCTGTTTAGCGGCGTGCTGGGGGGGACTGTGGCACCCTCAGGGGAGGAGGCGGGGCCGGGGTGGGGATTTTGGGAAGGAAGGGGGCGGAGACTCTGTGGAAGGGGTTGGAATGGGGGCGGGGCAGGGGTGGCGTCGGGGCGGGGCCAGGGGCAGAGGTGGGGTCATGCACCCACCGGCGCGAGGAGAAGTCGGTGCCTGTGCCCCATGGTACTATTCAGTGCCCCGTTCCTGGTCTGCCAGGGCTGGTCAGCCCCCAGTGCTCAGCGAGCCGCGGTGTCCATGGAAGCAGGCGTCCCGCTCCCTCGGGTGTCACCTCATTTCCACCCTCTCCTGAGCCCCTGGGGCTTAGACGGGCGGGCCCCCCGTTGGGAGACTTTCCTGGGCTCCTTGGGCTTTGCCGTCGCTCAGGTGTGCTGTCGCTGCAGTGGCCCATGTGCCTAGGGCGATAGGGGGCTGGTTAATGGATGCTGAGGGGTAGGTCTGAGGGGCCCTTCCTTGATCCCAATCTCTCAGCACTGAGATGCAGCTGCCTCTGGGGAGGGGCAGCTGGGCAACCCGGGTGACTCTGGGCTAGGACCTGACTCCTGGCCTGGGTTGTGAGCTGCAGGGGGGGAGGGGCTGGTGGTGGGCAGCCCAATCTGGGAGGGAGCCACGTGGGCTCTGTGGGTGGGGGCAAAAGCACCTCTGACTCCCCAACCCCAGCCCCTGGCACCACCATCAGCAGCGCCAGCCCCTCTGTCATCAGCCCCGTCCTACTCTTCAGCACTGTGCCCCGGACCTGCCGCCTCCCCCTGCCATCAGGGCATCCCCGCCCAGCTCCCTCCGCTGTGCCCGGCTGCTTGCGGGACGTAAGAGATGCAGAAGGGAGAGGGGTGGCGATCAACCGGCGACTGCCCATGTGCCTGAGTCTGCAGAGAGCCTGAGCCCATCGCTCGGAGAGGAGGGAGCTATTCTGAATATGCCTCTAAGGGGCAGGACTGGGGCACCCAGCTGGGCCCGGTTCGCTGGGAGGTGGGCAGTCTCCGTGGGGGGGTGGTTTCCAGGTAGCCCCTTCTACAGCCCCACAGCGCCCCCTGCATGTGATTCTGAAGGGGGGGTGCTGCGTCCCCAGCACTAGTGATCAAACACCGGAAGGGACCGGGGGGTGGAGTGAAAACGTTGCAGTGGGAGACGAAGCCGCTGAGAAATGTGGGGCTGGAAGGGACTTGGAGAGGGCAGCAAGTCCTGCCTCCGGCACTGGGGCAGCACCAAGGAAACCTAGGCCGGCCCTGACCGGTGTGTGATGGGGATCCCGCAACCTCCCTGGAAGCCTGGTCCCGAGCGGAGCGACCCTGAGAGTGCGAGAAGTTTTTCCTAATTCCCAGCCCCTTGCTGCAAGCTAAGCTGCTTCCTTCTGCCCCCCCCGGCGCCGGCCACGAAGCACAACCGCTCCCCGGCCTCTTTAGAGGGACCCTTGTTCTCCCCTCCCAGCTCAGCCGTCTCCTCCCCAGGCTGAACGCAGCCAGGGCCTGCAGCCGCCCCTCGCCGGCAGCACAACGGGTTTGTCCTGGACATGGGAGAAGGGAATGTGCATAAAAGAGATTTATGTCTACACTGAGCCCTGCTAGGCCCCGCCTGCAACCCACCAGACCCCACTCCCCTCCCGGAACTGGGGAGAGAACCCAGGAGTCCTGGCCCCCCTGTTCTAACCACTAGACCCCACTCCCCTCCCAGAGCCAGGGAGAGAACCCAGGAGTCTTGGCTGCCAGCCACACCCACAAGGCCCCACCCACTCCCCTCCAGGAACTGGGGAGAGAGCCCAGGAGTCCTGGCCCCCCTGTTCTAACCACAAGACCCCACTCCCCTCCCAGAGCTGGGGAGAGAACCCAGGAGTCCTGGCTCCCAGCCCCCCCTGCTCTAACCCACGAGACCCCAATCCCCTCCCAGAGCCAGGAGAGAACCCAGGAGTCCTGGCTGCCAGCCCCACCCACAAGGCCCCACCCACTCCCCTCCCGGAACTGGGGAGAGAACCCAGGAATCCCGGCTCCCAATGCCCCGCCTCCTCTAACCACTAGACCTCACTTCCTTTCCCAATCCAGGAAGAGAAGCCAGGAGTCCTGGCTCCCAGCCCCAAACACAAGACCCCCCTCCACTTCCCTCTCAGAGCCAGGGAGAGAAGCCAGGAGTCCTGGCTCCCAGCTCCAACCACTAGACCCCACTCCCCTCCCAGAGCCAGAGAGAGAACCCAGGAGTCCTAGCTGCCAGCCCCACCCACAAAGCCCCACCCGCTCCCCTCCCGGAACTGGGGAGAGAACCCAGGAATCCTGGCTCCAACCACTAGACCCCACTCCCCTCCCAGAGCCAGGGAGAGAACCCAGGAGTCCTGGCTCCCAGCCCCCCCCTGCTCTAACCCACCAGCCCCCACTCCCCTCCCGGAACTGGGGAGAGAACCCAGGAATCCCGGCTCCCAATGCCCCGCCTCCTCTAACCACTAGACCTCACTTCCTTTCCCAATCCAGGGAGAGAAGCCAGGAGTCCTGGCTCCCAGCCCCAAACACAAGACCCCCCCCACTTCCCTCTCAGAGCCAGGGAGAGAACCCAGGAGTCCTGGCTCCCAGCTCCAACCACTAGACCCCACTCCCCTCCCAGAGCCAGAGAGAGAACCCAGGAGTCCTGGCTGCCAGCCCCACCCACAAAGCCCCACCCGCTCCCCTCCCGGAACTGGGGAGAGAACCCAGGAATCCCGGCTCCAACCACTAGACCCCACTCCCCTCCCAGAGCCAGGGAGAGAACCCAGGAGTCCTGGCTCCCAGCCCCCCCTGCTCTACCCACCAGACCCCACTCCCCTCCCAGAGCCAGGAGAGAACCCAGGAGTCCTGGCTCCCCTCCCAGCCCCCGCCTCCCAGTGGCTATTAATATCCTCCCCTCTGGCTACACCCCTCCCCCGCCCTGGTAGCCAATCTCCTGGGGTGTCAGAGCCGGGCTGCTGGGCAGGAGGAAATAGAAACCACCTGACTTTTTACTTTCGTTTCCCCAGGGGAAAATCTTGGACACTGGCAGAGGAGCTGTGCGGCAGGTAACGGGGGGCAACTACCACCCCCGGGGGGCAGAATCGCCCCCTCCGGTCTATCCCCCCCGCCCCCACAACCCACCTGAGATCGGAATTGCTGGTTTCGAACCAGTGGCACCTGGGAGGCACCTAAGGTAAATCCCAGCCACTCCCCGGACTCCGGCTGGGCCCCGGCCCCGGCCCCGGCCCCGGCCCCACCAGCGCAGCCCCGCGGATCCCCGCGCAGCGAGCCGCGCCCGGCCGCCAATCCCCAGCTCTGCTTTAAAAATCCCGAGAGGCTGAAAATCCCGCTGCGCCCGGGGCACTTGCGCCCCGGAGGGGGAGGGGGGCGCAGAGCGCAGCGGGCTCTCCGCAGGTGTGACGGCTGCAGACGTGGGATTTCCTCCTTCAACAGAGACGGAAATTAGGAGTGTTTAGTGCCAGGGAGCCAGGACTCCTGGGTTTTCTCCCCGGCTCTGGGCGGAGAGTGGGGGTCTAATGGGTTAGAGCAGGGGGGGCTGGGAGCCAGGACTCCTGGGTTCTCCCCAGCTCTGGGAGGGGAGTGGGGGCTGGTGGTTAGAGCAGGGGGTCTGGGAGTCCGGACTCCTGGGTTCTCCCCAGCTCTGGGAGGGGAGTGGGGGCTGGTGGTTAGAGCAGGGGGTCTGGGAGCCCGGACTCCTGGGTTCTCTCCCAGCTCTGGAAGAGGTGGGGGCTAGAACGGTGAGGGAGGGAAGCTGAGAGCTGGGACCCCTGGGCTCTGGGTGCAGTGGGTCTGTGGCATGAGGCGCTGGCCACAGAGGGTTTGCTCATTTCTTGGGGTGCTAGTGGGGATGGGGGGTGTCCCCAGTACACAAGGACAGCACTGGGGAACTCAGAGCTCAAGAAGTGGGATTAGGACATGGAGTGTCCCAGCCCTGCTTTGTGCCTCAGTTTCCCCCTCTGCCAGCCCCCCCCCCCGTTTGAGCAGGGTGGGTGCGAGGGGGCTACTCCCTGGGTGTCCTGATGTCTCAGTTCTCCAGCAGAGTTTGGCTTTAGCCCCAGCCCAGGAGGAGGGGAGATCGGTGAACCGGAGCCCGGCCTGTCACCTGCTGCATTATGGGAAATGCAAATAATAAAGGGTAAGTGCTCCAGTCCCATCCAATTCAGGTGGAACCTACTCCAGAGCTGGGGCTAGAGCCCACGAATCCTGGCTCCCAGCCCCTCCCAGACTCCCCTCCCCTCCCCAAGCTGGGATGGAACCCAGGAGTCCTGGCTCCCAGCCCCTCTGGCCTATCCCCTACACCCCAATCTCCTGCCTCCCCAAGCTGGGATGGAACCCAGGAGTCCTGGCACACAGGCCCCCTGCTGTGTGTCTCCAGGCCAATCCCACCCCCCTCCTCGAAGCCACCTCCACAGGGGATGGTGAAGCGACTCCAGGAGGACATCACCTGCTCCATCTGCCTGGACATCTTGGAGGACCCCGTCTCCATCGAGTGCGGCCACAACTTCTGCCGGGGCTGCCTCGCAGCTCACTGGAGCGGGGTCTCGGCCTGGGGGTCCCAGTGCCCCGAGTGCCGGGCTCCCTGCTCCAGGGACAGGATGATCCCAGACACACGCGTCAAAAGCCTGGTGTTGAAAATCAGAGACCTGCCATGCGAAGAGACGCCGACAGCGACAGGGACAGCGAGCCCTGAGGTGGGTGCAGCCATGGCTGGTCCGGAGATGCAGCCACCTCTGGGGCGGGGCAGCTGGCAGGGCCACCCAGAGGGAGGGGCAAGTGGGGCAATTTGCCCCGGGCTCTGCAGGAGCCCCCACGAGAACGGCCAAGGCTCCCGCCCTGGCCCCAGCCTGACCCCGCCTCCGCCCCTCTCCCGTAGCCTCAGCGCATCCAGGAGCGTCCCTGGACAGCTGCAGCGTGGCTCCGGCGGGGCCTGAGCCCCTCCCCGCTCAGAGTCGTGTGGTCGGGGGGCAGGGCTGCGAGCTCCTCGCCGAGCGGAGGGAGCTCGGGTCCCACTGGAGCTCTCAGCCCCGCCCCCTCCCCACGCGGCTCTGAGCAGGGAGGGGCTCAGGCCCTGCCGGAGCCACGCTGCAGCTGTCCAGGGACGCTCCTGGATGCGCTGAGCTGAGGCTCCGGGTGAGGGGGGAGCTGGGGGTAAGGGGCTGGGGGGGGGGTTGGATAAGGGGCAGGGAGTCCCGGGGACAGGGAGGGGGCAGAGGTTGGGGGGGCGGTCAGGGGACAGGGAATGGGGGGGTTGGATTGTGGGCGTTCTGGGGGTCTGTCAGGACTCAGCGGGGGGGTGGATAGGGGTCGGGGCAGTCAGGGGACAGGGAGCAGGGGTGGAGTCGTGGAGGGGTGGTTGGGGGAGGGGTTTCTGGGGGGCAGGAAGTGGAGGGGGTCGGATAGGGGGCAGGGCCAGGCTGTCTGGGAGGCGCAGCCTTCCCTACCCTAGAGCTCATTCAGCAGTTTGAGGCTTGCAGAAGAGCCGAGCTGTGAGCTTTTCCATTAGATAAATTCACGGAGGTTAAGTCCATTAATGGCTAGTAGCCAGCCTGGGTAAGGAATGGTGTCCCCAGCCTCTGTTCGTCAGAGGATGGAGATGGATGGCAGGAGAGAGATCACTTGATCATTGCCTGTTAGGTTCACTCCCTCTGGGGCACCTGGCATTGGCCACTGTCGGTAGACAGGATACTGGGCTGGATGGACCTTTGGTTTGACCCAGTCTGGCCGTTCTTATGTTCTAACCTAAATGAACCCAAAGTTATGGAGACAGATATGAGCCAAGGAAGCCAGCAGAGTATCAGAAACCTGGAAAAATCTCTGCCTGGATGGGCTCAGGCGTATGGTCACAAGCCGAAGTGGTTCAAAAGTTTTGGATTTTTTTTAAGCAGAATTTTTTTATTGTTTCTTTAACCCAGGGGTAGGCAACCTATGGCACAGGTGCCGAAGGTGGCACGCGAGCTGATTTTCAGTGGCACTCACACTGCCCGGGTCCTGGCCACCGGTCCGGGGGGCTCTGCATTTTAATTTAATTTTAAATGAAGCTTCTTAAACATTTTAAAAACCTTATTAACTTTACATACAATAGTTTAGTTCTATATTATCGACTTATAGAAAGAGACTTTCTAAAAATGTTAAAATGTCTGACTGGCACGCGAACCCTTAAATCAGAGTGAATACATGATGGGTCGGCACAGCACTTCTGAAAGGCTGCCGACCCCTGCTTTAAACAATCAAACACAGCAAGCAGCAAATATTTGGCCACACACTTCTGAAACCCCAAACCATGTTCAGGGTTTGGCAGACTAATTTCAGCTTTTCAATTTAAAAAAACCCACACCATGTTTTGAAGGAAAGCAGCCGTTGTCCGTGATTTATTTCTGCTTTTTAAAAACCCCTAGTTTTCGATCCAAAAAGTTTTGACGGAAAATATCTGTCCAACCATCTAATGAGCTGTAGTGCCTCTTAGCACTAGCTGATGCTGACAACCTTGTAAAGAAGTTTTCTCAAAACTGGGTTTGTGCCGAGATGCGGAAGGTTTATTTTTCCCAGGGGCGTCCGTGGTGGGGGAGCAAGTGGGGCAATTTGCCCCGGGCCCTGCAGGGGCCCCCATGAGAATACAGCATTCTATAGTATTGCAATTTTTTTTATGGAAGGGGCCCCTGAAATTGCGTTACCCCAGGCCCCAATCCTCTGGGCGGCCCTGGCAGCTGGGGAACAGCCACATGGCTGCACCCTACAGCACAGCACCCCCAGCCCCAGGCTGGGGCCCTGGGGTCAGAGGGGAGGCCGGCTAACGGGATTCCTGTGTCCCTTTAGCAACCGGTCAGGTCCCTGGGCTGATAAGGGGGGAGCTGGGCCTCAGGGCTCAGATCTGCTGATAAGAAATTAACCCCCGAGCAAACAGCCTGTGACGCCATCCAGGGGACCCCAGTGGGGGGGGTTAGCTGGCTGGAACGGATGGGACATGGGGCCTTTCCCCTCTAGGGGGCACCGGCTTGGATCTGGCCCAGGGTGGGACTGGCTGGTTCAGGGGCTGGGAATGGGGCACAGGGGCTCTGATCTGGGGCACAGGGGACTCACCATCTCAGGGGTGGGGTCCCAGCTCTGACCCGGCTCTGTCCCTGCAGCCGGGGCTGGGGGCTCAGCCGGAGCCGGGGCACCCGGTGCAGCTGGTGCGTCTGGACAAGGAAGGGGGCCTGACCCTGGACGAGGAGGCCCTGAGCCGCTGCCTGGAGCAGGGTGGGGTGGGGGACGCCCCCGTCTGCCTGGTGTCCATCGTCGGGGAGCAGCGCCGGGGCAAATCCTTCCTGCTGAACTACCTGCTGCGCCGGCTCCGGAGCCTGGTGAGTGCAGCCCGGATCCCCTCCCAGAGCCAGGGAGAGAACCCAGGAGTCCTGGCTCCCAGCCCCTCCCGCTCTAACCACTAGACCCCACTCCTCTCCCAGAACCGGGGATAGAACCCAGGAGTCCTGGCTCCCAGCCCCCCCTGCTCTAACCACTAGACCCCATTCCCCTCCCACAGGGCAGTGCATGGGGATGGGAGCCCTAGGGTGGCTGGTACCTCACCCCTCCTCGTCTCATGCTGTCTGAGCAGTGGTCTGAACTCTTGCCCCCTGCTGGAGGGGCTCAGACCAGCACAGATCTGTGACCTGTGTCCCCGGCCACGTCGGGTCAGCTGTGTCAGGGGAGTGGGGAGCCGTGTGTCCGTCTGGAGCCTTGTCCGTGTGTCCGTCTGGAGCCTCGTCCGTGTGTCTGTCTCAGCCTGAGGCTGCCTGTCCATCATCTTCCCAATGCGCCGGTCCCCACACTACCTGCCTGCTAATAAAATACCCACAGTCCCCCTGCCCCCCTGCACTAATTGCCCCTCCCCCCGTGTCTCCCCCCCCCCCCCAGGAAGGGAAGGACGGATCCTGGATGGGCCGGGAGGAGGAGCCCCTGGAGGGGTTCGAGTGGCGAGTTGGCACCCGCAGCGTCACCAAGGGGGTGTGGGCCTGGAGTCAGCCCTTCTGGGTCCCCACCGAGCGGGGGAAGGTGAGTGGAGGAGGAAGGGTGTGGAAATGGGGTGGGGGGATGAGTGACCCCAGCAGATCTCTCCTTGGGGGAGCAGAGCAGACAGAGGCTGGGGGGACTCTGTGCCCGGGGCCTGGGAGGGGAGGCAGGGAGCACAGTGCCCCCCTGGTGCTGGGGCATGCAGGGGGCAGATCGGGGAGCTGGCGTGTGACCCCGGCCTGTGGCTCCCCCCCCAGGTGGCCGTGCTGCTGGTCGACACCGAGGGCTCCATGGACATCGCCAGAGGCACAGAGACCAGCGTCAAACTCTCCGCCCTCTCCATGCTGCTTGGCTCCTACCAGGTTGGCACTAGGGGGCGCTGTGCTGCGTGGAACGGGGCAGGGCTCAGCAGGGGGCACTCTCCCCTGCCGGCCAGGGCTGGCCCCGATGCCCCAGTGCGGCGCTAGGGGGCGCTGTGCTGCAGGGAGTGGGTCGTGCTGGTTTCTGCATCTCACCCTGTCCTCTCTGATTACTTGTAGATCCTGAATGTTTCCAGCCAGATAAAGGACCCTGATCTGGAATATCTGGAGGTGAAGGATGCAGCGCCATTCTCATACAGCCCCAATGGGGTCGTCTGCCCATTCTACAGCTGGGGAAACTGAGGCCCAGAGAGACTCAGTGACTTGCCTGAGGTCACATGGGGAGTCTGTGGAACAGCCAGAGATTGAACCCAGGAGTCCTGGCTCCCAGCACCCTCTGCGCTCTAACCACTAGACACCACTCCTCTCCCAGAGCTGGGGATAGAACCCAGGAGTCCTGGGGCTGTATCCAGCAGAGCCCAGCTTCTGTGCTGCTCCAGGGGCTGGAATTCGCTCCTGCCCGAGCCCCAGGCTTACTGAGAACACGGGTGTTGCCCGGAGTCTGGGAAAGTCTCAGTATTTGGTATCTTGGTCTATTCTGTTCCTACCATTGGTGGGCATCGGGGACGGCGGGGCAAACGGAGCCCCTGGCATGGGGCAGGGGAGAGGGGAACCTGGACTTGCAGTTCTGCTCGTTGGCCACTGGGTGTCTCTGCACCACAGGGAAAGCCGTGGGACCCTGGTGCCAGACCCAGACCAAGCTGGAGCTGCAGCTGTGTGTGGGGAGCTGTTGGTAGGATTTCCACTCCCACCCACCCCCAGGGCACACGCTGCCTCCCTGCCCCAGAGATCCCAGCCCCAGACTCACCCCCCTGCCCTCTCTGCTCTGCAGATGTTTCTGCACGTGGCCGAAGAGGTGGGAAAGGAATACGGGCTGGAGTCCATTCAGGTGAGACAACATCCCCCCCATCCCCGCCCTGCCCCAGCCACCCCCTGCCCCACACCCGAGGGGTTCACCCTTCCCCTCCTGACATCGTCCCGTCTCCCCTGCAGCACCTAGACCTGCTGGTGCGGGACTGGAGCAGCTCCACGCTCCTTGGAGGCGACGGTGGGGAGGAGCATCTGAGAGACGTCCGACAGGTGACTGTGGGGAATGGGGCGTGGGGCCTTTGCCCTCTGGGGGGGCGCTGGCTCCGATCTGGCCCCATGGCGAGGGCCTGCTGGGTCTGGGGAGCAGGGAAGGGTCCCGGGGTATTTCCCTCTGTTGATGTCTCACTTTGCCGATTCCCCCCGGCTCTGGCAGATGCTGGCAGCGACCTCCCCCTGCAAACACCCCAAGGCCCTGGAAGTGCTGAGCAGAAGCAGCAGCCGCTGTTACCTGATGCCCTTCCCCGGCAAGCGGATCATGACTGGAAACCGGGGAAGCCTGAGAGGTAACGGACCCGGGACAGCGGCTCTGAGCCTGGGCAATGGGGCGTCTCCGTCTCTGCCGGGGAACGGGACATGGGGGGATGCTCCGGCTCCGGGTTCATTGCCATCTCCCTCCCCTTCGCAGACATGGATGAGGATTTCCGGGACAGCCTGAGGGACTATGTCACTGCCCTGGTGGGCTCGGTCAGTCAACACGTCTGGAGGGACCGGCACGGGGAGCTGCTCACTGGGACACAGCTGGCTGCCAAGATAAAGGTGGGGATTGGTCTCAGTAGGGGGCGCTCTCCCCTGGCAGTCAGAGCTGGCCCCAATACCCCATGGTGGCACTAGGGGGCGCTGTGCTGCAGGGAGCGGGGTGGGGGGTCTGTAGGGACGCTCTCCCCTGGCAGTCAGGGCTGCCCCCAATACCCCATGGTGGCACTAGGGGGCGCTATGCTGCGGGGAGCGGGGTGGGGGGTTTGTAGGGACGCTCTCCCCTGGCAGTCAGGGCTGCCCCCAATACCCCATGGTGGCACTAGGGGGCGCTATGCTGCGGGGAGCGGGCTGGGGGGTCTGTAGGGACTCTCCCCTGGCAGTCAGGGCTCCCCCAATACCCCATGGTGGCACTAGGGGGCGCTGTGCTGCAGGGAGTGGGGTGGGGGGTCTGTAGGGACGCTCTCCCCGGCAGTCAGGGCTGGCCCCAATACTCCATGGTGGCACTAGGGGGCGCTGTGCTGCGGGGAGCAGGTAGGGGCTTAGAACTTTTTTCTGATTTTTTTTATGAATTACGAACTGGGGTCGTATTTCTATCCTAGCAGAATCCCAGCTTGGATGATTCTGCTGAGCCTTCCTACATCATCCAGGGAAGCTCTTCATTTCCCCGCCAAACTGATTCCTACCGTTGTCTTATGGCCGTTCCCCAGCTGCCCTGCCCGAGAGGTGGCTGCATCTCAGCGCCGGGCGAGCCGTCCCCATGTTCACATTTTCCTAAGCCCCGTGGAGTCTGTATTGTGATTTCTTGTGCTTTCCTTGCAGAAATTCTCTGATCTGATGAAGAAACATCACTGTGGCTTCTCCTCTCCCACTCAGGTACCTTCTCTGCCTGTCTCTGCCTCTGACCTGATCCAGGGGTGTCTCCCACCTCCTTAATTCACTTCCGATGTAAAACTGCTTCCTACTTTTGTCTTACTGCTGCTGCCTCGCCCGAAAGGTGGCTGCATCTCATGTCGGGCAAACCATCCCCGTGTGGGGTTGCTGTGAGGCTATTCCCCAGCTGTCCCACCCCAGAAGTGGCTGCATCAGCACTGGGTGAGCCATCCCTATGCAGTGTTGTGTGTGGCTGTTTCCAGCTGCTCCGACCCAGAGGTGGCTGCATCTCAGGAGTGTGTTACCACTTGTTGGAAAATGTTTTTTTTTTTTTTTCCTGCAGACAAAATTGAGTTTCCGTTGAAATATCAAAAGCCAAAATACTTCGATCTGGAAATGCCTCTGTGGTGTCTCCTGGGAATAATAGTTTGGCTCGGCATGCTCCCTTTTCTCCCCATAAATCAGCTCTCTGATGGGACTGCAGCTCCCATGATGCACCACAGAGGAGGGAGGTGATGCATCATGGGAGTCCATGGCTGTGGGGCATCATGGGGCTTGTAGTTTGGGTGCCTGGCTGAGCTGCTGAAGTGGCTCATGGGAGTTGTAGTTTCACACTGGCTAGTGGGTGTCGCTCTGTTACATGAGGTTGCTGCGGTGGACGCTGCAGCCACTAGGTGGAGATGGGGCCCCATAAACTGTGGCTCACCCCAGCCGTGTCCTCCCCGTGCAGATGGCCATCGCCTTCCACAACCAGAGAGTCCTGGACAGGGCCAGCGCAGACCACGCTCTCTTTCTGAAGGAGAAGGTGAGTCTCGGGGGGGGGGGGGTGGGGAGGGGGGAGGTCAGAGTTTCTCTGGGCCTCAGTTTCCCCATCTATCAAAGGGGGAGAATGACCCTGCATTCGGGGGTTTTAGCCTGTGAGCTTTTTGGGGCAGGGATGGTCTCTCACTGAGTTTGTGTGATGGGCCTGGCCCGAGGGGGGGCCCGACCTCAGTCCAGGTCTGTGCCGCACTGGCGTGAGGAGGGCCCCTGTCTCGGTCGGGGGGTGGGATCAGTTCAGCGCTTGCCCCATCTAACGCTCTTGGCTGTCTCCTCTCCCGGCGGGTGCAGGATGGCGACTCCCAGAACATGTTTTCCTGCCTGAAGGTGCGGCCGAGCAAGATGGCGGAGCAGTTCGCGGAGCGGCGCGGGCACTTGCTGTGGCGGTGCCGGACGGACATGCAGGAGCTGGCGCCAGAGAAAGAGGCCCTGCTGACGGAGCTGGAGGAGGAGCTGACACGGGAGGCCGAGACCTTCCTGGAGATCTATGGGAAGCGCTTCAAGAAATTCGCCATTTTGGCGGGCGTGGGGGCGGGGGCGCTGGTCCTGGGACCGGTGGGCGGAGCTGCCGGTGCCGGGATCGCTGGTGCTGTCATCGCTGCCGAGGCGGCTGGGGCGCTCGCCGTGGCTGAGGTGGTGGCCATTGGGGTTGGGACGGGCGCCGCGGCCGGGATCGTCGTGGGTGGGGGTGTGGGAGGGGGTATGGGTGGGAACGTCGCCCGGAAGGATAGGCAGAAGGCCGAGGCTGCTGGTGGCGGGAGGGAGGAAGGGGACGGAACTGAGGATCTATCCGATGACAGACCCCTGATCTGATCCGTGTCCCTCCCCCTCCCCCAAATCTGGGGCTGACGAATGGGGTGATGGGGCTGCAGCGTGGCCCAGACACGTCCCCCAGAAGCCACCCCAGAGCAGGGAGCCATCGCCCCCAGATTCTAAGAAGGGACGTTTAGATCCTCTCGTCTGAGCTGCTGTGCCACCCAGGCTGGAGAACGCCGCCCACTTCCCCCTGCGTTGGGCCCGACATCTCCTGTTGCACTAAACCATCTCTCGGACAGGCGGCCAGTCTGGCTCGGAAGCCAGAAGAGACGGAGACCCCACCTCTTTCCCACTGGTGAATCACCCGCGCTGTGAAAAATCCGGTGCCTCGTTTCCGATGGGAGTGTGTCTGGCTTTAACTTCCAGCCCTCGGTTCTCGCTCTGCCTTCCTCCAACCTTGCAGGGCCACTCCGGCTGCAACGTGAAATGCTTGGAAACGCCCGGCCGACGGTCCTGTTCCTAGATCACCCTCTGGGGGTGACAACGGGCGCCTGGCTGAGTTCCTACAACGGCAGTCGTGTGGTCCGGTCCTGGGGGACAGATCTCTGAGCGGGAAGGTGGATCCAGGGGAGAGGGCACAGGAAGACGTGGGTTTCTTGCTCTACCAGGGGCTTCCTCTGTGACCTTGTGGCCAAGTCACTTAGTTGCTCCGTGCCTCAGTTTCCCATCTGTCTAATGAGGGTAATAATGCATTGGAAGATGGTGAGGGGTTTGAGCTCCACTGAGAGGAAGCGCTGCCCAGGAAACAGGCATCGTTCTTTATTCGGCGGGAGGGCTATAAAACCATCCGAAGCTAAAGGGAATCGGTCCCACACCCATGGACACACGCCGAGCAGGGGACACCGTCTGGCCATCTCCACAGGAAGGCTCAGCTCCCCCCCTTCAGCGCTGGTGAAAGGCCAGGACTTGGGCATGGGGATTTCCAAGCAATGAGACCTCGGGCTGGCGGGATTCTCCAGCTGTTCCACGCCAGCCTCCGCAGGCGCCTACGATCCGATAGACCCCTCTAGAGGTACGGGGTCAGCTCCATCCTGGCCTGGCCGTGGTGAGTTGGGAGCGCCCCTTCCCCTCACAGATTCCAGGCCTGGGTAACACAGGCATGACCCTGCCCTGAATTAATTCCTGCTTGAACTAGAGCGACCTGTTAGAGAAACTTCCCATCTCGATTCAAAAATGGCCAGTGAGGGAGAATCTGCCATGACCCTCGGGGAATTGTTCCAGTTGTTCTCCCTGTTTAAAATTTCTGCCTTACTTCCAGTCTGAGTTTTGTCTAGCTTCAGCGTCCAGCCATTGGAACATGTTAGACCTTTCTGTGCTAGACTGAAGGACCCATTATCAAATAGTTGTTTCCCAGGTGGGTACTTATGGCCTGGGATCCAGTCACCCCTTAACCTGCTCTTTGAGTTCTATCTTCCGAAGAACTCCTTGGAAACCTCATATCCAGAGCTGCAGGTTTTCAGAGGCTGCACCTCTCAGTACATAGCAAGAGAGAATAGAAGTCACGTGAGACTATGGTCTGCACAGTGCTCAATAGGAGAGGTTAGGGTTCTTCTGGAAGGTGGCCAGTCAATGGGTCTTGGGTGCAGGACAGTCGCAGAGCAATGGCGGCATTTAACCATTCTCCTTTGTGCCCAACACACGGAAAGATATTTGGGTTACTGTGTCAGGGGGTCAATGTACAGCTGAGTGTGTGTGTGTGTCGGAGCACCTGTAAATGACGGCCCTGGGGAGTGCTAAAGACTAATCTCCCAGATTTAAATAACGGTGAAGTTCTGACTCATCGAACCTTGAATGGCGAGTTCCTCGTTTTGGGACAAGTCTCCACAGAAACCGTCAGCTCTGATTCGGTTAGGGGAAGATGCAACTTCTGGTTAAGAGAAGGGCTTTAAACTGCTCCGGGGAGGGGGGGAAGGAATTCTGCGCCAAAAAAATTAAAAATCCTGCGCATAGTTTAAAATTCTGTACATTTTATTTGTCAAAATAACACGATATATAATCACACCAATTATTTTGGTAATTTATTTCAAAATACTAATATATATATTCCCCCAGGTGTAGAAAGTTGAAGAAACCCTGAAAACTCAGTTCCTGCTTCTCTGTCCCCCCACCCTGAGCCCAGTTGGATGGCGTCTACTCACCCCCCCCAACCCACCTGTGGGGCCCTCCCCTGCCCAGAACCCAGCCACTGCCCCCCGGACCAGACACTCACAGACCCTCCCCAGCCCAGGGATCCAGAGGGAGAAACAGCCCGACGGTAGGTCCGGGGCTGGCACGGAGTTTCCTGCATGCCCCTAGTGCTGGAACTAGGGGGACTGGGGGGGCTGCCACACCCCCTGGCTTGAAGTGGTTTCCATCATATGCAGGGCTTACGGTTTGGTTCAATGGCTCCCAGCTCCCCCACTACACAAACTGTTCCAGCGCCCCTGTGCGCACCATCGTCTCCTTCCTTCAGGGGGTGCTGGGAACGGCAGCGGTGGGACCCTTCCAATTCCTTCCCCCTCCCCCTGGCGTTGTCTTCTCTGTGTGAGCTTGGGTCGTCTGGGTCCAGCGCCTCCTAGCGGTGGCCAACGTCCCTGCAGCCCATGTCTGGGGCCAAGGGGGACGAAATTCCATGTGCACAACCTCAATTTCTACAAAATTCTGTTGTGTGTAGTGGCCCAGACTCCTCGCAGGAGTAGCTTTCTGAACATTGTTTCAGAGTAGCAGCCGTGTTAGTCTGTATCCGCAGAAAGAACAGGAGTCCTTGTGGCACCTTAGGCCTGGTCTACACTAGGACTTTAATTCGAATTTATCAGCGTTAATTCAAACTAACCGCTCAACCGTCCACACCAGGAAGCCATTTAATTCGAACTAGAGGGCTCTTTAGTTCGAATTTGGTACTCCACCCCGGCAGGTGGAGTAACGCTAAATTCGACATGGCTAGCTCGAATTAGGCTAGGTGTGGATGCAAATCGAACTTAGTAGCTCCGGGACCTATCCCACACTGCACCACTCTGTTGACGCTCTGGACAGCAGTCCGAGCTTGGATTCTCTGCCCAGCCACACAGGAAATGACCCGCGAAAATTTGAATTCATTTTCCTGTCTGGGCACTTTGAATCTGACGTTCTGGTTGCACATCGGGGCGAGCTCCGCAGCACCTGCCACGATGCAGAGCTCTCCAGCAGAGGAGTCCGGGCAATCCCAGAATAGAAAGAGGTCCCCAGCATGGACTGACAGGGAAGTCATGGATCTGATCGCTGTGTGGGGCGAGGAGTCTGTGCTCTCGGAGCTGCGCTCCAGCAAGCGGAATGCGAAGACCTTCGAGAAGGTCTCGAAAGCCATGAAAGAGAAAGGATACAGCCGGGATGCGATGCAGTGCCGCGTGAAAGTCAAGGACCTAAGACAAGGGTATCAAAAAGTCAGAGCGGCAAACGGACGCTCGGGAGCACAGCCCCAGACATGCCGCTTCTACGAGGCACTGCATGCCATTCTAGGTGGGTCTGCCACCACTGTCCCACCAGTGACGGTGGACTCCGAGGACGGAATAGTGTACCGGGACAGTTCCTCCTCGATGTTCGCCGATGGGGAAGCTGAGGAAGGGTCTTTTGAGGACGGCGCAGGTGACAGCGAACACACTCCCGCTTTCCCTGACAGCCAGGATCTCTTCATCACCCTCACAGAGATCCCCTACCAACCCTCCCCTGCCGTTAACCCGGACTCGGAATCAGGGGAAGGATCAGGCGGTAAGTGCTACACACGTATAAACATTTATTTTTTGTAACATTGTTATAGAAAAAATAGAAACTGTATTTACAAAATTCTAAATATTAAACTATATAAAGAGAAGGTCCACACAAATGGGGATAGAAAAATAATCCTCTAGCGACATTTCCACGAAGGTGTCACTCAGTTCCTCGCAAAGCCTCCGCATGAGGTTCGTCGGAAGAGGTGCCTTGTTGGGCGCTCCGTGGAAGCAGACTCTTCCACGCCAGGACATCCGAATATAGAGTGGAACCATTGCCTCGACTAGCATTGCTGCATATGGTCCTGGTCTGTGCAGTGCGTCCCGTAACATCCTGTCTTTCTGGGCACGAGTGACCCGCCTCAGGGTGATCTCGTTCTGCAAATACTGCATCTAAGTAGGGCAATTAGTGTAGTGTTACTATTGTTAATGGTTTACAATTAGGTTGCATAACAATGACCCTCGACTAACAGCCACGTGCGAGAGGCCACAGAGAACAAGCATCCATTGATCGTTCCCGTGCACTGGCGGGAGGGGCTGCAAAAGGCTCATCCTTTCTGCTTTGCACATTTCCTTTAGCAGGAGAGCACAGCTAACCACTAACTGATAAGCAGTATGTACTGTAAGGCTTACCAGGACTTTGTGCAAGAGGGATGCAGCTGTCTCCTCGCTTGTGCGCTGTCCAGTGCAATGGCTCCGCCAATGAGAGCGTATTCCGAAATCTCGGACTAGTTCTGAGATCTCCTGAGACTTGGTTCCCTCTTTGGTCTTGTTAACTGAAACTGACTAGACTGTGTTTACTGTTGGCAAACATGTATGTGTTCAAGGAAATCACCTACTTTTTCGCATCACACAGCTTCGGCTCTTTCCCGGACTGCCCCGGCATCCCCCTCGCAGAGGCTGGCTCAGATTAGACGCCGAAAGAAAAAGACTAGGGACGACATGTTCCAGGAACTGATGGCCTGCTCCAGAGCGGAGGCGGCAGAGCAGAGACAGTGGAGGGACACCCTGTGTCAGCAGCATCGCACACACATGGAACGGGAGGATAGGTGGCGGCAGGAAGACCAGCAGGCGACTCAAACGCTGCTTGGTCTAATGAGGGAGCAAACGGACACGCTCCGGCGCCTTGTAGATGTTCTGCAAGACCGCAGGCAGGAGGAGAGAGCCCCCCTGCAGTGCATCTGCAACCGCCCTCCAACGCCAAGAAGTCCTGTCCCCCCCTCACCCAAAGTTACAAGAAGGAGGGGCGGTAGGGGCCGTGAGAACTGTCCCTGCACCGCAGCAGACCGCTAATGTTCGAGACACCTCTCGCGCTGTAAATTTGTACAAGTTCTTTCCTTACAGCATCAACCAGTCCCAACTCCAAGTTTAAACCCCCCACTGTGTACTACATTATTAACAGCGGTTTGGTGTTACTCACTGTTTCCGTCACGTTTCTCGTGTCAGAAGACTTTCTGTGGGTGGGGGGGGGGGGATTGTAATTGCAGTGCATAGCCCACAGTACCATGGTACAGACTTGGGTGCAGGGTCAACTGCAGGGCACACACAGACTGCAGTCACTAGGCACCAGGGTCAGTCTGTGTGGTGTATGCTGCCCCGGGTCTTTCGTTGATGTGTATGCTTGTCCAGGATCCTGGTGCCTGCCATCCCTGAATGTAAAGGCAGGCTTCCCTTCACATGCACTTCGACCGTAGCCACGATCCTCCCCGGTGCCCTGAGCCCCAAAAAGAGCCCTCATCCAGGGGCAGATACTCACCCTTCCCCCACACCCCTCACCCCTTCCAACGCCCAAACCCACAGCCCACAGCCGTCATGTAAACCCCTATCCAAAGACGGCACCCCTTGCCCCTTCCTGCAAACCCACCCATTCCTGCAACCCTCCCCCTACATGCAGAACCACCGTAAACCGTCCCCCACCCCACAGACCTATGTAGGAGCAGGAGGCTGTCCGTCCTGTTTTGGACAAGCGGTCTGTACATCAGTGCACACCTTACCCAGCACAGAATGCTTACATGTTTCAACCAAGAAACAGAAATGCAAAGTCAACGAAAGATTTATTATTAAGTACTGTTACGTTTCATTAGTTTTAAAACGTGCTTTGGAAGTGGGGGAAACTTGGAGAACCGGGTTTGTGAGCTCAGATCTAACTGGACACATACAGACACAGGCCCATGATCAGGCTCTCTTAAAATCAAGTAGACAGTCACAGGTTACCCTGCTCTGCGAGGAAACTCGCTTTCAAAGCCTCCCTGATGCACAGCGCTTCCCGCTGGGATATTCTCTCGGCACGGGTGTCTGGCTGATCGTAAACAGCAGCCAGGCGATTTGCCTCAACCTCCCAAGCGGCCAAAAAGGTCTCGCCCTTGCTCTCACATAGATTGTGGAGCACACAGCAAGCAGCAATAACTACTGGGATATTCTTTTCGCTGATGTCCGAGCGAGTCAGTAAGCTCCGCCATCTCCCCTTGAGACGTCCGAAAGCACACTCCACCACCATTCTGCACTTGCTCAGCCGGTAGTTGAAGAGTTCCTTCGCACTGTCCAGGGCGCCTGTATAAGGCTTCATGAGCCAGGGCATTAGCGGGTAGGCCGGGTCCCCGAGGATCACTGTAGGCATCTGCACATCCCCAACCGTTATTTTGTGGTCTGGGAAGAAAGTACCTGCCTGGAGGCGTCTAAACAGACCAGAGTTCCTGAATACACGCGCGTCATGAACCTTGCCCGCCCACCCGACGTTGATGTTGGTAAAACGTCCCCTATGGTCCACCACAGCTTGCAGCACCATTGAAAAGTAGCCCTTTCGGTTAATGTACTCGCTGGCCTGGTGGGCTGGTGCCAGGATAGGGATGTGAGTCCCATCTATAGCCCCACCGCAGTTTGGGAATCCCATCGCGGAGAAGCCATCTATGATGACCTGGACATTTCCGAGAGTCACTACCTTTGAGAGCAGTTGCTCAACGATTGCGTGGGCTACTTGAATGACAGCAATCCCCACGGTAGATTTGCCCACGCCAAAGTGGTTCGCTACTGACCGGTAGCTGTCTGGCGTTGCTAGTTTCCAGAGAGCAATGGCCACTCGCTTATGCACACTCAGGGCTGCTCGCATGCGTGTGTCCTGGCGCTTCAGGGCAGGGGACAGCAAGTCACACAGTTCAAGGAAAGTGCCCTTACGCATCCTGAAGTTTCGCAGCCACTCTGTGTCATCCCAGACCTGCAGCACTATGCGGTCCCACCAGTCTGTGCTTGTTTCCCGGGCCCAGAATCGCCGTTCCACACCATGAACGTGACCCATTGCCACCATGATCTCCACTGCCCGGCGTACCCTGCTTTGTGAGAGGCCTGCGCCACTCTCCTCACCGCGCTGCCGGAGCCTCCTCGCCCGGTTTCTCATCAGCTGGCTGTGGAAGAGGTGGACGATAAGGTGCGAGGAGTTGACAACGGCCATAAGTGCAGCGATGATCGCAGCGGGCTCCATGCTCGCAGTGCTGTGGCGTCCGCGCTGTCACTGACCAGAAAAGTGCGCGAACAGATTTCCCGCCGGCGCTTTCAGGGAGGGAGGGCGTTTGTGAGTGACGGTTGAATGATGACAGTTACCCAAAACCACCCTCGACACATTTTTCCCCCAGCAGGCATTGCGAGCTCTACCCAGCATTCCAATGGGCAGCGGGGACTGCGGGAACTGTGGGATAGCTTCCCACAGTGCACCGCTTCCAAAGTCGACGCCGGCCCCATGAATGTGGACTCAGAAGTTCGAATTTGTGTATTTAGTATGGATACACAAATTCGACTTCATAAGGTCGAATCCACAAATTCGACTTAAGTAGATTCGAAATAGTCCTGTAGTGTAGACAAGGCCTTAGAGACTAACAGATTTATTTGAGCATAAGCTTTCGAGGGCCACAGCTCACTTCTTCGGATGCATGGAATGGAACACACAGACAGGAGATATTTATACATACAGAGAACATGGAAAGGTGGAAGTAGCTAGACCAACTGGAAGAGTCCGATCAATTGAGATGAGCTATCGTCAGCAGGAGGAAAAAAAACACCTTTTGAAGTGATAATTGAGATGACCCATAGAAGGTGTGAGGAGAACTTAACATGGGGAAATAGATTCAATTAGTGTAATGACCCAATCATTCCCAGTCTCTGTTTAAACCTAAGTTAAATGTATCTAATTTGCATATTAATTCGAGTTCAGCAGTCTCTCTTTGGAGTCTGTTTTTGAAGTTTTTTTGTTGCAAAATTGCCACCTTCAAGTCTGTCACTGAGTGGTTAGAGAGGCTGAAGTGTTCTCCCCCTGGTTTTTGAATGTTATGATGCCTGATGTCAGATTTGTCCATTTATTCTTTTGCGTAGAGACTATCCGGTTTGGCCAATGTACATGGCAGAGGGGCATTGCTGGCACATGATGGCGTATATCACGTTGGTAGATGTGCAGGTGAATGAGCCCCTGATGGTGTGGCTGATGTGATTAGGTCCTATGATGGTGTCACTTGAGTAGATATGTGGACAGAGCTGGCATCGGGCTTTGTTGCAAGGATAGGTTCCTCGGTTAGTGTTTATGCTGTGTGGTGTGCGGTTGCTGGTGAGTATTTGCTTCAGGTTGGGAGTCTGTCTGTAAGCGTAGGACCTAATCACATCAGCCACACCATCAGGCGCTGTCTCCTGCACCGATGAGCTTCACCCTTATTGTGGAGAACTCCACTGGGCCTGCAAGTCAACCATGGTCTTCATCCTGGATCTCTCAGCTCTTTCAGACACGGTGGGCCCAGGGCATGAAGTGCCTTGAAGATAAGGCTGAGACCATGAACTTGATTCAATATTGTAGCACAGACATGGGCATATGGCCTCGGTGTCCGACCATCTTCTCAATATTTCACCGAAGGGGATAATGTGTGGGCTCTGCTGAATGCTGGGAAGCAGCCGCTTGTCACGGTTATTGCCAGATGTTTGTATGAGCAATGGTTTTAGAGCCAGGTCCCAGATAGGACATTGAGTTCTGAATCTTCTGGAAGTCAAACCTGAGGTAGGGAGAGGCTGGGATCCAACCCGGTTAACATGAGAACAGTGCACATCCGTGGAGGCAGCCTCTGTCTGCTGGCTGGATGAGATGCAGGCTGGCCATCTACAGAGACAAACCCCCAAGGGAATGCTCAGGAGAGGGGGCCCCTGGGCTCGGAGACAACAGCTTGTGACTGGATAAGAGCAGAAGAAATGGCCCATTACAGAGGAGTGACTCTGCCAGCGGGGGGTGGGGGGAACGGGGGATCCCTGCTCTCTGGACTGGACAAGCGCTGTGAGAACCAACCAGCGGGAGAGAGACACCTCAGCAGCCAGGAAAGGAACCTGTTAGCAAGGACGGGCTCTCGGTGGCGTCTGATGTTTTCCTTTTACCTGTAACCTCAGGTTTCCAAAGCCTTTTACTTGCTTTTTATTTCAATCTCTATCTGGGGCTCTGTTAAATGAACTTCAGTTTGGTTTGACTGGCTGGGGGCTGTCATGACTAGGGGGAAGGGTAGCGACCTTGGCAGCTGTACTGAATCGCCTTCCCTGTAAGGGGTTATGTGGTTCAAATAACCGAGCTGGCACCTGACCAGAAGGACCAATGAGGAAAGAAAATACTTTCAAATCTGTGGGGGGAGGATTGATTTGTTGTTCCCTCTCCGGGCAGAGGGAGAAGCCAGGCAGGTACAACATCTCCTGAAAATATACCTGGAATAATCCATCTAAAGCCACAGAAATTGTAAGTAGGGCAAGGAAATGCATTAGGTTATCTTTTGGTTTAGCTTGTGAATTTTCCTATGCCACAGAGGTAGTTTTATTCCTGTTTTTTTAACTGTGAAGCTGAACCAGAATGGAATCCCGTGTCTTTTAAATCTTTTTATTACCCTGTAAAGTTACCTTCCATCCTAATTTTGCAGGTGTGATTCTTTTTTTTCTCTTTATAAATAAAGTTCTTCTTTTAAGAACCTGATTGATTTTCAGGGTCCTGAAGACAAAGGGTCTGGTCTGGGCTCACATAGCTAACCAATTGGCTGGTATTTTATTCTCAAGTCTCCCCAGGAAAGGGGGTGGGGGTGGGGATATTTTGGTGGGGGGGGGATAGGGATTCCAAGTGACCCTTCCCTGGATGTTTGTTTAAATCACTTGGTGGTGGCAGCGATACCGTCCAAGGACAAGGAAGGATTTGTGCCTTGGGGAAGTTTTAACCTAAGCTGGTAGAATATAAGCTTAGGGGATCTTTCCTGTGGGTCTCCACATCCGTACCCCAGAGTTCAGAGTTGGCGGGGGGGGGGGGAACCCTGACAGCAGCATAGGGGGTCTAGCTGAGCTGTCACAGCGGGGCTGAGGCTGCCCACCAGGGAAGGGAGTCGCCGGGCAGCAGTTGGAGGAATCACAAGGCCAGGTCCCGTAGGTCAGAGTCAGGCTGGGGTCAGAGACCGGAGATCGGGAGCCAGACCAGAGTCTGGCGTTGCAGCAGGCCAAGGTCTGTGGTTGCCCAGCCACTTTCCTGGGCCCCGCCTGGAGGTTAAGTAGGGGCAGGTGGCCAATCAGAGGGGGGCCGGGTACTGTCACTCGGTCTTGTGGGCGGCACTTCCTGTGGTGCCTCCTCCCCACCATGCTCCCTGGCTGTGCCTCAGCCTGGCCCCTGGTGGCTCTGCAGACCTGGGTTCTAGTCCCCAGGTCGTTACAAAACCTGCCTAAGGGCAAGGTCCGTAGGAGAGCTTGGAAATGAAGTGGAGCAGGTGGGCTCTGTTTCCATGGAGGCAGCAGTTGGGCGCTTTGGGGGTGTGCTGAAGGCCGGTGACTGGGCATTGGAGTGTAATGGAATCAGGTGTGTAAATTGCTGGGATACAGAGGGGTTTGCAGAGCAAGTGGTGTGATAGGGTCCCTCAAATGTAACCTGGAAATGGGGTACCACTGAGTCTCTCCAACTTGGGCTTCCTGTCACGCTGTGATGCTCTTGCTAAGCCACAAACCTCTGTCCCATCCTGCGCTCACACAGACATCCCCAGGCAAGGGCTGCCCCTGCTGAGTTACATGGATGCTTCTCCCAGTTCACTCATGAGCTAACAATAAAGAGAATCCAACCAATTCCCCCCAGTCCCCCAGCCTACAGCCCCAGAGCCGAACCATCTTGCCCCGACCATTGTAAGTCCACCCCTCCCGCAGTGCGGCAAGGACACGCACCAGCTCTTGTTCCTGAGCAGATCTCCCAAGCACTTCAAGCAAAGCCCCCTGCTTTAGGTACAATATACAACCAGCTTATCAACTACAGACAGACAGGTTTGAAGTGATTATAAGTAATAAGCACCCAGATCAAAATTGGTTTAAAAGTAATTGAAATAAAAGTAAAATTCTGAGCTGAGTTCTATAAACGAGACAGGATTTGAATCAAGCCGTGTCTCACCCTGATGGTTTAGCTCCTTACTACACAGGCTGGGATTCTCCCGTCCAGCCTGGGCCACCTCCCCAGATCAGTCTTTGTTCTCCAGGTGTTGAGTTGGAGGGTGGGGAGTGAGGCTAAGTGATGATGTCACTTCCCCTGTTTTATAGCTTCTTCCAGCTCGCTGGAAAGAGCCTTTGCTACAACGTGAGTCAAGCAGCCTCCATTGTCCGTGTGCTCTCTCTGAGAGGTCTCCATTGCATACAGCTCCTAGGACAGTCCTTGGGAGTGTGGGTTCCTTTAATGGGCCACCAGCGTGTCTGGCTCCTCCACTGATATGCACTGAGTTTAAAAGCCTGGAAGATCAGAAAGTTCCAGAATGGACCCCTGTGTAAAGAGGGAAAATAGCAACTAGAAATGTCAGTCTGGTGTTTCTTGGGTGATGGACACGACCCCCAACAGAAAGCCCCAAGAAGTTTGTGTAGAGAACGGTAGTTGACAAATCATGGCAATTAGCCTTCTCCCAGCTGCAAAGTGCTGAAAGGTAGAATCTAGGGACGTCCGTAACCTATGATTGATCCTGTCGTTAACCCCCAGAACAGTAGATATACGGTGTACTCCTGTTTATCCGAAACCCTGTTATCCAAACTCTGCATTATCCGAGTCCCTTCCTTGTCCCCCAGCATGAAACACTTGTCCTCGGCAGCATGGTCGCATGTATCTCATGCTAGGGGACCAGGCAGGGATTTGGACAATTTGGAGGTCCAGATAATAGAGCAGAGACCCCCGGCCAGGAATAGGAGGAGGACGATAACCCCCTCCAGACGTGCGGGAGGCCACCCCGTTGCTGAATGGCTCCTGCCCGCTGGATTATCCAAACTTCCAATCACCTGAATAAAATCCATGTCCTGCCGAGGTATTCGGATAACTGGGAGTTGGTTGTATCCTGTTGCAAAGAATGAAACTACATGAGTCAGCCCGTATTTCTCTCAGACTGTAAAAAGGATGAGAGCTAAAGTGAGAAGTGGTTCAACTTGATGGGCCACGTGTTATTAAATATGAAAGTTTGTCACCTAACTTGCCCTCAAAGATGCATCCAGAGACCCCTGAAGGAAACTTGTGCTGAAATCTAGTAAGAACTGTAAAGCTGCTCCTAGCATCAGCTCAAGTGTAGACGAACCCAGCAGAACTAAAGCTCCATCGAGGTCTAGAGGCTGGGTTGGAAAATCCACGTCTATCTCACAGACAAGTACCGACGGCTTGTTTTCTGCATGTAATTCCCTTCTGCTCCAACACTATATGGGATATACTCTGCTTAACTACTTCCACTTGTAGGCTGTGAAGTCTGAGGATGACTTAAGGGCATAATGAGTTTGTACTTTGCCAGCCAAACGCTCTCCTAAATGTCAAGAGATAATTTAAGGAGAGCGGATTGAGAACTTTTTGTCAAACATTTTTTGGACAAAAAAGGGATTTTGGACCAAATTGAAAATGTTTGTTTTGGTCCAAAATTGTTTTCTTGACAAAAGTAAATCCTAATATGAAACAATTTTCATTTTTACAAAATTATGTTCCTTTTCTCTCATATTCAAAAAGTGTTTGTGTGTGTGTGTGTTTTTGTGTGTGTGTCTGTCAGAGAGAGGGAGAGATGGATGAGATTAATTTAAGAAGGGGGGGAATGGAGAGAAACGGAATGATTTTGAAAGGAAATGGAAATTGTCATGTTGCCATCTTTGACTACGTCTTCACTACCCACCGTATCGGCGGGTAGCGATCGATTTTTCAGGGATCGATATATCGCGTCTCATCTAGACGCGATATATCGATCCCCGAACGCGCTCCTGTCGACTCCGGAACTCCACCACCGCGAACGGCGGTGGCGGAGTCGACATGGAGAGCCCCGGACATGGATCCCGTGCCGTGAGGACGGGTAAGTGATCGATATAAGATACTTTGACTTCAGCTACGTTATTCACGTAGCTGAAGTTGCGTATCTTATATCGATTTTCCCCCTTAGTGTAGACCAGCCCTTTGTGCTGACGAGGTGACTGAGGCATTTGTAGAGAGAGGGCAACATCATGTTCTCCTAAGAGGAACACACAGGACACCCAGCTGGTCGACAGAGAGTCTGTATCCACCGAAAGCAAAGCTATTTCCTCTAATGGAGCTTCCATATAAAGAAGTGAAACCTTCTTTCTGGGAATGGGCTGGAAGGGATTTCAGAGTGCTGTTGCACAGTGTTTTGTTTGGTGTATCATGTGACTACTGGGAAGACCTCATCTGCAATCCTGTGTCCAAACCCGTCTATTCAGCATAACGACGAGGAGGTTCAGGGGAGCCTGGAGCCCATCTGAAAGTACCTACAAGGGGAATAGAAATTAGATCTTGGAGGCTGCGTCCATCTCTTTGTTCTGACGCAACCCATTGGCTGCAAGTTGAAGCTAGACAAATTCAGGAGGGAAATAAGGTGTCAACGTTTAACAGTGAGAGTCACTGCCCATTGGCCTGGCTTACCAAGGGGCGCAGGGAATTCTTCACCACCAACCGCTGTTTTTCTAACAGATCTGCTCTAGTTGAACCAGGAATTAGTTCTGGGCTGTTCTGTGGCCCGGGTTATACAGGGAGGTCAGGCTAGGTGCTCACATGGGTCCCTTGTGGCCTGGGGATCTGTGACTCTATGTTGCACAAGAGGGCTCTGTGCCGGGCCAGGTGCAGAGAGGGGCTGCTGGGGTGATCAGGGGGATGGAGAGAGCTGGTTTCCTAAGAAATAAAGGTAAAATCGCAATCTGAGTTCTATGAATTGGACAGGATTTGAATCAAGCCGTGTCTCACCCTGATGGTCTAGTTCCTTACTACACAGGCTGGGATTCTCCCGTCCAGCCTGGGACCACCTCCCCTGTTCAGTCTTTGTTCTCCAGGTGTTGAGTTGGGGGCGGGGGGGTGAGGCCAAGTGATGATGTCGCTTCCCCTCTTTTATAGCTTCTTCCAGGTCGCTGGAAAGAGCCTTTGCTACGATGTGAGTCAAGCAGCCTCCATTGTCTGTGTGCTCTCTCTGAGAGGTCTCCATTGCATACAACTTCTGGGACAGTCCTTGGAAGTGTGGATTCCTTTAATGGGCCACCAGCGTGTCTGGCTCCTCCACTGTTGCACCGGAAAGGCTGGTTGTGGGTGTTCTCAACCTCACAATATATTTCAGTCACACATACACAGAGCAAAACGTCATAACTTCCCATCCAGTGACAGCTCACACAATCCAACAGGGTGTTAATGTTCAACAGATCAAGACTTTTAAAGTGATACCTCACAAGACAGACTTTATACAAACACATCATAATTAGATGACCGTGGTGATTATGGGTGTTGCTTTGAGGCCCAGGGTGCCACACCGGGTCTGCCAGCTGCCAGTGGAAAGCGAGCGTTTCCCCTGGTGGGCACAGACAGGCTCCGTCCTGCTGGGAGCAGAGGGTGGTGATTGCCCCTGGACACCGCAGGGAACCCCAAACCAGCATCGCAGTTATTCCATGGGAAGTCGGTGTGGGCAGTGGAGGGCTGGTGATACGCTCACGGAGACGCCCTGCTGCATTGTGGAACAGCTGAAGTTTCCTGAGTAGCGGAGCCTTGGGGTGTCCCATTGCTGCAGCCCAGGGGACAGGTGATGTCAAATAACCAAAGCTAAGTCATCCTTGGCAGGACAGGTGAAGTCTCATAGGCAGCCGGAGATGACTGACAGCGTAACTCGCTGCTATGCAAGAGCTCAGCATCGCGGAGGAATCCAGAAACAGTCCTAGATGACAGAGTCTGCATCTGCAGCCAACCAAGTCTGCAGCAGGGCTGAGGGCTCGGGTTTCAGAAGGGCATGTTTGCTTTGCTGTTACGCTTTAATTCGTGGATTTTAGAAGTTTAGTTTTGCTTTGCCTCAACTCTGCAATTCCTGGAGTTCAGAGATTTAAATCCCGAGGCATCCAGTGTTCAGGAATGGTTTGAAACAGCACGAGGCAACCTTAACGCTGGTAGTGATGAGTTGGGGGAAGAAGCGTGCAGCTTTGCTGTTCCTCACTCCTGCTGAGAGTGGGATATATGGAAATGGCGCCAGGAAAGGGTGGATTATGGGTTATATAAGAGGGACCTTTGAACCCAAGTGCCAAAAATTCTCTGTCACCGGCCAGTATCTCACAGTACTAATTGAGGAAACGAACTTGACATCTTTTTGTGATGAGATGACAAGGTGGGGTGATGAAGGTCATCGTGTTGACATAATATACGTATGCGTCTGTAAGGCGTTTGACTTGCGCCAAACGCCATTTGGATTAAAAAGCTAGAATGATACAAAATGAACACGGCCCACAGGAAATGGATTAAACACTGGCTAACTGATGGGTCTCGGAAGGTTAAGGGGTAACTTGATCCCAGGCTGGAAGTGTCTATGTTTAATAACAGGCAGAGAAAAGGTCTAACACGATCCAATGGCTGGAAGTTGAAGCGAGACAAATTCAGACGGGAAACAAGCTGTAAATTGTTAACAGCAAATTAACCACTGGAACAATTTACCAAGGGTCGTGCTGGGTTCTCCATCACTGGCATTTTTTGAAATCAAGACGGGATGTTTTTCTAAAAGCTCTGCTCTAGGAATGATTTCGGCTCAGTTCTCTGACCTGTGTTCTCCAGGAGATCAGACTAGATCATCACAAAGGTTCCTTCAGTCCTACGAATCTAGGAATCCATGAGTACACACTGAAAATTTCCCACCCCAGTGGTAGCTGTGCAATGGTTAACTTTCCAGCACGGCCCCCTGGCCCAGGGAGGGAGCCCTGGACCCGTAACTGTGGGAACCATGCAGGAAATAGCCTTGACCCCTGCGGAGATAACTTCTCTGGCTCAGGGATTAGGCCCAGCCAAGGCGAGCACGTTCTCGGAATGGGCGTATGAGTTTCTGACAGCGATAGAGGATCAGGGGTTAAACCCAGAGGAGGTTAGGAAGCTGTTGAGGGCGGGATGCGATATGGGAATTGCACTGCGGACGCAGGCAGCCGGACGGTGGCAGTCCCTATTTGCACTGGTTTGTAATTTGGCTCAAGGAGAGGGACTGCAGGAGGTTAGCCGCCAGTATGCAGCGGGCTGTCCCGCTCCAGGGGAGGCCCCTGAGGTTTTTGTGGAAAGAATGGTATTAGCGGGATTGTTAACTGGGAGGTATCTAGCCCGCGCCCAGGGGGGAGCGATCCTCAGAGATTTTGGTCCCAACAGCTGAATTAAGGCTTATTGCAGCAATGTTGCCCAAAGATGTTCAGATGGCTATGGGAGCGTGGAGACAGGGAGAGCCCCTAGACATATCGCACCTTAAGGAAGCCACGCGCCAGGCCACCAGAGTGGTTGGTCAGCCCGGAACTGGGGCTCCCATTCCTGTTGCTGTGGCCACGGTCCCAGCACCTAAATACAGGCGCCTCCGACCGGACACCAATCGGCTCTGCATGCAGTTGTGGATGGCCTTGAAGGACCAGGGGGAACCCATGGGCCAATGGGACGGGAAGTCCACGGAGTCCCTAGCACTCCTCTGTATTCAGCTGGGGTTGAAGCTCCTGGAGCCGGGGGGCGATATCGGGAACAGAAAAGCAACATCAGATTAGGGGGGCCCCAACTCCCCGAGTTCACTGGGGGAGGGAAGCACCCAGGAATGGGCCTGGGTGGGACCTCTCCAGGTGGATTCGGGAGGAAGGTTGCGGGTGTGCCTTCGAGTGGGGGGGCCACATGAGCACCCCGAGACATCTGAACTAGATTTTGTGGCGCACCGGACACCGGTGCGGCTGGCTCACTGCTTCCCTCGTGCCGGGAGTGCCACTCCAGGGAACCATTGAGAGCCAGGGATTTGATGGTACCTTGGCACAGGGACAAGTGTTGGGACCACTGGTCACCTGGGTGGGGAATCTTACCCAAAGATGGCCCTGGATTTATAGCCCCACAACTACGGAACCAATTTTGGGCATTGATTGGGAACTGGGATTGTTTAGTCTGCAGAAGAGGAGAATCGGGGGGATTTGATAGCTGCTTTCAACTACCTGAAGGGGGGTTCCAAAGAGGATGGATCTAGACTGCTCTCAGTGGTAGCAGATGACAGAACAAGGAGCAATGGTCTCAAGTTGCAGTGGGGGAGGTTTAGGTTGGATATTAGGAAACACTATTTCACTAGGCGAGTGGTGAAGCACTGGAATGGGTTCCCTAGGGAGGTGGTGGAACCTCCTTCCTGAGAGGTTTTTAAGGTCAGGCTGGACAAAGCCCTGGCTGGGATGAGGAGGAGAGGTGTGGTGGAGGGTGCTAAGAAAACAGTCTTTTATTTCTGAAATACAATGTTGGCAGCCCTTGCTGGTGGTTGCCATCTCCAGCACAAGGTTCACGTGGACAAATGGATTTGGGTTTCTTTGAGTAGATTGGGCTGAGCAACCTCAGTTGGGACCATAATCAGCTGGCCAGGGTGAAAGCTTCCAGCTTTGATGTATTTTAAACATACAAGTCACTTTAACCCACCACCAGACTGATTTTCATTTACATAAAGGGGAAAGAATTTGATTCTCCTACATGAGAGGAAACCCTGAGCATTGGGAGGAAGGTGACCCCACACGCTCACAGACACCGTATGTTAGCGGACGGTCTCAGTCCATCTGTTTCCCTCCAAAACCAGAAGCGGCTGCTGGGAGGAAAAAGGAGCCCCGAAATGGAGAGAGTTTTGTATCAATAATTGAAGAGAAGGAGAGCGAAACCTGAGGGGATTAGAGATCAATTAATGAGCAGGGAAAAGTGACAAATCTGAAGGGATTTTACACCAATGTTTGATAATTCGAGAGGAAAGGAGCAAAATCTGAAGCGGAAAGTTGATCGTTGTGGATTTAACACTTTCATTAGCCCGAACCACGATGTGCAACAGTGAATCAGGCCGACGGCTCCCTTCCAAACCCCAACGCTACAGTTTAATATGGGTGGGTGGAGCAAAGGCCCCAGAATGTGGGGTCGTTTTAATACAAAACTGAGAATTCAATAGAGAGGAGGAAACGTTGCCGGGGGATTAGATCAATATTCAGTCATAAGAGAGATGAGGGGAAAACGGGAGGGAATCTGTGTCAGTGGGTGCACGTGGTCCAGGCTGGCTGGCTGGTGATGCAGGGGGTGGGGGGAGTGAGGCCCGTGTCTCTCAGTCTCCTTCACACGGAGCCGGCGTCACTCACGGACGAGGCCAATGCAGGACTCAGTGCGGTGCCCAGCCCCATCCACTGGGCCTTGGCCTGCCTGGTCTTTGCCCCCTGCGGCCCATGGGCAGAGAGCAGAGTGACCCCGGGTTCCCCAGTCCCAGCCCCATGGGACGGACAGGAGTGGAGGGAATCTTTAGCCAGGACTCACCATCTCTCCCTGGCAATGTGCCCTCCCTCCTGCTTCCCTCAGTGGTGGGGGAGTTCAACCAGCCAACGCCAAAGACTCTTCCCCTCCCAGGAGAAGGAAAAGCCACTGAAGGTCCATCCCCTTCACCCCACAGTGCAGGTTCACCATCGCGGGTCGGGAGCTTTCAAGCTGTCCCCTCCCAACAGGGAAACCCACAAACACTTGTTCCTCTTTGTCTCTGTCTGTGCAGCGCCTGGCACAAGGGGGCCCTGATCTCAGCTGGGGCAGGGACCGTCTCGCACTGTGTGTCAGCTGGCGCTTTGAGGTGCTGCTTATAATGTGCTATTAATATGCTTCACGCTGCTATAAAAATTACATAATGATCCCTGAGCCCAAAGACTAGTTTAAAGTCAGAGAATTCACCTCTTTGCTGGTCATACAGGTGCTGTCCCTGCCTCCAGCACAAGAGGTCTCTGGGTCTGTGATGTATTCGGTCCCGGTACTAACGATATATGATAATCTCCTTCTGGAAACCACAGCAGGGAGAATTTCAGTGACACCTCTCAGTAATGTCCATAGCACAAGTCTTTGCTTTAGGAGCAGGGGAAAGGAGTTTCCTGAGAGTGGGGCAGGTTGTTGGGGAGGGGATGTATTTTGGGGAGCAGGGAAGGTTTCAGGCAGCTGTTTGTTGGCTAACGTGGACACAGGGGTCTTTCTGGAGGAAGTCCTGGCCCAACTCACCTTCCCAATAACGGAAACCCTCCGTGATTCCCCTCAGCCTGAATTTATGTCTCCCTCATTCCCTGCTACTAGAAATCGAATCACACCACAGACACCCCCAGGCCCCCCACCACTCTGCTGCTGCACCCTCCCCAACATCCTGGACACGCGTCCCCATGAGTCCCACCTCCCTCAGTCTCTCACAGACTGGGCTTGGACCGAGCCAGTGCAGCTGGTTGTTCCTACGCAATTTTTTTGCATAAACTGTCACACATTTTGCTGCACAAAACTAGGCAGCCGGGCTGTGGTGGTTCTTGTTCCCTGTTCTGCGAGGAATGTTGCACCGTCCCTGCCTGGTGTTATACGCAGGGTGGTTGTAGCTGTGTTGGTCCCAGGGTATCAGAGAGACAAGGTGGGTGAGGTCGTATCTTGTACTGGAGCCACTTCTGTTGGTGAGAGAGAAGCTTTTGAGCCACAGGTCTGGGGAAGGTCTTTGCCAATGACACTGGGACTGTGCTGCCAGGGACGGGGCTGGCCGAGCGAGCCGGAAACATGTCAGGGGAGGGGAATGGAAGGAAGGAAGGAAGGGTGGAATCAGGGAAACCCCCCCAACCCCTACTGTGATCCACTCTGGGCAGAGGGCTGGGGGTGTGGGCTGGGGTCATGGGGGTGCTCCCAGCCCCCTGCCTTGACTCCTGCACCCCCCCACACCTTCCCAGACCCCTGCCCTGACTCCTGCACCCCCCCACACCTCCCCAGACCCACAGCCCTGACTCCTGCACCCCCCCACACCCACCCTGACTCCAGCACCCCCTGCACATAGCAAGCCCCCCACACCCCATGCCCTGACTCCTGCACGCCCCACATCCCCACCTGCACCCCTTACACCAGGGGTAGGCAGCCTATGGCACGCATGCCGAAGGTGGCACGCGAGCTGATTTTCAGTGGCACTCACACTGCCCGGGTCCTGGCCACTGGTCCAGGGGGCTCTGCATTTTAATTTAATTGTAAATGAAGCTTCTTAAGCATTTTAAAAACCTTATTTACTTTACATACAACAATAGTTTAGTTATATGTTATCGACTTATAGAAAGAGACCTTCTAAAAACGTTAACATGTATGACCGGCACGCGAAACCTTAAATCAGAGTGAATAAATGAAGACTCGGCACAGCACTTCTGAAAGGTTGCCGACCCCTGCCTCACGCCAAACGGGAGCTGCCCCAGGTAAGCGCTCCACACCCGAACCTCCTACCCCATCCCTGAGCCCCCTCCCTCCCCCCAGCTCCTGGCCAGACCCTGCACCCCAACCCCCAGCCTGCTCCTGCACCCCAACTCCCTCCCAGACCCTGCACCCCCAGCCCTGTGCTCAGTGCAGAGAGAGACAAAGAGAATGGGCTAGAGCCAGGGAGAAGGTCGGCACCCGCTCTATGTGGGCAGGGGCGGGGGGATCCTGTTTACCCCCTCCCCAGCCCTGCTGTGCTTGCAGTTTACCCCCGGCCTCTCCCTTGCCCCAGGGACCAACCCCAGCTCCCGCCCCACTGAGCTTTTTCCCCCGGCCCTGCCTTGCTCCAGTCAGCAGGGACTAATCCTACCCCCTTACCCCACTGTGCTCATCTCGCCCCGGCCCCTGCCTCGCTCCAGCTGGGGACAAATCCCGCCCCCCCCCCACACCATGCCCTGCTGTCAAGGTGGATAAAAATCAATGATTTAAAAAAAATCAGATTTTTTAAATTTAAATCAGATTTTTGAGGAAAAACCTACCTAAATATAGTTTTAATTACATAAGAACATAAATCTCCTCATGGAACAGGGATTACAAATTCTAACTCTATAGTATGAGACAATATAGTCATGTCATGTTTAAGAAAAGTTTTGTAAATGAGTTCCAATAGTTCATGGATTAGGGACCCAATCTTATGGGGCTCCACAGGCTTCTGTAGAGATTATTTGGGTTAATCTTTCTATCTACCCAATGGGACTCAGCGCTCAGTCTAGAAGATACCAGCCGAGATGCTTAGTTTTGCAGTTCTCAAACTGTGGATTTGTGTCTCCAGAGGTAACATGCTCGTTAACAGCAAAAATGTTTTAAAATAAATAAATAAGTAATACATAGAGGTAAGAAATAACAGACCTCAGCGCTATTGTCTCTCTGCAAATTTGTGTACACAGAGTCAATCCCTTATCTTTCTCTAAAAGTGTTGGGGGCGAAATAAATCTGGACAAGAAGTCTGGAGGTAATTATGAGAAGCGAGGGACATATGCTTTTTTGTTAAAATATTATGTTTGCTGTTGAAGAAAGAAAATCCAGAACACTTAATGTTGTTGTTTGAGTTAAATAAAACAATTGAAATGTCCGTCTGGTGATGTTCTCCTCTTAATACAGCCTGGCAAGAAAACTCTCCAAATATTAATGATTAGCCTGTTGAATTGGAGATAGTTCACCTCCCAGTGACTTCATAAATATCTGCTTCAATTACCTTTGGTAAATGAAATAACCAAACAATCATTCATTTTCTGATACAGCTGTAAAACTCATCTGAAAAGTTTTCAGAATAAATCACGGTTTAAAAACGTATAGTGTGTACCTTCTACACATGAAACCTGCATCTAGCTCCGAGTTGTGAAGAATATGTATTACGGTTCTGACAACCAACAAGAATGCACTTTTATGTAGAAAACCATCATTAAATCAAGTCTTCCTGACTAGTGACTTAAATCATGATTTAAATCAAATCCACCCTGCCCTGGCCCCGTCATTCCCCAGGGGGCCCCACAAATATGTTTGGCGCCAGGCCCACAAAAAGTTAATCCGGCTTTGGACGGTTGGAGAACTGAGCTTGATTTCTTTCCAGTTTGGGCCAAGCTGCCTTCTGGTACATCTCTCCGTTCCCTTGGGCCAGCTGGATCTGGAGAGGGATCTTCCCCAGCTTCCACGTCGACGACCTAGAATTGATTTGAAACTTCTAGCAGTGAGTAATTCCTCCTGGTCCTCTTCTCTTTGGCAGCCACAGCCTGCCCATTCTCATCTATCTCCAACTGTGTACAAAGCCACCGGGACCCAGGGCCGCCCAGAGGGGGGGCAAGGGGGGCAATTTGCCCCAGGCCCCGGGCCCCACAGGGCCCCCCGACCCCATCTCCGCCTTCCCCCATCCCCTGGCGCCTCAGCGTGCTGCGTCAGGAGTGGCCCTGGACAGCGCTGCAGCGGCATGGCTCCCGCAGGGCCTGAGCTCCTGCCACTGAGTCAGAGCCACGTGGTAAGGACGCAGGGCTGCGAGCTCCGGTCCCGCCATAACCACACGGCTGCAGTGTTGTCCAGGGCCAGGGCAGCTCCTGGACGTGGCGCGCTGAGGCTCCGAGAGAGGAGAGGTGGCAGTAACCCAGGAGCGGCCCTGGACAGCGCTGCTGGGGGATGGTCAGGGGATGGGGAACGGGGGTTGGATCGTGGGCGTTCCTGGGGTCTGTCAGGACTCGGCAGGGGGGTGGATAGGAGTAGGGGCAGTCAGGGGATAGGGAGCGGGGTGGTTGGTGGGGGGTGGAGTCCCGGGGTGGTGGTTGGGGGGGCGGTGAGGGGACAAGGAGCAGGGTGGGTTGGGGATTCTGAGGGGGGCAGTCGGGGGGCAGGAAGTGGGAGGGGGTCGGATGGGGGCAGGGCCAGGCTGTTTGGGAGGCGCAGCCTGCCCTACCCTAAAGCTCATTCAGCATTTTGAGGCTTGCAGAAGAGCCGAGCTGTGAGCTTTTCCATTAGGGCTGCTGTCCCTGTCACTTCTCAAATGCCAAGTTATAATCTGTGTTTTATTTCAGTGCCACAGGGAGATTCATGTCAGGGGAGGGCAGCTTCATTTCAAATTAGCCACTTTATATTAACAGTGATAGAGCCAAGAGAGCCATGGGGGAAGGATCACATGAGAAGAGCAATATCCTACACCACCTACCTCCTTCCCAACCCTACCAAGGGAGACCCCCATCCCCTGCATTCCCTGAGGTTCCAGAGGGTTTAATTCAGTGGGTCTCAAACTTTTGTCCTGGTGACCCCTTACACACAGCAAACCTCTGAGTGCGACTCCCCCCTTATAAATTAAAAACACTTTTTTATATATTTAACACTATTATAAATGCTGGAGGCAAAGCGGGGTTTGAGGTGGAGGCTGACAGCTCGTGACCCCCAGTAATAACCTCATGACCCCTTGAGGGGTCCCGACCCCCAGTTTGAGACCCCCTGGGTTAATTTAACTTTAGCACCCTGTGTCCATTCACATGCATGAGCTATTTTGAGCATTTCAGTTTTCACAACATAGGCTCATCCCAGATCCTGGAACAAGCTCAAATGCTCAGTTCGTGGAGTCTGTACATAAGCTGAACTAAAGACAAACTCCAGTTTGTGAGGGACCCCAGGGAGCCAGTCTCTAGGAAACAGATAAATGCATGGAGGTTAAGTCCATAAATGGCTATTAGCCAGGCTGGGTAAGGAATGGTGTCCCTGGCCTCTGTTTGTCAGAGGATGGAGATGGATGGCAGGAGAGAGATCATTGATCATTACCTGTTAGGTTCACTCCCTCTGGGGCACTTGGCATTGGCCACTGTCAGTAGACAGATACTGGGTGGGATGGACCTTTGGTCTGACCCAGTCTGGCCGTTCTTATGTTCTAACCTAAATGAACCCAAAGTTCTGGAGACAGAGATGAGCCAAGGAAGCCAGCAGAGTAGCAGGAACCTGGAAAAACCTCTGCCTGGATGGGCTCAGGCGTTCGGTCACCCAGGGCCGGCTTCAGGCCAATTTGCCCCATTCCCCCGAATCGGGCCCCGCGCCGGCAGCGTCTCTCCGGGAAGCAAAGCTCCGCTTGTTGCTAGGCAACGAGAGACGCTGGCCAGCAGAGGCAGCCCCATGGGTGCTGCAGGTCAGGAGGGGGAAGGTGGGGGGGGGGAAGGCACATGTGCTTTGCAGGCTTCCTCCCCTCCCCCCCGCACTCACCTGGAGGAGCCGCCCAGGGAGCGTCTGGCCCGGCGGGAGGCAGGAATCTCTGCCTGGGCCTCACGCACCTGAGCAGCTGCTGGGGCTTCCAGCGGCGAGTGTTCGACCCTGCGAGTCCCCGGAGGGTTGTAATGCTGGGCCGGTGTTGTGGTGTCGGTGGTGTTGCTGTTTGAGGGTGAGTCGGTGCCTGCCTGTGTCTGTTTCAAAACTAAAGTCGGGATCATGTAACCCAGGAAAAAAGCCCCGAGCCGGTACTTAGTGCTGTGAACTCCAGGTGAGAGAGAGGAGGGAGGTTTGGAGGAGGAAACCAAATACATCAAGAGGGGAGAATGCGAAAGGTCTGCAACAGGGCAGGCTGAGACTTATCTCCCCCCCCCGCCCCGGCAAGAGGGGAAACTGAGGCATGGAGTGATCTGATTCCCCTCTCCAAATTATTTTGCAAAGGAAGGGGACGGGGGCTCCTAGCCAAATCAGTTCCCTTCCCATCAACTCTGCTTTCCCTGCTGCAAGACCGCTGTAGGGGCTGAATATTTCCATTAAACTATGGCTCCTTCGTTTGCCCTGCAACAATAAATTAGACCAGCTTGGGGGGGGCTATTCCCCCCCAAAGCTGTGTGGATATTAAGGTTTTTTTGAGGGGGGGCATAATAATATTCCAGATCAATCAAATGCCCAGCTCAGCTTTCTAGCCATCCAGCAACTCTAGGGCGGGGAAGGAAGGTGCTCTTGGTGCAGAGTGGTTGCAAAACAGGGGTGAATTTAGCAGGGGGGTGGGGGCTCCAGTTGAAATCCCGCTTGATGCAGCCACACAGAATCGCTGGCAGCGCTGGGAGAGGCCAGGAGTGGAAGGTGGCCTGGGGGTGGGGGGACATTTGCCCTCAGTCCTGGGCTCTGGGATGGACTAGGCTGGGTGGGGGGTTCAGTCTAGTCTTCCAGCCTGATGCTCTCACTGGGGTTTGTGGTTTTCATCTGGCTCCACCAAAAAGATCAAACAAGCCCGGTAGAAAAGGGGGGTGAGAGAGGCGGGAAAGGGTGTGTAAGGGGTTAAAGTGACCCATCAGCGAAAGAGTAAAACCCGAGTTTGACTGGGTTTCCCCCAGCCACCACTCCTGCAAACACTGGGCAAGGGGCAGCCCCATTCCCCACCGAGGCTATGGTGAGGGGCAGCAGGGGAGGAAGGAAGCCACTTGTGATGGCAGTCCCCTCCCCTCCCCCCCCAGCACCCCATCTCCGGCCCCCAAACTCTGTCCCAGAGCCTGCACCCACCCCTCCGCACTCCCTCCCAGAGCCTGCACCCCTCCACCCTTCCTGCACCCCACCCCATGCCCCAGCCCAGAGCCTGCACCCACCCCTCCGCACTCCCTCTCAGAGCCTGCACCCCTCCACCCTTCCTGCACCCCACCCCGTGCCCCAGCCCGGAGCCTGCACCCAGCACCCAAACGCCGTCCCACTCAGCCGGGGCAAAGCTCTCCTACGTCTGGCTCCCAGCCCCGCTCCAAGGGTTGCAGGTGTCTGGAGGGGCTGCCTTCCTCAGTCCCACCTCGTTCATTCAACAGGGCCATTGATTGCAAAGTGAGGGGAAGATCTTATTCTACTCCAAGCAAAAAGACATTTTTCTTTTACCTTAATTACACGACCTTTGGGGCCCGCTATAACATATTACCAAGGTTCAATACAAAGTCATGTAAAAGTTATACAAAAATGCATAATGCAGAGATTTATCTACAACTGCATTGAGTGACTGCTGGGTGCGGTAACATAGTGACCCCTGGGGCTTCGAATGAGGCTTTATACTTGGGGGGGGTGAAGGGGCGAGTGGCGGGTGGGCAAAGAGGCGAGGGGCGGGCATGGGGGTTTCTGGCAGGGGAGGGAGGAGGTGAAAGGAGGCGAGTGGTGGGTGGGGGACTGACTAGGAGGGGCCAGGGGGTGAGGAGGGGTGTGATGGTGGGGCCGAGCAGGGAGGGGGCAGGTCCTATTTTACTGCTGTGATCTGGTCGCCCCATGTGCCGTTTCTTCCACCCCCCCACTCGGAACCTTGTTTCGACGGGGCGGAGCTGGGGAAGGAGGGTTTGTTTCCACGGGGCCGGGCGGCGCTGGGGGGTGGGGGAAGGAGCAGGCAATTTTATATTAATAAGGAAATATTTTATACATTTTAATAAAATAAACATTAGTGAAGTAAATCAGTTGTACAACTGTCAAAACAAATTATTTTCCTGATATGAAAGTGCAAATCAGCTCATGAATATATGATGCAATGTATGTCATAGAGAATTGTGTTATTTATATAGTCATGGAAAGTAAATAATACATGGAAGAAATGAAAGGGTTTTTTTTTGTTTTAGTCGTCCCTGCCGGGGCCGCATCGAAACGGTTCGAATTGGGCCCCGCACTGCCTAACGCCGGCCCTGTGGGCACAAGCTGAGGTGGTTCAAAAGTTTTGGATTTTTTTTAAGCAGAATTTTTTTATTGTTTCTTTAAACAATCAAACCCAGCAAGCAGCAAATATTTGGCCACACGCTTCTGAAACCCCAAACCACGTTCAGGGTTTGGCAGACTAATTGCAGCTTTTCAATTAAAAAAACCACAGCACATTATTTTGAAGGAAAGCAGACATTGTCCATGATTTTTTCTGCTTTTTAAAACTCCCTAGTTTTCGATCCAAAAAGTTTTGATGGAAAATATTTGCCAACCCTTTTAATGAGCTGTGGTGCCTCTTAGCGCTAGCTGATGCTGAGAACCAGTGATACCTTGTAAAGGTGACTTGAAAAGAAGTTTTCTCAAAACTGGGTTTGTGCCGAGATACAGAAGGTTTTTAAATGTTTATTTTTCCCAGGGTCACCGGGGTGGGGGGAGCAAGTGGGGCAATTTGCCCCAGGCGGCCCTCATGAGAATATAGTATTGCAACTTTTTTTAATGGAAGGGGCCCCCAAAATTGCTTTGCCCCAGGCCCCCTGAATCCTCTGGGCGGCCCTGCCGGGACCTCTTGCCTGTGGGGGTTATGAGTTGTCAGGTCTCCTCTTTGACCAGGGGCGGCTCCAGGCACCAGCACGCCAAGCGCGTGGCTGGGGCGGCAAGCCACGGGGGGCGCTCTGCCGGTTGCCACTTGCTCTGCACCCACGGGCGGCCCTGGGAAAAATAAACCTTCTGCATCTCGGCACAAACCCAGTTTTGAGAAAACGTCTTTACAAGGTATCCTCCAGCCACCACTGTGGACTCCATGCACACGTAAGCCGGGGATCTGTCCCACCATAGTAGGAGACTTTCTCTATGGACACATTATCTCAGCTGAATTGAGCAACGAAAGGAACCAAACTCTGCCCCGATTCACTTCCCCCTGGTCCCTGCCCACCCCTGGCTTTCCCTCTGGGCCCCATGAGAACAGCATGTGCATCGCACAGGGAGGACAGAACTCAGGGGTTCCTGGGAGTTTATCTCAATCTCTTCACGGTGAACTCTGGCCAGGGATGGGGGTGACCCCTACTTCAGGGTGCTCCGAACTCCCGTCTCACCCTTTTCATCCAGAATCACTGCAGTCCATGCAAATGGAGCTACAACGTTTTTACCCCACAGTAGTTTCTTGGCGGCTGGAAGGGGAAGCCTTGGGAGGAAGTGGTTTGGGTGAGGTTCAGTGCAGCAGTCTCCCAAGTGCAATGAACTTTAGAGTTACAACAAATGTATGAGTCTGGTGTCTTCTTCTGGGACCTGGATGTGCTGATGTGACACTGCTGGGGGGGCACTCCCAGTCTAAGGAGGCGGGGAAGCTGCGTGGCTTAACCTGGAGGAAAATTGAGACCCCCAAGGGGGTCTGGTACGCTGATGGGTTCCTCCTAGAGACGGTTCCAAACCTGGGGCCATAGCACAGATGCTGTGGCTCCGTGACACCGGTGTCCCGGTAGCGCCTCCCCCCGCCCCCCAGCTCTGGCCTATAGTGCCCTCTCGACCAGCCACATCCCTCTGAGAGGTGCAGAGCCATGAACTGGAGGGGACGATCCTGCCCCCAGAGGGGGAATCAGCTGGAGGGTTCGATTCTGCCCCCTGTAGAGGAGGGAGTAGACGGGAGGGGATGATCAGACCCCTTGGCATTGGCCTGGCTTGCCATAGGGAACGTGCCTTAATGGCCGTGTCAGGGGAGGTGGCTGGGAGGGTGAGTTGTAAATAGGGGATTGCGAAGCAGCGTGCTGCAGTCAGGATGTCTGTGCTGGCTAAGATAAGCAGCAACACCCGGATACTGAGAATAATGGCAGAGAGAAACTAGGACGGTAGAAATCAGCGTCCACACGGACAGGCGTGGGCGGCGCGCACAGCGCAGGGGCTGGGGTGTAACGTAACCCAGCCAATCCCTAGTCGGGTGGTGCAATGTCCAGCACATGCAGCGTGAGGTGTAAATGGGTACAAAGGAAGAGGTTTGCTGTGTAGCCTGGGATGTCTCTGCAACTTAAGAAAAGTTGATGCTCTGTTCCTAAGTGACCGGGGGTGAAACCTGCCAGGAACTCTGGCCCCTGCCCTAAGTGACCATGACAAGGTTGGGGGTCGAGCCCCCCAGAATCCGGGGCCCAGCCTTGGCGGGGTTACGAGGACTCTGGCGCATGGGAGAGCGGAAGAGGTGCCCTTGAGGGCAGGCAGGCCTCTGCCAGGGATCCCACAACCTCCCTGGAAGCCTGCTCCCGAGCGGAGCTACCCTGAGAGTTCGAGAAGTTTTTCCTAATTCCCAGCCCCTTGCTGCAAGCTAAGCTGCTTCCTTCTGGCCCCCCGGCGCCGGCCATGAAGCACAACCGCTCCCCGGCCTCTTTAGAGGGACCCTTGTTCTCCCCTCCCAGCTCAGCCGTCTCCTCCCCAGGCTGATCGCAGCCAGGGCCTGCAGCCGCCCCTCGCCGGCAGCACAACGGGTTTGTCCTGGACCTGGGAGAAGGGAATGTGCATAAAAGAGATTTATGTCTACACTGAGCCCTGCTAGGCCCCGCCTGCAACCCACCAGACCCCACTCCCCTCCCGGAACTGGGGAGAGAACCCAGGAGTCCTGGGCCCCCTGTTCTAACCACTAGACCCCACTCCCCTCCCAGAGCCGGGGAGAGAACCCAGGCGTCCTGGCTCCCAGCCCCCCCCACACGGCCCCACCCACTCCCCTCCCGGAACTGGGGAGAGAACCCAGGAGTCCTGGCTCCCAGCCCCCCCCTGCTCTAACCACTAGACCCCACTCCCCTTCCAGAGCCAGGAGAGAACCCAGGAGTCCTGGCTCCCCTCCCAGCCCCATCTACCAGTGGCTATTAATATCCTCCCCTCTGGCTACACCCCTCCCCCACCCTGGTAGCCAATCTCCTTTGGTGTCAGAGCCCCACTGCTGGGCAGGAGGAAATAGAAACGACCTGATGTTTTACTTTCATTTCTTCAGCAGAAAATTGTTCTTGGACACTGACCGAGTGAGCTGTGGGGCAGGTAATGGATGGGGGGGGGGGGGGGAAATACCATCCCTGGGGGCAGAATTGTCCCTTCCAGTCTATCCCCCTTCCAGAGGGCCCAGTCGGACCCTGCCCCCTCCCCTCTATTCTGCCCACCCTGACAACCCACCTGGGATTTGAATTGCGGGTTTCAAACCCGGGACACCAGTAGCGGCTGGGAGGCGCCTGAGGTACGTCCCGGTCAGTCCCCAGAGTCCGGCTCGTGCCCGGCCCCAGCCCCGTCCCCGGTCCCACCAGTGCAGCCGTGCTCCAGTCTATCCCACATGTTGAGCTCTGAGTTCCCCAGGGCTCTCCTTGTGTACTGGGGACACCCCCCATCCCCACTAGCACCCCAAGAAATGAGCAAATCCTCTGTGGCCAGAGCCTCATGCCACAGCCCCACTGCACCCAGAGCCCAGGGGTCCCAGCTCCCCTCCCTCACTGTTCTAGCCCCCACCTCTTCCAGAGCTGGGAGAGAACCCAGGAGTCCAGGCTCCTAGATCCCCTGCTCTAACCACCAGCCCCCACTCCCCTCCCAGAGCTGGGAGAGAACCCAGGAGTCCGGGCTCCCAGATCCCTGCTCTAACCCACTAGCCCCCACCCCTCCCACAGCTGGGAGAGAACCCAGGAGTCCGGGCTCCCAGATCCCTGCTCTAACCACCAGCCCCCACTCCCCTCCCAGAGCTGGGAGAGAACCCAGGAGTCCGGGCTCCCAGATCCCTGCTCTAACCCACTAGCCTCCACCCCTCCCAGAGCTGGGAGAGAACCCAGGAGTCCGGGCTCCCAGCTTCCCCTGCTGTAACCCACTAGCCCCCACCCCTCCCAGAGCTGGGAGAGAACCCAGGAGTCCGGGCTCCCTGGCATTACTGCTTTCCAGACACTAAACAGTTTCCCCCGCTGCCAGCCCCCCCGTTTGAGCAGAGTGGGTGCAAGGGGGCTACTCCCTGGGTGTCCTGGTGTCTCAGTTCTCCAGCAGAGTTTGGCTTTCGCCCCAGCCCAGGAGGAGGGGAGATCGGTCAACCCGAGCCCGGCCTGTCACCTGCTGCATTATGGGAAATGCAAATAATAAAGGGTAAGTGCTCCAGTCCCACCCAATTCAGGTGGAACCTGTTCCAGAGCTGGGGCTAGAGCCCTCGAATCCTGGCTCCCAGCCCCTCCCCGACTCCCCTCCCCAAGCTGGGATGGAACCCAGGAGTCCTGGCTCACAGGCCCCCTGCTGTGTGTCTCCAGGCCAATCCCACCCCCCTCCTCGAAGCCACCTCCACAGGGGATGGTGAAGCGACTCCAGGAGGACGTCACCTGCTCCATCTGCCTGGACATCTTGGAGGACCCCGTCTCCATCGAGTGTGGCCACAACTTCTGCCGGGGCTGCCTCACAGCTCACTGGAGCGGGGTCTCGGCCTGGGGGTCCCAGTGCCCCGAGTGCCGGGCTCCCTGCTCCAGGGGCAGGATGATCCCAGACACACGCGTCAAAAGCCTGGTGTTGAAAATCAGAGACCTGCCATGCGAAGAGATGCCGACAGCGACAGGGACAGCGAGCCCTGAGGTGGGTGCAGCCATGGCTGGTCCGGAGATGCAGCCACCTCTGGGGCGGGGCAGCTGGGGACCGGTGACAGTCCCTACAGCACAGCACCCCCAGCCCCACGCTGGGGCCCTGGGGTCAGAGGGGAGGCCGGCTAACGGGATTCCTGTGTCCCTTTAGCAACCGGTCAGGTCCCTGGGCTGATAAGGGGGGAGCCGGACCTCAGGGCTCAGATCTGCTGAAAAGAAATTAACCCCCGAGCAAACAGCCTGTGACGCCACCCAGGGACCTCAGTGGGGTGGGGGGGCGGAGGGGGTTAGCTGGCTGGAACGGATGGGACACGGGGCCTTTCCCCTGTAGGGGGCACCGGCTTGGATCTGGCCCAGGGTGGGACTGGCTTGGAATGGGGCTGGGAATGGGGCACAGGGGCTCTGATCCGGGGCACAGGGGACTCACCGTCTCAGGGGTAGGGTCCCGGCTGTGACCCGGCTCTCTCCCTGCAGCAGGGGCCAGGGGCTCAGATGGAGCCTGGGCGCCCGGTGCAGCTGGTGCGTCTGGACAAGGAAGGGGACCTGACCCTGGACGAGGAGGCCCTGAGCCGCTGCCTGGAGCAGGGTGGGGTGGGAGACGCCCCCGTTTGCCTGGTGTCCATCGTCGGGGAGCAGCGCCGGGGCAAATCCTTCCTGCTGAACTACCTGCTGCGCCGGCTCCGGAGCCCGGTGAGTGCAGCCCGGATCCCCTCCCAGAGCCAGGGAGAGAACCCAGGAGTCCTGGCTCCCAGCCCCTCCCGCTCTAACCACTAGACCCCACTCCCCCCCCCCCCGAGCTGGGGATAGAACCCAGGAGTCCTGGCTCCCAGCCCCCCCTGCTCTAAGCACTAAACCCCACTCCCCTCCCACAGGGCAGTGCATGGGGATGGGAGCCCTAGGGTGGCTGGTACCTCACCCCTCCCCGTCTCATGCTGTCTGAGCAGTGGTCTGAACTCCTGCCCCCTGCTGGAGGGGCTCAGACCAGCACAGATCTGTGACCTTTGTCCCCCGGCCACGACCGGTCAGCTGTGCCAGGGGAGTGGGGAGCCGTGTGTCCGTCTGGAGCCTCGTCCGTGTGTCCGTCTGGAGCCTCCTCAGTGTGTCCGTCTGGAGCCTCCTCCGTGTGTCTGTCTCAGCCTGAGGCTGCCTGTCCATCATCTTCCCAGTGCGCCGGTCCCCACACTACCTGCCTGCTAATAAAATACCCACAGTCCCCCTGCCCCCCTGCACTAATTGCCCCTCCCCCCGTGTCTCCCTCCCCCCCAGGAAGGGAAGGACGGATCCTGGATGGGCCGGGAGGAGGAGCCCCTGGAGGGGTTTGAGTGGCGAGTTGGCACCCGCAGCATCACCAAGGGGGTGTGGGCCTGGAGCCAGCCCTTCTGGGTCCCCACCGAGCGGGGGAAGGTGAGTGGGAAGAGGAGGAAGGGGGGAAATGGGCTGGGGGGATGAGTGACCCCAGCAGATCTCTCCTTGGGGGAGCAGAGCAGCCAGAGCCTGGGGGGACTCTGTGACCGCGGCCTGGGAGGGGAGGCAGGAGCACAGTGCCCCCCTGGGGCTGGGTCTCACTCGGTGCTGGGGCATGCAGGGGGCAGATTGGGGAGCTGGTGTGTGACCTGGCCTGTGGCTCCCCCCCCCCAGGTGGCCGTGCTGCTGGTCGACACCGAGGGCTCCATGGACATCGCCAGAGACAAGGAGACCAGCGTGAAACTCTCCGCCCTCTCCATGCTGCTTGGATCCTACCAGGTTGGCACCAGGGGGCGCTGTGCTGCGGGGAACGGGGCAGGGTTCAGCAGGGGGCGCTCTCCCCTGGCAGCCAGGGCTGGCCCCGATGCCCCAGTGCGGCACTAGGGGGCGCTGTGCTGCGGGGAACGGGGCAGGGCTCAGCAGGGGGCGCTCTCCCCTGGCAGCCAGGGCTGGCCCCGATGCCCCAGTGCGGCACTAGGGGGCGCTGTGCTGCGGGTAGAGGGTTGTGCTGGTTTCTGCATCTCACCCTGTCCTCTCTGATTACTTGCAGATCCTGAATGTTTCCAGCCAGATAAAGGACCCTGATCTAGAATATCTGGAGGTGAAGCAGGGAGAGGGCAGGATGTGGTGCTATTCTCATACAGCCTCTCAGGGTTCCCTCCCCACTCTAGGGTACAGATGTGGGGACCCACATGAAAGCCCCCACCCCCCAAGCTTAGTTCTACCAGCTTAGGTTAAAAACTTCCCCAAGGCACAAATCCTTCCTTGTCTTTGGATGGGTATTGCTGCCACCACCCAGTGAGTTAGACAAAGATTCAGGAAAAGGACCACTTGGAGTTCCTGTTCCCTAAAATATACCCCCAAGCTCCTTCATCCCCCTTCCTGGAGAGGCTGGAGAATCATATACCAACCAAATAGGTTAACAAGGTGAGCACAGACCAGACCCTTGGGTTTCTAGGACACTTGAAAAAATAGAACTTTATTATTTTATAAAGAAAAAAAGGAAAAGAAGCACCTCTGTAGAATCAGGACGGAAAGTAATTTTACAGGGTAATAAGATTCAAACACAGAGGCTTTCCCCTCTAGGCAAAACTTTAAAGTTACAAAAAACCAGGAACAAACCTCCCTCTTAGCATAGGGACAATTCACAAGCTAAAACAAAAGACAATCTAACACATTTCCTTGCTATTACTTACAATTTGTAATCTTAGATGCTTAGTTCAGGTCTGGCTTTGGGAGATGTATTTTCCCTTGATGACCCGGAGAGAACACAGAGAGAGAGACAAAACAAAAACCTTCCCCCACAGATTTAAAAGTCTCTTTTCCCCTCATTGGTCCTTTTGGTCAGGTCCCAACCAGGTTATTTGAGCTTCTTAACCCTTTACAGGTAAAGGCGGGATTTTATGCTACCCTTAGCTGTATGTTCATGACACAGCCCCAATGGGGTCATCTGCCCACTCTACAGCTGGGGAAACTGAGGCCCAGAGAGAATCAGTGACTTGCCTGAGGTCAATGGGGAGTTTGTGGAACAGCCAGAGATAGAACCCAGGAGTCCTGGCTCCCAGCCCCCCCCCCGCTCTAACCACTAGACCCCACTCCTCTCCCAGAGTTGGGGATAGAACCCAGGAGTCCTGGGGCTGTATCCAGCAGGGCCCAGCTTCTGTGCTGCTCCAGGGTCTGGAGCTCGCCCCTGCCCGAGCTCCAGGCTTACTGAGAACAGGGGTGTTGCCAGGACTCTGGGAACGTCTCAGTATTTGGCATCTTGGTCTATTCCGTTCCTACCATTGGTGGGCATCGGGGACGGGGGGGCAAACAGAGCCCCTGGCATGGGGCAGGGGAGAGGGGAACCTCGACTTGCAGTTCTGCTCTTTGGCCTCTAGGTGTCTCTGCACCACAGGGAAAGCCGTGGGACCCTGGTGGACCAAGCTGGAGCTGCAGCTGTGTGTGTGTGTGTGTGTGTGGGGCGGGGGGGGCGGGGGGTGGAGGGGTGGGGGGGGGTGTTTGTTGGTAGGATTTCCACCCCCGCATCCACCCCCAGGGCACACGCTGCCTCTCTGCCCCAGAGAGCCCAGACTCACCCCCCTGCCCTCTCTGCTCTGCAGATGTTTCTGCATGTGGCTGAAGAGGTGGGAAAGGAATACGGGCTGGAGCCCATTCAGGTGAGACAACATCCCCCCCCATCCCCCACCCTGCCCCAGCCACCCCCTGCCCCACACCCAAGGGGTTCACCCTTCCCCTCCTGACATCGTCCCGTCTCCCCTGCAGCACCTAGACCTGCTGGTGCGGGACTGGAGCAGCTCCACGCTCCTTGGAGGCGACGGTGGGAAGGAGCATCTGAGAGACGTCCGACAGGTGACTGTGGGGAATGGGACGTGGGGTCTTTGCCCTCTGGAGCAGGGGTCGGCAACCTTTGGGAAGTGCTGTGCCAAGTCTTCATTAATTTAAGGTTTCACATGCCAGTAAAAGGTTTTGCATGCCGGACCGGCACGTGGGTGGTAGACAGAACCGCAGACCGGCAGCGGGATGAGCGGCGGGTATGGGGATCCGTCCACTGGCCTCTGCCAGCCGGGGTCCCGGCTGCCGGCCCAGTTCAGCCGCTGCCAGCCCGGGTTGTGTCCATCCAGGTCAGCAGCAGGCTGAGGGGGGCCGCTGGCCAGGACCCCGGCTGGCAGCAGCGTGCCACTAAAAATCAGCCCGTGTGCCGCCTTTGGCACGTGTGCCGCAGGTTGCCGACCCCTGCTCTAGGGGGCGCTGGCTCCGATCCGGCCCCAGGGCGAGGGTCTGCTGGCTCCGGGGAGCAGGGAAGGGTCCCGGGGTATTTCCCTCTGTTGATGTCTCACTTTGCCGATTCCCCCTGGATCTGGCAGATGCTGGTGGCGACGTCCCCCTGCAAACACCCCAAGGCCCTGGAAGTGCTGAGCAGAAGCAGCAGCCGCTGTTACCTGATGCCCTTCCCCGGCAAGCGGATCATGACTGGAAACCAGGGAAGGCTGAGAGGTAACGGACCCGGGACAGCGGCTCTGAGCCTGGGCAATGGGGCGTCTCCGTCTCTGCTGGGGAACGGGCCGTGGGGGGACGCTCCGGCCCCGGGTTCATTGCCATCTCCCTCCCCTTCGCAGACATGGATAAGGATTTCCGGGACAGCCTGAGGGACTATGTCACTGCCCTGGTGGGCTCGGTCAGTCAACACGTCTGGAGGGACCGGCACGGGGAGCTGCTCACTGGGACACAGCTGGCTGCCAAGATAAAGGTGGGGATTGGTCTCAGTAGGGGGCGCTGTCCCCTGGCAGTCAGGGCTGGCCCCAATACCCCATGGTGGCACTAGGGGGCGCTGTGCTGCGGGGAGCGGGGGGGGTCTGTAGGGACGCTCTCCCCTGGCAGTCAGGGCTGCCCCCAATACCCCGTGGTGGCACTAGGGGGCGCTGTGCTGCGGGGAGCGGGGGGGGTCTGTAGGGATGCTCTCCCCTGGCAGTCAGGGCTGCCCCCAATACCCCATGGTGGCACTAGGGGGCGCTGTGCTGCGGGGAGCGGGGGGGGTCGGTAGGCAAGCACACCCCTGGCAGTCAGGGCTGCCCCCAATACCCCATGGTGGCACTAGGGGGCGCTGTGCTGCGGGGAGCGGGGTGGGGGGTCTGTAGGGACGCTCTCCCCTGGCAGTCAGGGCTGCCCCCAATACCCCATGGTGGCACTAGGGGGCGCTGTGCTGCGGGGACCGGGGTCTGTAGGGATGCTCTCCCCTGGCAGTCAGGGCTGCCCCCAATACCCCATGGTGGCACTAGGGGGCGCTGTGCTGCGGGGACCGGGGTCTGTAGGGACGCTCTCCCCTGGCAGTCAGGGCTGCCCCCAATACCCCATGGTGGCACTTGGGGTCGCTGTGCTGCGGGGAGCGGGGTTGGGGGGTCTGTAGGGACGCTCTCCCCTGGCAGTCAGGGCTGCCCCCAATACCCCATGGTGGCACTAGGGGGCGCTGTGCTGCGGGGAGCGGGGTGGGGGGTCTGTAGGGACGCTCTCCCCTGGCAGTCAGGGCTGCCCCCAATACCCCATGGTGGCACTAGGGGGCGCTGTGCTGCGGGGACCGGGGTCTGTAGGGATGCTCTCCCCTGGCAGTCAGGGCTGCCCCCAATACCCCATGGTGGCACTAGGGGGCGCTGTGCTGCGGGGACCGGGGTCTGTAGGGACGCTCTCCCCTGGCAGTCAGGGCTGCCCCCAATACCCCATGGTGGCACTTGGGGTCGCTGTGCTGCGGGGAGCGGGGTTGGGGGGTCTGTAGGGACGCTCTCCCCTGGCAGTCAGGGCTGCCCCCAATACTCTGTGGTGGCACTAGGGGGCGCTGTGCTGCAGGGAGCAGGGTCGGGGTTTAGCCCTTTTTGCTGAATTTTTGTGACTTACGAACTGGGGTCGTATTTCTATCCTAGCAGAATCCCAGCTTGGATGATTCTGCTGAGCCTTCCTACATCATCCAGGGAAGTTCTTCATTTCCCCGCCAAACTGATTCCCACCGTTGCCTTATGGCCGTTCCCCAGCTGCCCTGCCCCAGAGGTGGCTGCATCTCAGCGCCGGGCGAGCCGTCCCCATGTTCACATTTTCCTAAGCCCCGTGGAGTCTGTATTGTGATTTCTTGTGCTTTCCTTGCAGAAATTCTCTGATCTGATGAAGAAATATCACTGTGGCTTCTCCTCTCCCGCTCAGGTACCTTCTCTGCCTGTCTCTGCCTCTGACCTGATCCAGGGGTGTCTCCCACCTCCTAAATTCACTTCCGATGCAAAACTGCTTCCTACTTTTGTCTTACTGCTGCTGCCTCGCCCGAAAGGTGGCTGCATCTCATGTTGGGCAAACCATCCCCGTGTGGGGTTGCTGTGAGGCTATTCCCCAGCTGCCCCACCCCAGAAGTGGCTGCATCAGCACTGGGTGAGCCATCCCTATGCAGTGTTGCGTGTGGCCGTTTCCAGATGCTCCGACCCAGAAATGGGTGCATCTCAGGAGTGTGTTTGTTTTTTTTCCCCACGCAGCCAAATTTTGATTACCGGCGAAATATCAAAAGCCGAAATACTTCGATCTGGAAATGCCTCTGTGGTATCTCATGGGAATAATAGTTTGGCTCGGCATGCTCCCTTTTCTCCCCTTAAATCAGCTCTCTGATGGGACTGCAGCTCCCATGATGCACCACAGAGGCCGGAGATGGTGCATCATGGGAGTCCGTGGCTGTGGGGCATCATGGGGCTTGTAGTTTGGGTGCCTGGCTTCAGGCTGAGCTGCTGAAGTGGCTCATGGGAGTTGTAGTTTCACACTGGCTAGTGGCATCACTCTGTTACGTGAGGTTGCTGCGGTGGATGCTGCAGCCACTAGGTGGAGATGGGGCCCCATGAACTGTGGCTCACCCCAGCCGTGTCCTCCCCGTGCAGATGGCCATCACCTTTCACAACCACGGAGTCCTGGACAGGGCCAGCGCAGACCACGCTCTCTTTCTGAAGGAGAAGGTGAGTCTGGGACGGGGGGTCTGTGCCCCAGCCAGGGGAGCCCCAAGGAACCATCCCAGCGAACGCCACTGGCTGAGGGTTTGGGGGTAGGATATGGGACCTCGTATCTCTATAGCCACGCTAGGAGCTGGAGATGAGAGACTCCTGCACTGAGGTTGTGTATGTGCATGTGGGGGGATAAGTTTGCCCTGTGGCCAGCTGCAGTAGTGGAGGCATCATGGCCCAGGTGGTTAATGGACTGGACCAGGACTAGGAACTCCTGGATTTTGTCCACTGCAATGCCGCAGACTCCCCTGGGTGAGTCACGGAGTCTCTCTGGACCTCAGTTTCCCCATCTAGCAAAGGAGGAGAATGACCCAGCCTTCGGGGGTTTTAGCCTGTGAGCTTTTTGGGTCAGGGATGGTCTCTCACTGAGTTTGTGTGCCAGGCCCAGTGTGAGGGGGGACCACCATCTCAGGCTGGGTCTGTGCCGCGCCCAGCGCGAGGGGGGACCCCGACCTCAGTCCAGGTCTGTGCTGTGCCTGGCGCGAGGGGGGCCCCCATCTCAGTCCTGGTGTGTGCCATGCTCAGCACGAGGGGGGCCCCTATCTCGGTCGGGTGGGTGGGGTCTGTGCTGCGCTTTCCCTTTCTAATGCTCTTGGCCGCCTCCTCTCCCGGCGGGCGCAGGACGGCGACTCCCGGAACCCGATCGACTGCCTGAAGGTGCGGCCGAGCAAGATGGCGGAGCAGTTCGCGGAGCGGCGTGGGAAATTGCTGCAGCGGTGCCGGACAGACATGAAGGAGCCGGCGCCGGAGAAAGAGGCCCTGCTGATGGAGCTGGAGGAGGAGTTGACACAGGAGGCTGAGACCTTCCTGGAGACCTACAAGAAGCGCTTCAAGATATTTGCCATTTTGGCAGGCATGGGCACAGGGGTGGTGGTTTTGGGACCGGTGGGCGGAGCTGTCGGTGCCGGGATCGGTGCTGGGATCGCCGCCGCTGTCGTCGCTGCCGAGGCGGCTGTGGCCATTGGGGCAGCGACAGGTGCAGCGGCCGGGATCGTCGTGGGTGGGGGCGTGGGCGGGGGCGTGGGTGGGAACGTCGCCCGGAGGGATAGGCAGAGGGCTGAGGCTGCTGGTGGCGGGAGGGAGGAGTGGGACAGAACTGAGGATTTATCAGACAACACGCCCCTGATCTGATCCGTGTCCCTCCCCTTCCCCCAAATCTGGGGCTGACGAATGGGGTGACGGGGCTGCAGCGTGGCCCAGACACGTCCCCCCAGAAGCCACCCCAGAGCAGAGAGCCATCGCCCCCAGATTCTAAGAAGGGACGTTTAGATCCTCTCGTCTGACCTGCTATGCCACCCAGGCTGGAGAACGCCGCCCACTTCCCCCTGCGTTGGGCCCGACATCTCCTGTTGCACTAAACCATCTCCCGGAAAGGCGGCCAGTCTGGCTCGGAAGCCAGAAGAGACGGAGACCCCACCGCTTTCCCACTGGTGAATCACCCGCGCTGTGAAAAATCCGGTGCCTCGTTTCCGATGGGAGTGTGTCTGGCTTTAACTTCCAGCCCTCGGTTGCCGCTCTGCCTTCCTCCAACCTTGCAGGGCCACTCCGGCTGCAACGTGAAATGCTTGGAAACGCCCGGCCGACGGTCCTGTCCCGAGATCACCCTCTGGGGGTGACAACAGGCGCCTGGCTGAGTTCCTACAATGGCAGGCGTGTGGTCCGGTCCTGGGGGACAGATCTCCAGCCCCCTCTGAGTGGGAAGGTGGATCCAGGGGAGAGGGCACAGGAATACGTGGGTTTCTTGCTCTACCATGGGCTTCCTCTGTGACCTTGGCCAAGTCCCTTAGTTGCTCCGTGCCTCAGTTTCCCATCTGTCTAATGAGGGTAATAATGCATTGGAAGATGGTGAGGGGTTTGAGCTCCACTGAGAGAAAGCGCTACCCAGGAAACGGGCATCGTTATTTATTCGGCGGGAGGGCTATAAAACCATCCAAAGCTAAAGGGAAATTGGTTCCACACCCATGGACGCACGTCGAGCAGGGGACACCCTTTGGCCATCTCCACAGGAAGGCTCAGCTCCCACCCTTCAGCGCTGGTGAAAGGCCAGGACTTGGGCATGGGGATTTCCAAGCAATGAGACCTCGGGCTGGCGGGATTCTCCAGCTGTTCCACGCCAGCCTCCGCAGGCGCCTACGATCCGATAGACCCCTCTAGAGGTACGGGGTCAGCTCCATCCTGGCCTGGCCGCGGTGAGTCGGGAGCGCCCCTTCCCCTCACAGATTCCAGGCCTGGGTAACACAGGCATGATCCTGCCCTGAATTAATTCCTACTTGAACTAGAGCGACATGTTAGAGAAACTTCCCATGTCGATTTAAAAATGGCCAGTGATGGAGAATCTGTCACAACCCTTGGGGAATTGTTCCAGTTGTTCTCACTATTAAAAATTTCCACCTTACTTCCAGTCTGAGTTTTGTCTAGCTTCAGCGTCCAGCCATTGGCGCATGTTAGACCTTTCTGTGCTAGACTGACGGACCCATTATCAAATACTTGTTTCCTAGGTGGATACTTATTGCCTGGGATCCAGTCACCCCTTAACCTGCTCTTTGTTGAGTCCTATCTTCCGAAGAACTCGTTGGAAATTTAATATCAGGGCTGCAGGTTTTCAGAGGCTGCACCTTGGTACATAGCAAGAGAAAGCAGAACTCCCTTGGTCTGCAAAGTTGTTCTGCTGGAAGCGTGGCCAGTCAACAGGTCTTGGGCGCAGGATAGTCTCAGAGCAGTGGAGGCATTTACACAATTTCCTTTGTGCCCAACAGGCGGAAAGGTATTTGGGGTACTGTGTTAGGGTGTCAATGCATAGATGAGTGTGTGCGTGTGTCGAAGCACCTGTCAATGACGGCCGTGGGGAGTGCTAGAGAGTAATCACCCAGATTTAAGTAACGGTGAAGTGTGATCCATCCAACCTTGAACAGTGAGTTCCTGGTTTTGGGACAAGTCTCCACAGAAACGTCAGCTCTAATTCGGTCAGGGGAAGATACGGGTGCTGCTTATTGGAAGTGCTTTGTTAACATTTGTATTACTGTGTTTGGCGGGAAACACAGAAGGGGAAACAGATTAGTCACTATATAGAACTGGTCCATTGAAACAGGAATTTCAATAGATTCCTGAGGGCACGATTTGGAGGTAAAAGATAATTTGGCTTCAATCCTCACCGATCCAGCCAGCGCAGCTGATTAAGGCCTAAGCGGGGTTTATAACGAAAGGGGCGACCTCCTCTTCAGATTCCCTCTTTTCCCATGTCAGGATTGAGTCTCGCTGCTTTCGTTTGATGGAAATGTGGGGCTGGAAGGGACCCTGAGACGTCCTCAAGCCCAGACCTCGGCGCGGAGGCAGGACCAAGTAACCCCAGACCAGCCCTGACGGGGGGTTGTCCCCCTGCTCTTAAAAGCCTCCAGTGCCGGAGATTCCACAGCCCCCTCGGTCACCGAGTGCCGGGCTTGGCTGGCGTTAGGACTACACACTTTTTATGACGTCCCACCCCCAACTCCTGCCCCACCTGTGCTGGAAGCAATGAGAGCGCTGGGGGGAGAGAGACGTGAATGGGGGAGACTGGCCCCAGGCTTTGAGGGGAAGCCGGCGGGTTAAGGATTATTACCCACCTGTAACCTCCTGTGGGGTGAGAAAAACTGCTTGACCAAATGCTGGTTGGTCTAATAAAGGTTAAGATTTAAAGTCTGAGTTTATCTTTTATTTTCTTTGGTAACTAGCCCTGACGTTTTGTGCCTGCCACATACAATCACTGACATCTCTCTTTCTGCTGTTAATAAACCTGTTTTATATTGTACCTAAACCAGTGAGTTTTGATTGAAGTGCTGGGGAAATCTCAGCTCAGTGCATGTCCTCTCCACATCGAGGTGGGGCAGACTGGGTAATAAACTTACACTGGTCGGGCTTCTGAGCTGGTCCAGCTCTGGAGTGCACGGCTGGGGGGTTTGGGAGGTTTGCTGGCGCCTTTCTCTGTGCGATTCATGAGTGACCTTTGGGTAAATCCTTCCCAGGCCAACCCCCGATACCCCAGTGCTGAGGGGAGAGGCCCTGCACCAGAGTCCAGGGAATGTGCCCAGTCTCGGCCCATGTGCCAAACTTAGTGGGTTTTTGGCTGGCCCTGTCCCAGAAGAAAGGGGGAGGATTGAAGAGAAAGTACCAATGGGGAGAGGCCAACACTCCCAGTCAGCCTGATTGACAGGGCAGGCCGGCCAATGAGGGAGTCAGGAGCCCAGAGGCCCGTTCTCTGCGTGAGCTGGAGCTGCCGGAGCCAGAAGGGGGCAGAGCTAAGGGGAAAGCAGCAGCCTGAGCTGGGGCCGGGCAGAGCCAGGAGCTGGGACAGCGGAGACCAGGGATACGGGGCCGACCTGCGGGAGGAGCCGTGGGGCCAGAGTCGGGATACCGGACGCTGGCCGTGCCTCATGTAACACTGCAGCTGAGCCTGGGGAGCGGCTGGGGAGAGCGGGGGGGGGGGGGGGGGGTTGGGCAGAGGGCCCAGTGCAGGGAGACATCGCCTGACGAGGGGCCTCGCCGGCCCTACTCTCAGGACATGACCCCACCAGGAGGACCAATGCTGGGGGGAAGGGTCCTGCCCTCCTAGAGCCTGAGGGCTTAGGCGCCGAATTTCTAATCTGCCAAGGGGTGCCCCGCCCCACCCCTGCCCCTTCCCACCCCTGCTCTGCCCCTGCCCCTTCTTCCCGCCCCCTCCCTGAGCACGCTGGGCCCTCGCTCCCCCCCCTCCCCCCAGCACCTCCTAACGCCGGGAAACAGCTGGTCTGTGGCAGGCAGGAGGTGCTGGGAGGCAGGGACAGGTGCTGATCGGTGGGGCCCACTGACAGGCAGGAGGTGCTGGGGGGAGGGAGAGGCTTTGATGGGGGGCTGCCGGCAGGGGCTGAGCACCCACCATTGTTTCCCCCATGGGTGCTCCAGCCTTGGAGCCAGGGCCGGCTCCAGACCCCAGCACGCCAAGCGCGCGCTTGGGGCGGCCTTTTGCCGGGAGGGCGGCAGGCGGGTCCGGCGGACCCTCCGCAGTCATGCCTGCGGGAGGCCCGCTGGTCCCGCGGCTCCGGTGCACCTCCCGCAGGCATGACTGCTTGGGGCGGCCAAACTCCTAGAGCCGCCCCTGCTTGGAGCACCCACGGAGCCAGCGCCTGAGGCGTGTGGGCACCGCCAGAGCGAGTGTCTGACCCGTGGTGTCACCACAGCGCAGCCAGGGCCGGGGCAGGCGGCTGGGACGTGTGAGGAGCCGCCTGTGACTTTCCTTACAGCCCCAGAGATGGTTGTTTCTAGTCGCCCTGGGCCCTTCGGGTGGGGCCCCTTGTTCCTTTAACTTTTCCCGTTTCCCCTTATTTTCCTCACCACGGCGGCTGGTTTGAACTTACTGCCGAGGTCAGTGGGTCGGGGAAGCGGCCGGAGCAGAGCGAGCGCCCCGGGGTGGGGACGCCCTGGTCCCTCTCCTGAGCGACCCACGGCCAGACTGGGGTGAACCCGGGGCCCAGACTCGTCAGGGTGAGGAGGGGAGTCCACGTGGGGAGTCCTGCTGGGCAGGGAGGCCTCTGGGTAAAGGGAACTGGAGCGAGGACTCGGCTCCGTTCACCATCTAGAGCTACTGGGGCCCTGCAGAACCAGCTGGCTCCAGGGAGCCGCCCCGAGAGCCCAGCCGGGCTCAGGGCTCCCGTTACAGAACTGGAAATTGAAAGTGAAAGTGGGACTGAGCAGGGAGCGGCCAGCCAGGCTCTGTGCAGAGACAGACCCGCAGAGAGCCAGGGAGGCGGAGGGGGAAACCCAGAGACAAACGGAGAATTAACCTGGGGGTCTGCTCTGGAGTCTGTTCATCAGGGTGAGCTACAGGAGAAGAGTTGTGGGAAGGGGGAGCCCAGGGCTGGGCTAGCGGGGGCTGCGGGTTGGGAGTGAGGGGCACGGGCAGATCTCGGGGCGTGGGGGGACAGGGCTGGGCTAGCAGGGGGCTGTGGGTCGGGAGTGAGGGGCACCGGCGGAGCTGGGGAGGAGCCCAGGGCTGGGCTAGCAGGGGCTATGGGTTTCAGGGGGAGGGATAGCCCAGTGGTTTGAGTATTGGCTTACGACACCCAGGGTTGTGAGTTCAAGCCTTGAGGGGGCCATTTAGGGATCTGGGGCAAAAAAAATAGTTGGGGATTAGTCCTGCTTTGAGCAGGGGGTTGGACTAGATACCTCCTGGGGTCCCTTCCAGCCCTGAGATTCTATGTATCATTCTCTGAACTCCTGGGGCCCCCAGGAATCCCAAAACCCCACGAGCAGAGAGGCACTTGCCAGCCCTGCCCCCAAATGGGAGCGGCCAGCGCACAGCCGTGAACGGAAACTTACCAGCAAAGTGGTGAACACTAACAATAGAACCCAGGCGTCCTGGCTCCCAGCCCCCCTGCTCTAGCACGTCAGCCCCGGTGTTCCCATGTGCTGGCTCCTGCCCCAGTGAATCTCCCCAGGTCTGCGGGGTCAGAGGGATGGAGCAGCTCCGGGAGGACGTCACCTGCTCCATCTGCCTGGACGTCTTGAACGACCCCGTCTCCATCGAGTGCGGCCACAACTTCTGCCGGGGCTGCCTCGCAGCTCACTGGAGCGGGGTCTCAGCCCAGGGACGCCGCTGCCCCGAGTGCCGGGCTCCTTGCTCCAGGGGCAGGATGATCCCAGACACACGCGTCAAAAGCCTGGTGGAGAAATTCACTGAGCCTCTGCAGGAGGAGCCGGAGCCGGTGAGACCAGACGGGCCAGATAAGGGGAAAAGGAGCTTTCTCCTGTCGGGGATGCTGGGCCCAATCCAGCCCCAGGGCAGGGACTGCCTGGCTCAGGGGGGCAGGGAATGGGACACTCAGACTTGTAGGCCAGAAGTGGCGGGCAAACTTTTTGGCCTGAGGGCCGCATCAGGTTTTGTAAATTGTATGGAGGGCCAGTTAGGGGAGGAGGTCGTGGCCTGGCCCCCACCTCCTATCTGCGCGGCCCCCCCCAGACTCCTGCCCCATCCAACCCCCCTTGTTCCCTGGCAGCCCCCCCGGGACCCCTGCCCCATCCAACCCCCCCTCCTTCCTGACTGGCCCCTGGGACCCCTGCCCCCATTCCACTCCCTATTCCCATTCCCATAAGAATGTCGGGGCCTTTCCCCTCCAGGGAGCGCTGCCTCTGATCCAGCCCCAGGGCAGGAGACTGCCTGACTCGGGGTGTGGGAATGGGACCCAGGCTAGGATCCAGTCCTGGGGGGAATTGTCTGGCTCAGGAGGGCACAGGGCTCTGATCTGGGGGGCAGGGGACTGGCTGGCTCAGGGTGTGTGTGTGATGCGGTGCCTCCCCTCCGGGGTGCCACCTGAGGTACTGGGGTATCACTGAGCCCCCCTGTTCCATCAGCCTGGGCTCCCTCACCCTGTCCTGCTGCGCCAGGCCCTCCAGCCTCCTCCAGCGCACACCCAGGTAGGGACACACCCAGCTGCAGAGAGACACAGACACTGAGATCAGCTCTGCGTGGGGAGACTCAGCTCGGGAATTGCCCAGCTCTCAACTTCACACCCCGTCTGGGGTGTAAACCCGAAATGACACCGTTTTGCTCTGCACAGGGAACGGTACGGCGTAAGCTCAGGAAATTCGCCCCCTCCCTCAGTGTGGAGGAAGATTATGCAACGGCTTTTTGCCCCCAGTCATGAATTCCCCAAACTGGTTTTGGACTCCGCGTTGTTTTTGCTGATACAGACTAACCCGGCTACCACTCTGAAAACAAATGTATTAACTGCACAAGGTAGAGGTTAAGTGATTATAGGGGACGGCCAACAGATCAAAGCAGATCACTGAGCAAATAAAACAAACAAGCAAACTAAGCTTAATACACTAAAGAATCCGGTGGGAATGGGGCACGGGGCTCTGATCTGGAGGGTGGGGAACTGGCTGTCCACTGGGGGGGATGGCAATGGGGCACAGAGTGCTGACCTGCAGGAATGGCTGGCTCAGGTGGTGGGAGTGGGTCACAAGGCTCTGATCCATGGGAAGGGACTCACCATCTCAGGGGTGGGGTCCCAGCTCTGACCCTGCTCTCTCCCTGCAGCAGGGGTCGGAGGCTCAGATGGAGCCAAGGCGCCCGGTGCAGCTGGTGCGTCTGGACGAGGAAGGGGGCCTGACCCTGGACGAGGAGGCCCTGAGCCGCTGCCTGGAGCAGGGTGGGGTGGGGGACGCCCCCGTCTGCCTGGTGTCCATCATCGGGGAGCAGCGCCTGGGCAGATCCTTCCTGCTGAACTACCTGCTGCGCCGGCTCCGGAGCCTGGTGAGTGTGAACGGGAACAGGAGTGAGCTGGGGTGTGAGCGGCCCCATCCTGCCCCATGCTGGGGGGTCAGAGCTTCACATGCATCTGCGAGCATCTCCCATCCCCCAACATATCCAGTTAGCTGGAGCCATGGCTGGACCCTGGCATACCTGCCTGCCTGTCTGTCTGTCTGGAATGTAGCGTGTCTGGCTGTCTCTCTGTCTCGACAGAAGTGGCTCTGTTTGTCTATCAGATTACGAGTGCACCCGTCACCATGGATCCTCCCTGCCCCGCACTAGCACAATTAACCCCGTCCCCTCCCAAGGGTTTGTATCCTCAGGGAGGGGGTATCAGTCACTCTCCTCCCCCACCCTGCACTGACCTCCCCTTTGTTCCCCCTCTGGCAGGACGCGAGCGACGGGTCATGGATGGGCCGGGAGGAGGAGCCCCTGGAGGGGTTCGAGTGGCGAGTCGGCACCCAGAGAGTCACCAAAGGGGTGTGGGCCTGGAGCCAGCCCTTCTGGGTCCCGGCCGAGGGGGGGAAGGTGAGTGGGGGCATTGGGGGTGCAGAGGGAGGGGGAGGAGGCCATGGGAGGTGGGAGAAGGGGAAGGGGAACAGGGTGGAGGGCTGGGAACAGAGGGAATGGGGGAAATAAAGAGGGAACAAGAGATGGAGACGTGGGGAAGGAGGCCCCAGGGGAGAGATAACGGGGGGAATGAAGAAGAGCGAGAGGAGGGAGCTAACACTGGGGCAGGCGAGAACGAGCTGCCAGGTGCCAGGGGAGCTGGGCAGGGGGCAGCTCCGGGGGCAGAGGGGCCGTGGGTGGCTGGACGAAGCCGGGAGCTGACCTGGGGCTCTCACTCTTGGCCCCCAGGTGGCCGTGCTGCTGGTCGACACCGAGGGCTCCATGGACATTGAACGGAACAAGGAGACGAGCATCAAACTCTCTGCCATGTCCATGCTGCTCAGCTCCTACCAGGTTGGGGGGTTCCCTGGGGGGGTGATATGCTGCAGGGAGCGGGGTGAAGGCTCAGCAGGGGGCGCTCTCCCCTGATTGGCAGGACTGGCCCCGATGCCCCGTGCGGCGCTAGGGGGCACTGTGCTGCAGGGAGCGGGGTGAAGGCTCAGCAGGGGGCGCTCTCCCCCGGGGGTCAGGGCTGCCCCTGATGCCCCATGCGGCTCTAGGGGGCGCTGTGCTGCAGGGAGCAGGGATCAGGGCTCAGCAGGGGGCGCTCTCCCCTGGGGGTCAGGACTGGCCCTGATGCCCCGTGCGGCTCTAGGGGGCGCTGTGCTCAGGGCGGGTGACGTGGCTGGGAAGTGGCCTGGGGCGGCCGTCGCTGCTTGTTGCTGTAGCTCCGTCCGTCTCCTGATTATCTGCAGATACTGAACATTGGCCATCGGGTGAAGGACCCGGATCTCGAGTACCTGGAGGTGAGGCTGGGCAGCGCGACGCAGAACGTGGCCAGGCCAGGTTCTCCCGTTAGCCCCACAGGGTTATTATCCTTCCCCATGGGTCCTGTGGGGAAACTGAGGCCCAGAGAAACCGACTCTCCCACAGTCATGTGGGCCTCTGGACTCAGCACTGTCACCGCACGGCCCAACTTGGCTCTCTGCTCCCAGGTGCCCAGCGTGGGCCACTGGGCCAGTGTTAGGACCCTCCCTCGCCTCCAGCCCAGCTCCGCCATCGGTGGGAAGCTGCTGGGGCCAGAGCTTGGGGGGGTCGCTCTGCCCCCTGCTCTGCTCTGCTCTTCTCTTCTCTCCAGACTCTTACCCAGCCCCGTCGGGCTGAGCCCCTGGCAGTCGCCCCCTTAGCAATGTCACTGCTGGATACGATGTGTCCTGCCCCTGCACCGTGACCTGGGGCGAGTCTCTGTGCAGGGGAGGGGTTGGCTCTGGGAGGGATTTTTTCTGTCCTCGCTGCCCTGGCTCCAGTCACTAGGAGAAACCTGGCTAATGCAGAGAGACGGTGGCCTGGGAGAGCTCAGGGAAATGCCGTGTGGCCAAGATTGTTCGCAGTGTGAGCAGAGCCGTGGTTTGACTTCCTGGGCTGTGCAGAAAAGAGCTGGTAGCGTCCATCAGCCTGAGGCAATAGTGTTGTGTGTGTGTGTGTGTGGGGTGGGGGGCGGGATGCGCTTCTCGGGAGCACTGGAGAGAAGGAGGAACTGCTGGAGCTGAACTCGCTCCTCTGTGGGGTGCAGAGAATGGGTCGTGCACTGCCGGCCACCCCACCTGTGCCAGACCCCCAGGGCCTCCCCCACCCCTTGGCCGGTGCAGCCTCACACACTTCTCTCCGCTCCACAGATGTTTCTGCAGGTGGCTGAAGTGGTGGGAGAGGCCTATGGACTGGAGCCCGTTCAGGTGAGACTCTCACCATCACCCGCCCTGCCCCATGCAGCCCCACATGGCATCCCTGCCCCACTCCCTAGGGCTTGAGGCTTCTCCCCACCTCCTTCCCAGTACAGGGCGGGGACTGGCCGCCTCAGGGGATGGGGAATGGGACACGGAACCTTTCCCCTCTAGGGGGCTGGTAGCCCCGCCCTTTATAAAGGTTACCTGACAAATCCCATTACAAGACCCCTCTTTAGTTGCTTTTAACTTTGCCAAACTTTAACGGTTTGGGCTGAAATATTCCAGGCTTGTTCTCGGCCTCCCGCTAAATTCCTGCTCGCTTTCTCCTGCTGTTTCTGAGAACGAGGCTAAAGGAAAACACCTTGTTTTGAAAATTTGGAAAGAAAATTCTGATGTTTTTTGTTTTGAATATCTCCAGACACCCCCCACCCCCTGCTTCAGAGCAGGGACTTGAAATGTGGCAGGAGGGTGTGGCCTGTTTCTCAGAGATACCAGGGGCTGTTCCCAAGAAAATCCCCCCATTTCTGGCCAAGTAACAAGCCCTTGGATAATCTCGTATCTCCCTTGGATAATCTTTGCACGTGCTCAGGAGAGACTGGCTGGAGTTTAGCAGCAAATGTCTCCTTCCAACACCTACCACAGACGAGACAGGGCTGCTCCAGACCCTCTCTGACTGCCCAGCCGGTCTGGCTGGTGTTAACCCAGGTGTTTGTGTGTCAATGTAACGATTCCCCCTGGCTCTGGCAGATGCTGGCGGCGACGTCCCCTTGCAAACACCCCAAGGCCCTGGAAGTGCTGAGCAGAAGCAGCAGCCGCTGTTACCTGATGCCCTTCCCCGGCAAGCGGATCTCAACTGGCAGCGAGGGATCCCTGAGAGGTAACGGACCCGGGAGAGCGGCTCTGAGCCCCTGCCATGTGCAGAGCAATGTGACTGGGGCGCTGCTCCTGCCTGCACATGGAGGGCAGTGAGAAGGGGATCAGAGGAGGGGCCCGCATGTGGAACGTAGCGACAAGGGGGATGAGACAGGCCCTTGATTCCCCGACCATCGTCCGTCTCTCTCCCCTTCGCAGACATGGATGAGGATTTCCGGGACAGCCTGAGGGACTATGTCACCGCCCTGGTGGGCTTGGCCGGTCAACACGTCCGGAGGGACCGGCATGGGGAGCTGCTCACCGGGACACAGCTCGCTGCCAAGATAAAGGTGGGGATCTGCCAGCTGTGCTGCAGGGATCAGGATGGGGTGCTCCCCACTGGCAGTCTGTGATTAACCCAGTACTCATGTGGCATCGGTGTGTGGCTGTTCCCCAGCTGCCCCACCCCAGAGATGGCTGCATCTCAGCGCCAGGCGAGCCCTCCCTGTGTTCACAGCCTTTCTAAGCCCTGTGGAGTCTGTGACGTGATGGTTTCTTTTGGTTCCTTTGCAGAATTTATCTGATATGATGAAGAAACATCGCTCGGGCTTCTCCTATCCCTGTCAGGTACCGTTTCCGCCTCTGACCTGATTGTGGGGTTTCTCACCTCACCCATCCATACCAGGGCTGGGGTAGCACTGGGAGCTGGGTCCCTCCTACTGGAGGAGACTGGGAAAGGGTCTGGGTGAAACCTCCAGTTCTTGGACTACGAGGTACTCAAAGAATTTCTCTAGACGAGAGGGCGGCTGGTGATGAAGGTTTCACCTACGGACACATCTCGAGTCCTGACACCTGTAGCATCAACCAACCCTGCAGGTGCTGGCGGGCGAATGAGAGCAGTTTATCAGAACTGGCCTGGAAATGGGATTTTTTGTTTTTCCAGCCGAAGCCATTGAGTTTCCTGCAAAGCCCCCAAACGTTTCCATTTGGCAATGCCACCGAGGTGGCTCCTGGGAACTGTAGCTCATGCTCCTTGCATGCCCCATTCTCCTCTATGGGGCTGGGTGTGGAGAGGAGAACGGGGCAGCCAAACTACATTTCCCACATTGCATCATGGATCCTTATTTTGGTAAAGAGAAGCCCTGGACATTGTGGCCCTGGTGCATCATGGGAGATGTAGTCTGGCCAGGGAGCCCAGCATATACAGAAGAATGAGGCATCTGAACTACATTTCCCATAATGCAACAGCATCTCCTCTCTTGGTGTGTGGGCCATGACCCAGTGAATCATGGGAGGCAGATGTGGCAGCGGTGAGGGAAGGTGGCTTTAAAGCCACTATTGTGATCCCCGATATCCAGGACTAGGGTCCCTGGACCCATCGTGTGTGAAGGGTCCGAGCCTGAGGGCCTGGCTCCACTTGCAGATGTCGAGCGCTGTGAGTTAAACCCGCCTTCGGAGAGCACAGCTGGGAAAGCGCCGCAGTGCGTCCACACTGACAGCTGCTTGCGCACTGGCGTGGCCACTTGCAGCGGCATTGGGAGTGGTGCATTATGGGCAGCTCTCCCAGCATGCAAGTGACTGCAACGTGCTTTTCAAATGGGGGGAGTTTGACAGGGAGTGTGTTGGGCGTATGTGGGGGGAGAGAGAGTGGGGTTTTGGGGTGCTGAGAGTGTGTCAGTGGCTGTCTTGTAAGCTCAGACCCCCCTACCCCCCACCTTTCTTTGAAAGGGCACTTCCGCATCCCTGCACCGATTTCACAACAATGAGAACAGAGGCCACTTGATTTAAGGGGATTATGGGATGTTTCCGGAGGTCAGTCAGAGCCCTGTTGCAGTGTAGCTGTAGCCCCGCTGGACTCATGCTCTGGGAGGCCACCCAAAGTATCCCACAAGCCGACTTTCTTTCCTCTCTGGCCAGTCAAGTTTGGTGGGCAGTCCACTTTTCCCAGGCTGCACCACTAACAAGGGCAGAGCTGCTGCAGCTGGCGAGGGCGCTAGGGAGTCTGGGATACGGGTGGTTGCACTCAGGCCTGCACAATGCAGTGCAGATGCTGGAGGTCCAGGCTGGAACCCAGGGTTCAACTAGCCCTTACCTGGGGTTACAAATGATTCTAGATGCTCCAGCCCTAGGTTAACAACCCCAGGGGCTGCTAACTCGAGTGCTACTAACTCTGGCCTTACATTGCCATGTAGACACAGCCTGGAACTGGGGTATGGCTGTGCCCTCTTAACTCTCCAGCCTGGGCTGTCTCTCACACGGCTTTGCTAGTGACAAGCAGCAAACCCCTCCAGGTGCTGTGATCACTCAGCCATCAGCATGTGGAGCCCCACACCCAGCTAGGTTGCATGACTGCTCCCAGAGCCACTCACAACTCACACAGGGAAAGGCATCAGAGCCCTGGCTGGGATGATTTAGTTGGGGATTGGTCCTGCTTTGAGCAGAGGGTTGGACTAGATACCTCCTGAGGTCCCTTCCAGGCCTGATAGTCTATTCTATGGTTCTATGATCAGCCAACCTCCCAAGCCCCCAGCCTTGCACCCCAGAGCTGGACCAGCTCAGAAGCCCGACCAGTGTAAGTTTATTACCCAGTCTGCCCCTCCCTCGCTGTGGAGAGGACACACACCAGCCTTTGTAACCTGAGCTGAGATTTCCCCAGCACTTCAACCAAAACTCACTGGTTTAGGTACAATATAAAACAGGTTTATTAACTGCGGAAAGAGAGATGTCAGTGACTGTATGTGGTAGGCACAAAACGTCAGGGCTAGTTACCAAAGAAAATAAAAGATAAACTCAGACTTTAAATCTTAATCTTTATTAGACCAACCAGCATTTGGTCAAGCAGTTTTTCACACCCCACAGGAGGTTACAGGTGGGTAATAATCCTTAATCCGCCGGCTTCCCCTCGAAGCCTGGGGCCAGTCTCCCCCATTCACGTCTCTGTCCCCCCAGCGCTCTCGTTGCTTCCAGCACAGGTCGGGCAGGAGAAAGGCCCAGCCATGGTGTCGCTGTCCCCTGTTTTATACCCTCGGTCCACGTGCCTGGAAAGCACCAGCCCAGACACGCCCTGGGGGGCTTTGCTGAGTCACAGACTTGAGCGATCCCCCGTCGCGTGATGCCTGCGCAGCTCTTACATCACTGTAAATCCCTTGTTTATATCCCCCCCCGCTGATTAATGGTCATTTAACCCCTTCCGGGGAGTGGATCCCCTCCTCTGCTGTCACTGGAGAACTGGCAGTGGACAACTCTCAAACTCACAACATAGTTCAGTAGCAACGGTACAGAAAATCTCATGTTAAGTATCCCTCTACAGTTACTCACACCTTCTTGTCAACTGTCTGAAATGGGCCATCCCGATTATCGCTACAAAAGTTTTTTTTCTTCTGCTGATAATAGCTCACGTTAATTGATTAAGCCACTTAAAGTTGGTATGGCAACCTCCACCTTTTCATGTTCTCTGTATATATCTGTCTTCCTACTGTATATTCCACTCTATACATCCGATGAAGTGGGCTCCAGCCCACGAAAACTTATGCCCAAATAAATTGGTTAGTCTCTAAGGTGCCACAAGGACTCCTCGTTCCTCTGCAATAGCCTCGCCAGAATAGATCCATAGCAGAGACTGTTTTGGAGTCATTGCTCCTCCACTACAAGATTTAACCCAGATTTTGTCCACCAAAACCTGTCTCCGGAAGGTCAATGAAAGCCCCCAAATACGGCCAGACTTCTAAGAGCAGGTGTCACTGACGTGCTGTCCGGCATCAGCCTCTGGTCGAGCTCACCTGGGGCAGGGTTTCCAAAATCCTTGGCTAGAGGAAAGTGCACAAGTGCAAACTACAGATCAGGTCAGGGAAGGGAGTGGACGCTGGGCTGCCGTGAGGGTCCGACTGGAGACTGGCAGTACCAGAAACCCCAAGCGGCTGCCACGCTGCCTAACGGCATTGCTCTGTTACCTGAGGCTGCTGCAGTGGAAGCTGCAGCCACGAGTTGGAGACACGGTCCCATAAACTGCAGCTCACCCCAGCCTTGTCCTCTCCACACAGATGGCCATCGCCTTCCACAACCAGAGAGTCATGGACAGCGCAAGCAAAGACCATGCTGTGTTTCTGAAAGAGAAGGTGAGAGACAGGGGTTGTGGCCCCACGCAGGGAAACCCCAGGGAACCATCCCGGCCAGTTCCACAGGCTATAGGATTTGTGGCAGGAGACAGAATCTCATATCAGCTTGTAGGGTGGCTACAGACATGGGAGACCCCAACCCCAGCACAATGGGGGCCCTGAGCTCAGTCACAGGAGTGAGGGGAAGTTGCTGTGCTGTAGCCAGAGGGTCCGTTGGTGGGACAGGGTCACACACTTGCCCTTTCTAACAGCCTTGGATCCCCCTCCTCTCCCATTCAACGCAGGACGGTCTGTCCCGGCACATGGACGACTGTCTGAAGGTGACGCCGAACGCAATGGCTCAGCAGTTGGCGGAGCAGCGCACGTCACTGCTGGGGCGGTGCCGGGAGGAGATGAAGGAGCCGGAGGAAACCCTGCTGACGGCGCTGGAGGAGGAGCTGACTCAGGAGGCGGAGACTTTCCTGGAGACCTATGGGAGGTGCTATCAGCATCATGCCAACCAGAGAGCCAAGCACAGAGCCCGCCAAGACCACGCTGACTTTCTGAAGGAGAAGGTGAGTGACAGGGGTTATGGCCCCATGCAGGGAAACCCCAGGGAACCATCCCGGCCAGCCCCACAGGCTATAGGATTTGTGGCAGGAGACAGAAGCTCATATCAGCTTGTAGGGTGGCTACAGACATGGGAGACCCCAACCCCAGCACAATGGGGGGCCTGAGCTCAGTCACAGGAGTGAGGGGAAGTTGCTGTGCTGTAGCCAGAGGGTCCGTTGGTGGGACAGGGTCACACACTCGCCCTTTCTAACAGCCTTGGATCCCCCTCCTCTCCCATTCAACGCAGGACGTCCTGTCCCGGCACATGGACGACTGTCTGAAGGTGACGCCGAACGCAATGGCTCAGCAGTTGGTGGAGCAGCGCAGGTCACTGCTGGGGCGGTGCCGGGAGGAGATGAAGGAGCCGGAGGAAACCCTGCTGACGGCACTGGAGGAGGAGCTGACTCAGGATGCGGAGACTTTCCTGGAGACCTACAGAGAGCGCTATCAGCGTCACACCAACCAGAGAGCCATGGACAGAGCCCGCCAAGACCACACTGCCTTTCTGGAGAAGTCGGTGAGTGACGGCAGGTGTGGCCCCAGCCAGGGGAACCCCAGAGAAACAGCCTGGTCACCTCTATGGGATTCAGGGTTTGGGGTAGAAGATGGGAGTTAATATGTCTGGTTCCCAGGGTGGCTGCAGAGATAGGAGACTCCAAGCCCAGCAGAACAGGGGAGGGGCCTGACTCAGCAATGGGGGGGTGCATTGCCCAGTGTGACGTGAGCCCCAATCTTGGTCGGGGTCTTTGCAGCACTTGCCACATCTAATCTTTGCTGTCTCCTCTCCCAGAACGTGTTTACCTCCTCTGAGGAGTTTGTGGCGCAGCGCACGAAGTTGCTGGAACGGTGCCGAATAGAAATGCTGCCGAAGACAGAGTCCGCGCCGAATGCAGAGCTGATGAAGGACAAAGAGGCCCTGCTGAAGAAGCTGGAGGCAGAGCTGAAGCAGAAGGCTGAGCGGATGCTCAAGGCGGCTAATGAGAAGCTCAAGAATATGGCGCTGGGAGCTGGGGTCGCCGCACCTGCTGGTGCTGAGGTCGTCACAGCTGTTGGTGTTGGGCTCATCACAGCTGCTCGTGCTGTGCTTGCAGCCACGGCTGGCACTTCCATTTAGGCGACCTAGGCAGTCACCTAGGGCGCCAGGATTTGGGAGGGCGGCAGGTGGCTCTGGTGAACCTCCCGCAGGCGTGCCTGCGGAGGGTCCGCTGGCCCCGCGGCTCAGGTGGAGCATCCGCAGGCACGCCAGCGGCAGGTCCACCAGAGCCACGGGACCGGCGAGCGCCAGAGAGCCCCCCAACGGTGTGCCGCTGTGCTTGGGGCGGCGAAATGACTAGAACCGGTCCTGCGCCTAAGGCGCCAAAAGCCCTGGTGCCGCTCCTGCTTGTAGCAGCTTCTCGTGCTGGGGTCGTCGCACCTGCTGCTTCTGGGCTTGTTGCACCTGCTGGTGCCGGGGTCATCACAGCTGCTTGTGCTGGTGATAGGCAAAATATATCCCACCTATTCAGCTTGGGTTTTTGCATGCTTGTAGCCTTCGCCCTCTGTCTCACTAGGCCCAAAGGCCTTTAGTCAAGACAACTGTCATATAAAGAGCAAAGGTTTGGACTTCTGCAAAACATGTTTATCTGTATAAAAGGGCACCCGGGGAAAACAAGGAACCAGAAAAGGGGAACTAAGAAGGGTTGAGGTGCCCAGTTAAGATGTACAAAGTTTAACGCTTCTTGCAAAACGTAACCGCAAAGTAGGGGTCTTGAGACAGGCAGACGACCAACGAAATCGGCCAAAAAACAATAACAGGAAAAACCAAATATGGAAAAGTACTGAAGTAGCTTGCTTAATTTGCCATTAATAATCCCAAATAAGGGAATTTAGTAAGTGATGCTTTGTGGTTTTAGCCTTTATAAGCGTGACAAAAACCTATTGATACAGAGCAGCTACCCCTTGCGTGGGGCCACGTTGACTCTCCCTGCATGCATGCTTGTACACCAATAAAGTGCCTCAGGCTGTCTGATTCAAAATTCTACGGTGTGGTTGATTTTCCACAACACTGGGCTTATCGCAGCTGCTGGTGCTGGGCTCGTCACAGCTGCTGGTGCTGGGCTCATCACAGCTCTTGGTGTGGGGGTCATCGCAGCTGTCTGGGCTATTTTCAGCTAGTATAACTGAGGGAACAGCTATTGCTGCTGGTGCGGGCGGCATAGCTGAGGTTTGGTCAGGCTTGGGCGAGGGTGAGCGAGTTAGTGGATATGAACTGTGCTGAGGCCACCACCAGCCAAGGGGAGGAGGGGGACAGCACTGAGGAGGTGTGTGATACGGCCCCCCCGATCTGAACAGTGCCCCCCCGCACTGTGAGGTGATGAATGGATTGACGGGGCTGCAGCGCGGCACAGACCCGTCACCCACAAACCACCCCAGAGTGGGGGAGTCGTCGCCCAAAGATTCTAAGAAGGGACATTGGTCCAACCCGCTCCTGACAACCTCCAATGACTGTGTGACACCCAGGCCCAGCGGCACCCGCTGGCGGAGGGTTCAGTGCCCTGTGTCAGCAACTCCTAACAGCTCTGGAAAACTTGCCACACCTAATACACCTCTGTCCTGGTGTTTAGCCGGGCCCTTCCAGTTATATGCGATAGGTTGTCACGGAGTGTGGGGGAGTCAGGCCCTGCACCCCCAGGCTCCCTGCCGATTCACCAGGACTCTCAGCCAGCCAGTAAAACAGAAGGTTTATTTAGACGACAGGACCACAGTCCAGGACAGGTCTTGCAGGCACAGATAACCGGATCCCCCCTGTTAGGTCCATCTTGGGGCCCCACAGCCCCCCTCGGGGATCAGAGCCCTCTCTCCCTGCTTCCTCTCTTTCCCCAGCCAACTCCAGTCTGCCCAACCCCCTCCGGCCCCTCCTCTCTCCTCCGCTTCTTTCCCGGGCCAGGAGGTCACCTGACCCCTTTGTCTCCCACACCTTTAGCCAGCACCTTTGCAGGGAGGGGCCCGGCCATCAGTTGCTAGGAGACGGAGCTTCAGGCATTTGGCAGCATGGCCTTTTGCTGCTAGATACTTAGGAACTGTACCCAGCCCCCAGTGCGAACAGTCCCACTTCGTCACACCTCTCCCCCCTTCGAGACCGAACTGAGCGGGGTCACTCCAGCCAGTGACCTGGGGAAGTTCGAACCCACCTACATTCCCATGGCTGCCCCAGGGTCCCCCCCGATCTGGGGGGAGAGTTACCCCAGGTCATTCCAGTTTCCTGTCCCCCTGTAGGTCGGGGGGACTCGAGGGCACTTGCAGGTTGCAGGGGGGAAGCCTTATGCCGCCCGCGCCCTTTCCCCACCCCAGTACCCCTGGGGTGCACGCTGGGCTGGGGCCTTCTCCCCACGTTCCAGTCTGGGGGGCTGTGATTCGGGCTCTCTCGGTTCAGAGCCCCCCTTTTGACCCTGGCCCCCCTCTGGACAGGCTCCTCGGGGCGGGGCGAGGGTCTTACAGCCATCTTCCCCCTGTCCCGGGCCTTCCTCCCCCTCTGGCAGAAGTCACAGGAGCGGCAGTGCTGCCGGACATGGGCAAAGACCCCAGGCCAGTAAAAGCTCCGTAGCAGCTTCTGCTGGGTACGCCAGGCTCCCGGGTGCCCTGAGGGGGGAATGTCATGGGCCTGGCACAGCAGCTGGTGGCGATACTCCTGGGGTACCACCAGCTGCCTCCTGATCCCCCCCCATTCTCGGTACAGGAACCCCTTCTCCCACAGGAACCTTTTCCGGCCACCTCGTCCCATGGTCTGTCCCCCCCCGAGGTTGGCCAGGTCCCCTATCCTCCGCAAGGAGGGGTCTTCCCGCACCGCGGCCTGGTACTCAGCCGCTGGGGCAGGGGCGGGGATCTGCTCTCTCTCCCCGGCTGGGTCTGGGGCCACAGCCTCTCTGAGCCCTGTCCCTGGGCGTTTCCTCCCCACCAGGTCAGGGTCCGGTGCCCCGGGAAGAGTACCTTCCCCGGTGTCAGGGTGCAGAGCCCTGCGCCGGCTCTGACTACGGTTCACGGCCAGGGCACCCCGGGTGTTACTGGGCCAGTCCTCGAGGCCCCCCCCCATTAACACCTCCGTGGGCAAATGGGGGTGCACCCCCACATCCTTGGGGCCCTCCTTGTCCCCCCACTTCAGGTGCACCCTCGCCACAGGCACCTTGAATGGGGTCCCGATCACACCCCTCAGGGTCAGGTAGGTGTTGGGCACCATCTGATCTGGGTCCACCACCTCGGGCCGAGCCAGCGTCACCTCTGCGCCCGTGTCCCAGTACTCAGTGACCTCCCTCCCGTCTACCTCCAGGGGAACAAGGCACTCGCTCCGGAGGGGCAGCCCCGTGCCCACCCTGTAAACCCAAAACTCAGGGTGGGGAGCATCCAGCCCCTCGGAGGGGCGGACCCGGGGACCCCCTCCCTCCTTCGCAGGTGGTACGCAGCCAGCCCCCCTTTCCTGCGAACGCTGCCCCTCATCCGGCTGGGTCTCTACCAAGTTGACCCGGTGTGGGGTTGGTCTGCTCAGTTTGTCCCGGAGCTTGGGGCACTGGGCCCGTATGTGACCTTGTTGGCCACACTGATAGCAGCCCATGTCTCGTGGGTCCCCTCGAGTGGGATGGCTGGACCTGACGCCGGATGTTGCCCTTTGGTGGGGGTTCTCCCTTGGCCCCTTCTGGGAGGTCCCATGGTGACTCTCTCTCTGCGTTGAGGCAGACCTGCTCCTTCAAGACGCCTCCCTATTATCCCTTGCCCGACTGTCCATATATTGGTCAGCCAGCTGGCCTGCATGCTGCGGGTGCTCCGGCTTCTGGTCCATCAACCACAGCCTCAGGTCCGACGGGCACTGCGCATACAGGTGCTCCAGTACGAATAGGTCAAGCAGGTCCTCTCTAGTTTGGGCCCCAGCTGTCCACTTGCGGGCGTACCCCTGCGCCCGGTTGACCAGTTGTAGGTATGTGACCTCCCGGGTCTTATGTTGACTCCGGAATCTCTTCCGGTACATTTCCGGGGTCAGCCCAAACTCGCGGAGCAGGGCCTCTTTGAACAGGTTGTAGTCCCCTGCCTCCGCCCCTCTCATTCGGCTGTACACCTCCACGGCGGTGGAGTCCAGTAAGGGGGTGAGGAACGGGATCCTGTCTGCAGGGTCCACCCGGTGCAGCTCGCAGGCATTCTCAAAGGCTGTCAGGAAGGTGTCTATGTACTCCCCCTCCTTACGCCGGGCCAGGAAGCTCTTATCAAAGCTCTTTGTAGGCTTGGGCCCCGCCTCACTCCTCGCAGCCGGGGCCTTGCTGTTGTTCAGCTGGGCCAGGTCCATCTCATGTCTGCGCTGCTGCTCCTTCTCCTCCCGCTCCTGCTGGCGCTGGATCTCCTCGTGTTTACGCTGGTTCTCCTTCTCCTCCCGCTCACGTTCCCTCTGTCTCTCCTCATGCTCCCTCTGTTTCTTATGATCCTCCAGCTCTCTCCGTTTTTGTTCCCTCTGATCCTTACGCTCCTCCAGCTCTCTCAGTTTTATCTCTCTCTCCAAGTCCAGCCGCCTGCACTCCACGGAGGCCGAGCGTCGCCGGGACGATCCCCGGCTGTGGGGTGAGCTTCGCCGGGCCGATCCCCTGCTGGCCGGGGGGGTCACGGTGCCCTCGGTAGCTGGGCTCCTCCTCCCCCTCCCCCTAGGCCTAGGGGTGGGAGGTCTCGGGAAGCCCTCAGCGGCCAGCTGACCACTCCCAGCGGGGACAGACACTGGTGCCTGCGCTGCATCTGCCCGGCTGCTTCCCTCAGAGACAGGGATTGGTTCATTCCCGCGATCTGCGTCCTCCAGCTGGGCCTTGGTGAGCTTCCCACTGTGCAGCCCCCTCTGCTTGCACAGCTCCACCAGCTCACACTTGCGCTGCGTGGCATACATCTTCCTGCTGGCCACTCGCAGGCCGGGGTGCTCGCCGCTCCCCACGGGTTCCAGGGGGACCCCTAGTGCGCCAGTCCTTGAGGTCACCACCTCTTTGCCAGGGTCGAGCTGCAGCCTCCTCCACCCCTGGGATCGCTCGCTGTGATCCCTCGGGTGACCCTTGTTACTGCAAAGTCCTTCTCTCTGGTCACACTCCCCCAGGGGTTAATTGCCCCTTTGTTTTACTGCTCCCCAGTCACTTACTGCAGGAAGCGCCGTCCACGGGGTGCAGTCATCCCACCCCTGCCACCAGTTGTCACAGAGTGTAGGGGAATCAGGCCCTGCACCCCCGGGATCCCTGCCGATCACAAGGACTCTCAGCCAGCCAGTAAAGCAGAAGGTTTATTTAGACGACAGGAACACAGTCCAACACAGGTCTTGCAGGCACAGATAACAGGATCCCCCCTGTTAGGTCCATCTTGGGGCCCCAGAAGCCCCACAGCCCCCCTCGGGGATCAGAGCCCTCTCCCTGCTTCCCCTCTTTCCCCAGCCAACTCCAGTCTGCCCAACCCCCTCCGGCCCCTCCTCTCTCCTCCGCTTCTTTCCCGGGCCAGGAGGTCACCTGACCCCTCTGTCTCCAACATCTTTAGCCAGCACCTTTGCAGGGAGGGGCCCGGCCATCAGTTGCTAGGAGACAGAGCGTCAGGCATTTGCTGCATGGACTTTTGCTGCTAGATACTTAGGATATGTACCCAGCCCCCAGTAAGACCAGTCCCACTTCGTCACAGGGGGTCCTTCTGTTCCGGAGCGGAAGGACCCCCCCGCCAGCGAAGACCAGGAGCGGAAGCTCCGGGGACCTGGGCCGGGCCCCGCAAGAGTTTTCCGGGTCCCCCGGAGCGAGTAAAGGACCCCGCTCCAGGGGCCCTGAAAAACTCTCGTGGGAGCCCCTGCGGGGCCCGGGGCAAATTGCCCCTCTTGCCCCCCACTCTGGGCGGCCCTGCTTTGGTGGCACTTAGGTGGTGGGTTCTTTGCTTGCTCTGGGTCTTCGGTGGCGGGTCCTTCAGTGCTGCCGAGGACCTGGAGCGAGTGAAGGACCCGTCGCCGAAGTGCCGCCGAAGACTCGGAGCGCCGCCTGGTGAGTACAAGCCCCACGTGTTTTTTTACATGTTTTTTTCTTTTTAGTCATCCCTGCCAGGGGCCCGTCAAAACTGTTCAAATTAGGCCCCGCACTTCCTAAAGCCGGCCCTGGCAGCAGCAGCAAGTTTAGCAAACTGAGAAAGGATATAAAGGAAAACTTAACTGGTGTATAAAATATTTGAGAAAGAAGGTTCTACGTTTAGCTCTGAACGAGGAGTGTGGTTCAGTCGGTTAAAGCGGTTGGGAGTGCCCTCCCTGGGGTTTTATCCTGGCTCTGAGAAGAGAGTGCGGGTAGTTACATGGTCTTGTAAAACCTTGAATTTATTCCCCCAGTGTCTGGTTCTTTTGTGTGCATGTGTGACGATGCTGTTCTGGCGGGACCCAACTGAGAGTGCCAATTCAGGACCAATTGCTTAAACAGGGCAGTTACAGCCCTAGGCTGGGGTTTTTCCACCTCTAAGGCAAACCCAACCAGCCAGACAAAGAGGACTTTGGTTTCACCCCACTGGCTAACCACAAGTCACACAAGCAATTTCCTTAGACACTCCAGTCTCCCAGTATCCCCACCAGTGCACTCGTCCTGGGGATGAATGGTTATGAAAACCAACACTCCAATAAAGAAAAAAGGTTCTCTCGATCCCAAAAGACCAAGCCCCAGACCCAGGTCAATATACACATCAGATCTTACCCACAAATCACGCTGGTGCCAATCCTTTAGAATCTAAAATCTAAAGGTTTATTCATAAAGGGAAAAAGGTAGAGATGAGAGCTAGAATTGGTTAAATGGAATCAATTACATACAGTAATGGCAAAGTTCTTAGTTCAGGCTTGTAGCAGTGATGGAGTAAACTGCAGGTTCAAATCAAGTCTCTAGAACATTCTCCGCTGGGATGGGTCATTCAGTTCTTTGTTCAGAGCTTCAGTTTGTAGCAAAGTCCCTCCATAGGTAAGAAGCAGGATTGAAGACCAGATGGAGATGAGGCCTCAGCCCTTTATAGTTTCTTTTGCAGGTGTAAGAACCTCTTTGTCCTTACTGTGGAAAATTACAGCAAAATGGAGTCTGGAGTCACATGGGCAAGTCGCTGCACTTTGCTGAGTTACAAGGCGTATCTGCCTTCTCTCCATGGGTCAATTGTGTAGCTGATGGTCCTTAATGGGCCATCAAGCAGGCTAGGCAGAGCTAACAGCAACTTGTCTGGGGTGCCACCCAGAAGCAGAGCACAAGTTTGAAATACAGACAGGATAGAGCCAATATTCATAACTTCAACTAAAAAATGATACAGACACACAGACAGCATAATCATAACCAGCAACCCAGAACCTGGTCGTAGACACCTTATATGACCCCCTTTACATAAGATTTGGTGCCACTACAGGCCCTTGGTTGCAACCCATGTTCTATATGGTCCCAGATTATATCAATAACCTCACAGCATGCCAAATGGATGGCGGGAGGGACCTTTTTTACTGCTTTTAACTGGTTTTGGGCAACTCCGTGTGTTAATGCAACAATTCTAGGTGTTAACCTGTTTCATTTCGGTTTTTTACTTTGAAATTCTTTTTATTCACTCCCCTGCGATCGAGTCGCAGCTCCTGTCTCCTAATGAGCTCTGTGAACTGTTCCATTTTTAACTCCCTCTGATTTACCAATTCAGGGACGTATTGTGAGCTCCTCTTTCCTCCTGTGCACGTACTTGTCCCGTTCTGACAGGCGCCCGCCTAGGGCTCAGCTGAAGTCTAACCAGAACCTGGTGTTTATTATAAGCTGGTGGTTGCAATGCAGTGGACCCCGTTTCATCTTTCAATTTTGCTAGGCCCCTTTTCCAGTTCTGTCCCTGTTGCTCAGGCACGGGGGAGCGACCTGAAGCCTGCAGTTCACCACCGATATTTATAACAGGGGCCGGCACATCTCTCTTTTGTAGGTGTCTTACAGCTGGTTTCACGGTTTTATTCTGTTCCTGTGCTGGCTGCCTGGGGGCTGCTGGCTGCCCCGCAAGGAGCGAGAGCAGCCAGGGCTTTGTGGCGTCTTCTGAGTCTTTTAACACTTTTGTTGTTTCTGTTACTTGCCCCACCAATGTTGTGGCCTGTTGTCTTAACCAGTTAACAGCCCTGGTTATTGTTTGCAATTTTCTACATTTCAAGGCTAGTTTCTGCCCTAGACTTATGAATTTCATTCCATGTTTCTTCCCCACTATATTTTTTAAATTCATGTGACCTTTCTGCCCCTCTGAGTTGGCAGCAACAAGGGCCGGGTTCAGTATCCAGGGTTCCGTTTCAATAACACAATGCAAAACCGGCTGGAGCCCCCACCCAGTGACCTGGGACAATTACATACCCCCCCCACCGGGCGCCTCTAAGAGGCAACACTTCCCCACTCGCAAGCACAGAGTCTGAGAGTATGGCTACACTGGTGATTTGCAGCGCTGGAAAGCCTCCACCAGCGCTGCAATTAGTAAGTGGCCACACCTGCAGGGCACTTCCAGCGCTGCAACTCCCTGGCTGCAGCGCTGACAGTACACCTCACTCGGCATGGGGAATAAGGATTCCAGCGCTGGTGCTGCAGCGCTGGTCATCAAGTGTGGCCACACACCAGCGCTGTGATTGGCCTCCAGGGTATAAGGATGTATCCCAGAATGCTTTTAACTAAATTACTCTCTTTGTTTTGTTATGCAGCCTCTCTTTGTTTTGTTGTGAACGAGCTCCGCACGGAGCTCCGTTGCCGTTGCCGCTGCTGCTTATCTAAAAAACAAACAGAGCTCCTGTTTGCTGTGATCAATCTGTACCTGGCTGTAAACAATCAAATGAGAGGCAGGCAGGGAGTGAGTGAAACAGCGGGGAGTCGTGTTGGCTGCAGGCTGTTTGCAATTAAGAGTTAAGACTAAGGGGTCGGAAACATGTTCTGATTTTTCAAGGCAGGAAGCTAAACACACAGTGTTGGCTCCAAAAATCCCCTCTCTCTCTCCCCCCGCTCCCTGTCACACTAGACCCCACTCCACCCCCCTCTTTTGAAAAGCACTGTTGCTGCCACATGAATGCTGGGATAGCTGCCCATAATGCATTGCTCCCAATAGCGCTGCTAATGCTGCAAACGTGGCCACACACCAGCGCTGGTAGCTGTGAGTGTGGCCACACACCAGCGCTGCAAACTACCAGCGCTGCAAACTGTAAGTGTAGCCATAAACTGAGTGTAGCAAAATCTTTTTAGTAAAGGAGGGAAACAATGCGGCATCACATTGGGGAAACACCACAAACAGGATTCATAACACAAAAAACCCACCCCCAAGCTAGTCTGGCAGTGTCCTTTTCCCCTCAGGGTCTTAAGTCCAGCAACCCAAAAAATCACCCAAAGTCCCAAAAGTCCAACACCCCAAGAGTCTCTGTCCGTGGTCAGTGCAGCCCCAGAGTTCAAAAGTTTATCTGCAGAGTTTTACCTCCCAGCCTGGGTGGAAATGGGGGGCATTAAAAGGCACCTTACATGGTCTGAGGCCGACTGCCCCACCTCTCCATGGGGTTCTGCTGCAGCCTTCACCACGAGCCACTCCACCAGCCGCTGCGCTCCACCAGCCGTCCCATGAGGCATTTTTAGGCGTTTGTTCTGCGATGTTTGGTCGGGATGCAATTTGTCCCGATATTTTGCACTCCTGTTTTTTTTTTAATTGTTTTGTTTTGTTTTGTTGTTCTGCCGGCGGGACTCCGATTTTTCCCCCCTTTGCTGGCGGGACTCCGGGACTCCCTTCCCCCCCTCCCCGCTCTTTTTTTTTTTCCTGCCAGCACTGAGTCCTGGGGAAAACACCAGTATGTGAGCATGGAATTACTGGCCGTATTCTAGTGCACACGCACAAGGGGCAGCATTCAGGTTGTGCGGGCCTGGTACTGCCATTGCCTGTTTTTGAAGCCCTTTGCATTGCAACCGTCATGTGCCTTTAGTGCAGGGGGAAGGCAGAGCAGGCATAGGCGGCGAGTTCTATGGGCCCGTGGAGCCCAGGCCCCACCAATAATCCCGAGGGTGGGCCCAGCTCCACCAATGTTTGGGCCCCAGGCCCTGTGCTTTGGGGGTCCCCGCGTTGCAATGCCGGGTGCTCTCACTGCAGCGGCAGCTCCCCGGAGAGGCCCCAGCAGCAACTGGGCTCACAGCCCATTGGCCGGGAACCCCAGCCAATGGGAGCTGCCGGGGGCGGTGCCGGAGCTGCCTGGCCGCGCCTCCACAGCAGGGAGGGGGAGCGAGCCACCGGCAGCGTCTGAGCCCTGGGCAGAGCAGCAGCAGGGTCTGTGCCTGTCAGACAGACTCAGCCGGTGAGCTGTGGGGGCAGCCAGACACAGAGACACAGCCGGGGAGGGGGGTTTGGTGGGGACAAACACACACAGCGGGGGGGACGGGGACAGACAGACACAGCCGGGGGTGGTGGGGGCAGCCAGCCAGACACAGCCAGGGGGTTGTGGGACAAACAGACATAAGGACACAGCCAGGGGGGTTGTGGCACAGACACACACAGCCGGGGGTGGTGGGGACAGACAGACAGACACAAGGACACAGCCAGGGGGTTGTGGGACAGACACACACCAGGACACAGCCAGGGGGGTTGTGAGGACAGACAGATGGACACAGCCGGGGGAGTTGTGGGGACAGACAGATGGAGCCGTGGGTGGGGAAAGGAGCAGCAATGGGCACCCCGGGGCTGGTATAAAATACACAGGATGGGGGGAACTTCCTGAGGGGACTATAGCAACACCCCCCGCAGAGCAGACCCAGGTTGCAGCTGGCTCCGCCCATCACAGCCCCCTGCCCCACAGAGACCCACACAACCCTCTGCCCCCTCGAGAGACTCCCAATGACCCCTGTGCCCCTGTCACTCCTCTCCAGAGAGCCCTCCCCTTTGTGCCAGCCCACTCCTCTCCCCCACTGCCTCCCCTCCTCCAAAGCTCCCTACAATCTCCCCCTTTGCCTTCCGCCCCCCAGCCCAGCCCAGCCCATTGGCCGGGAGGCTCCCAGTCTAGTGGCTATCAGCGCCCATGGGAGCTGCACCTGAGGCAGGGTGCCTGCCTGCAGATGCAGACCTGCCTGGCTGTGCCTCCACAGCACAGGGAGGGGGAGCCACAGGTGAGCAAGCCCTGGTCATCATCACAGGCCCAGTAATTCTCTGGATATTTAATTTCACTGAGGCAAAATGTGTGCAATTTTATGGGTTGAATGATTGAATGACATAATACCCACCTGCCCGCATTGTCCATCACTAAGACCAGTAATTTTGTCAAGTGTTTGTTGCACAACATGGTGGTGCCTACCCCTACCTTGTGCTTCAGGGGGTGATGGGGTCCAGGGCAGCCTGTTATAGAACTACCTGATTAGTAATTGGATATGTTGGCTGGCATCTTTTTTTACGTGTTCGCTCCCCCTGATGTTAGAACCTGGCTACAGCACTGGGGAGGGGAGCTTCCTAGACCTGTGCAGCTGGGGCTTAGGTGAATTTTGTGATACTGTGCCCCTTCCCAGCTACCACCCTGCAGTCCCCACTCCTGCACCATGCTGGGCAAGGGGCAACCCCATCCCCAGTGAGGCTATGGTGAGGGGTGGCAGCAGGGGAGGCCACACGTGATGGCAACCTCCCCCCTTGGTACCCACCATAGGGGAAGCGAGTGGACTTTCTGGACCTGAGAGGGACCTAGGAGCATGTGCAGTGAACTGCGGGGGAGAGGAGGGGTCCCTCCCCTGGAGCTTGCTGCTGCCAGGGAGGGTGGAGGGGAGTCCTCTTTGGCCCTAGCCCTGGGGCAGCCTGTCTGCACCCCAAGTTCCTTATCCCCAGCCCTGCCCCAGAGTCCTCACCTGACGGGAAAAACACGCAACTTAAATTTGGTGGTCAGTTTAGAGTATCATAGAATATCAGGGTTGGAAGGGGCCTCAGGAGGTCATCTAGTCCAACCTCATGCTCAAAGCAGGACCAATTCCCAACTAAATCATCCCAGCCAGGGCTTTGTCAAGCCGGGCCTTAAAAACCTCTAAGGAAGGAGATTCCACCACCTCCCTAGGTAACCCATTCCAGTGTTTCACCACCCTACTAGTGAAAAAGTGTTTCTTAATATCCAACCTAAACCTCCCCCACTGCAACTTGAGACCATTACTCCTTGTTCTGTCCTCTGCTACCACTGAGAACAGTCTAGATCCATCCTCTTTGTAACCCCCTATCAGGTAGTTGAAAGCAGCTATCAAATCCCCCGTCATTCTTCTCTTCTGCAGACTAAACCATCCCAGTTCCCTCAGCCTCTCCTCAGAAGTCATGTGCTCCAGCCCGCTAATCATTTTTGTTGCCCTCCACTGGATTTTCCAATTTTTCCACATCCTTCTTGCAATGTGGGGCCCAAAACTGCACGTAGTACTCTAGATGAGGCCTCACCAATGTTGAATAGAGGAGAATGATCATGTCCCTCGACCTGCTGGCAATGCCCCTACTTATACAGCCCAAAATGCTGTTAGCCTTCTTGACAAAGGCCAGAGGAGGGAGTGTTAGTGCCTGTGTGGACTTCTGGGAAGTGCATGGGGTGGAAGGGGATGCTGGGATGCTCTGGAACCACTCCTTCAAAGCCAGTCAGGACTCTGGGGGAGCCTCCTCTCTGAGCAGACTGTCTCCAGGGCAAGAAGCTTACACCTTCCTGGGTCTGACCTCAGAGCATTCAGCATGCCCTTCCACACCATGCACTTTCCGCAGTGAGTCCGCCCAGGCGGGGTCCTGGGGCAGCCAGAGGTCCCTGCACGCCAACTCCGCAGTCAGATGTGACTCTCAGCCAGACTGTAAAACAGAAGGTTTATTAGATGACGGGAACACAGTTTAAACAGAGCTTGTTGGTACAGAAAACAGAACCCCTCTGTCAGGTCCATCTTGCGGGATGGGGAGCCCAGAACCAAGTTCTGGGTCTCTTCCCATTTCCCCAGCCAGCTCCAAACTGACACTCCCTCCTCTGGCCTCTGTCTCTCTTCCGGACAAGGAGGCCACCTGATCTCTTTGTCCCCAACACCTTCAGTTGGCATCTTGCAGGGGAAACTGAGGCACCCACACAGTATTCAGAGAAAATATTAAGAACATTCCCACTTCATCACAACAGGTGCAACAAAATATAATACTGTATATTGAAGTAGGCAAGTGCTGCTTCTGACTTTCCACTTTTAATTGACCCTTGTAATCTTGTGGCGCTGACGCGTTGTAGCTTCATTTTATATCGGCTTACAGGGCAGGAGCGGGGGGGGCACCACCATTTTGAGCCCCACCAAAAATTATACAAACCTGCCGCCTATGAGAGCAGGAACAAATGGCTGGAAGTTAAAGCCAGACAAATCCAATGAGAAATAAAGCACCAATTTTTTCCCAGTGCAGGAGAATAACTATTGGGACTAACTCCCGCAGGCAGACACAGATTCTCTGGGCCTTGATGGCCTCTCTGGAAGGTGTTTTAGTCAAAATCACAGAGCAGGGGCTCCCGGTCTGACTGTTGTGCCGAGGGCGAAGCCCTGTCTCTGTGGGCAGTTTCAGCTCTCGCGGGTTCCTGCAGCCTGATGTCATCACCCGTCTCCCTGCCCATAAATATCCCGGCTGTAGTGCCCACCCCACCCTACCCCACCCCAACCGCCGCTGCTTAGCTCTGCAGCCTCAGTGGGGAAGATACCGATGGCCACTCAAAATCACTATAAACGCCATCTCCAGGGCTCTGATGACATGACTCTGATAGCGCTCTCCGTAGGTCTCCAGGAAGGTCTCAGCGTCCCGAGTCAGCTCCTCCTCCAGCGCCGCCAGCAGGGTCTCCTCCGGCTCCTTCATCTCCCCCCAGCATCGCTCCAGCAGTGACCTGCGCTGCTCCTTGAACTGCTGAGCCATTGCGCTCGGCGTCACCTTCAGACAGTCGACCACGCGCTGGGACAGGCCCTTCTGCGTTGAGCGGGAGAGGAGGGGGCCCAAGGCTGTTAGAAGGGGCGGGTGTGTGACCCTGTCTCACCCATGGACCCTTTGGATCCAGCACAGCAACTTCCCCTCACCGCTGTGACTGAGATTGGGGCCCCTGCTGTGCCAGGCGCTGCACAGACCCCCCTGACCAAGATCAGGTCCCCCACTGTGCATGGGCTGGAGTCTGCATGTCTGCAGCCAGAGGTATCAACTCCCATCTCCTGCCCCAAAGCCCATGGCCCATGGGACTGGCTGGGATGTAGGGTGACCAGATGTCCCGATTTTATAGGGACAGTCCCGATTTTTGGGTCTTTTTCTTATATAGGCTCCTATTACCCCCCACCCCATGTCCCGATTTTTCACATTTGCCGTCTGGTCACCCTACTGGGATGGTTCCCTGGGGGTCCCCTGGCTGGGGCACAGACCCCGTCTCCTGACTCACCTTCTCCCTCAGAAACGCAGCGTGGTCTCGGCGGGCTCTGTCCATGGCTCTCTGGCTGATGGTGTGACACTGATAGCGCCTCTCATAGGTCTCCAGGAAGGTCTTGGCCTCCTGATTCAGCTCCTCCTTTAGCGCCATCAGTAGGGTCTTCTCCGGCTCCTCCATCTCCTCCCAGCACCGCTCCAGCAGTGACCTGCGCTGCTCCGCCAACTGATCTGCCATTGCGCCTGGATCCACCTTCAGACAGTCGACCATGCGCTGGGACAGGACGTCCTGTGTTGAGTGGGAGAGGAGGGGGAAGTAGGGGGTCCAAGGCTGTTAGAAGGGGCGGGTGTGTGACCCTGACTCGCCCATGGACCCTTTGGATCCAGCACAGCAACTTCCCCTCACCGCTGTGACTGAGCTCAGGGCCCTCATTCTACGTGGGTTGGAGTCTCCCATCTCCGCAGCCACCCTGGGAGCCATACGTATGAGTTCCTGTCTACTGTCCTAAAGCCCAGAGCCAGTGGGGCTGGCTTGGATTTTTCCCTGGGGGTTCCCTTAGCTGAGGCACAACCTCCCACTCCCCAGACTCACCTTCTCCCTCAGAAGCTCAGCGTACTCTGCGCGGGCGCTGTCCATGGCTCTCTGGCTGATGGTGTGACGCTGATAGCGCTCTCCATAGGTCTTCTGGAAGGTCTCGGCCTCCTGAGTCAGCTCCAGCTCTAGCACTGTCAGCAGGATCTCCTCCGGCCCCTTCATCTCCTCCCGGCACCGCCCCAGTAGTGACCTGCGCTGCTCCACCAACTGCTGCGCCATTGCGCCCGGATCCACCTTCAGACAGTCGACCATGCGCTGGGACAGGCCGTCCTGCGTCGAGCGGCAGAGGAGGGGGAGAGAAGGGGGCCGAGCCTCTTAGCAGGGACTGGTTTGTGACCCTGTCTCACTTATTGACCCTCTGGCTACAGCACAGCAACTTCCGTCCACCCCCCTGACTGAGATCGGAGCCCCCATTGTGCATGGGTTGGAGTTAACCATCTCCAGAGCCATCCTGGGAGTCGGATATATGAGGTCCCATCCCCTGCCATAAATCCCAGAGCCTGCAGGGCTGGCCAGGATGGTTCCTGGGGTTCCCCTGGCTGGGCGCAGAGCCCCCTCCCCCAGACTCACCTTCTCCTTCAGAAACGCAGCGTGGTCTGCGTGGGCTCTGTCCATGGCTCTCTGACTGATCGCGTGACGCTGATAGCACTCTCCGTAGGTCTCCAGGAAGGTCTTGGCCTTCCCAGTCAGCTCCTGCTCCAGCGCCGTCAGCAGGGCCTCCTCCGGCTCCTCCATCTCCTCCTGGCACCGCCCCAGCAGTGACCTGCGCTGCTCCGCCAACTGATCCGCCATTGCACCTGGATCCACCTTCAGACAGTCGACCATGCGCTGGGACAGGCCGTCCTGCGTGGAACGGGAGAGGAGGGGGCCCAAGGCTGTTAGAAGGGGCGAGTGTGTGACCCTGTCTTGCCCATGGACCCTTTGGATCCAGCACAGCAACTTCCCCTCACCGCTGTGACTGAGATTGGGACCCCTGCTGTGACAGGCGCTGCACAGACCCCCCCTGACCAAGATCAGGTGCCCCACTGTGCATGGGCTGGAGTCTGCATGTCTGCAGCCAGAGGTATCAACTCCCATCTCCTGCCCCAAAGCCCATGGCCCATGGGACTGGCTGGGATGGTTCCCTGGGGGTCCCCTGGTTGGGGCACAGACCCCGTCTCCTGACTCACCTTCTCTCTCAGAAACACAGCGTGGTCTCGGCGGGCTCTGTCCATGGCTCTCTGGTTAATGGTGTGACGCTGATAGCGCCTCCCATAGGTCTCCAGGAAGGTCTTGGCCTCCTGATTCAGCTCCTCCTTTAGCGCCATCAGTAGGGTCTTCTCTGGCTTCTCCATCTCCTCCCAGCACCGCTCCAGCAGTGACCTGCGCTGCTCCGCCAACTGATCTGCCATTGCACCCGGATCCACCTTCAGACAGTCGACCATGCGCTGGGACAGGACGTCCTGTGTTGAGTGGGAGAGGAGGGGGAAGTAGGGGGTCCAAGGCTGTTAGAAGGGGCGGGTGTGTGACCCTGTGTGACGAAGTGGGACCGGTCTTACTGGGGCTGGGTACGGATCCTAAGTTCCAGCAGCACAAATGCCTGACACCCTGTCGCCTAGCAACTGATGGCCCGGCCCCTCCCTGCAAAGGTGCTGGCTAAAGGTGTTGGAGACAGAGGGGTCAGGTGACCTCCTGGCCCGGGAAAGAAGCGGAGGAGAGAGGAGGGGCCGGAGGGGGTTGGGCAGACTGGAGTTGGCTGGGGAAAGAGGGGAAGCAGGGAGAGAGGGCTCTGATCCCCGAGGGGGGCTGTGGGGCTTCTGGGGCCCCAAGATGGACCTAACAGGGGGGATCCTGTTATCTGTGCCTGCAAGACCTGTGTTGGACTGTGTTCCTGTCGTCTAAATAAACCTTCTGCTTTACTGGCTGGCTGAGAGTCCTGGTGAATCGGCAGGGAGCCTGGGGGTGCAGGGCCTGACTCCCCCACACTCCGTGACAACTGGTGGCAGGGGTGGGATGACTGCACCCCGTGGACGGCGCTTCCTGCAGTAAGTGACTGGGGAGCAGTCAAACGAAGGGGCGATTAACCCCTGGGCGAGTGTGGCCAGAGAGCAGGACTTTGCAGTAACAGGGTTCCCCGGGGGATCACAGCGAGTGATCCCGGGGCGGAGGAGTCTGCAGCTCGACCCTGGCAAAGAGGTGGTGACCTCAAGGATTGGCAAACTAGGGGTCCCCCTGGAACCCGTGGGGAGCGGCGAGCACCCCGGCCTGCGAGTGGCCAGCAGGACGATGTATGCCACGCAGCGCAAGTGCGACCTGGTGGAGTAGTGCAAGCACAGGGGGCTGCGCAGTGGGAAACTCACCAAGGCCCAGCTGATTGCCCAGCTGGAGGAGGCAGATCGTGTGAATGAACCGATCCCTGTCTCTGAGGGAAGCAGCCGGGCGGATGCCGCGCAGGCACCAGTGTCTGTCCCCGCTGGGAGTGGTCAGCCGGCTGCTGAGGGCTCCCCGAGACCTCCCACCCCTAGGCCTAGGGGGAGGGGGAGGAGGAGACCAGCTACCGAGGGCACCGTGACCACCCCCGCCAGCAGGGGATCCTCCCGGCGAAGCTCACCCCCCAGCAGGGAATCGTCCCGGCGACGCTCATCCGTGGAGCCCCAGCGGCTGGACTGGGAGAGAGAGCTAAAACTGAGAGAGCTGGAGGATCGTAAGGAACAAAGGGAACAAAAACGCAGAGAGCTGGAGGATCGTAAGGAACAGAGGGAACATGAAGCGCGACAGAGGGAACATGAGGCGCAACAGAGGGAGCAGGAACGGGCGGAGAAAGAGCGACAGCGTCAACATGAGCTGGACCTGGCGAGGCAGGGGGGCAGCAGGCCCCGGGTGGCGGTGAGTGAAGGGGGGCCCAGGACTGCGCGGAGCTTTGATAAGTCCATCCTGGCCCCGCGCAAGGAGGGGGAGGACATGGGTGACTTCCTGGACGCCTTTGAGACGGCCTGCGAGTTGCACCAGGTGGATCCTGCGGACAGGCTCCGGGTTCTCACCCCCTTACTGGACCCCAAAGCCGTGGCATTGTATGGCCAGCTGGGGGAGGAGGAGAAAGGGAACTACGAACCATTCAAGCAGGCCCTGCTGCGCGAGTTTGGGCTGACCCCTGAGATGTACCAGGAGAGGTTCCGGAGTCAGGATAAAACCCCTGAGGTCTCCTATCTGCAGCTGGCCGTCCGCATGGAGGGGTACGCCAGCAAGTGGGCAGCTGAGGCCCAGATGAAGGGGGACCTGGTTAAACTGCTGGAACTTAGGATCTGTACACAGCCCCAGTAAGACCAGTCCCACTTCGTCACACCCTGTCTCGTCCATGGACCCTTCGGCTACAGCACAGCAACTTCCCCTCACTGCTGTGACTGAGCTCAGGGCCCCCATTGTACGTGGGTTGGAGTCTCCCATCTCCACAGCCACCCTGGGAGCCATACGTATGAGTTCCTGTCTACTGTCCTAAAGCCCAGAGCCAGTGGGGCTGGCTTGGATTTTTCCCTGGGGGTTCCCTTAGCTGAGGCACAACCTCCCACTCCCCAGACTCACCTTCTCCCTCAGAAGCTCAGCGTGCTCTGCGCGGGCTCTGTCCATGGCTCTCTGGTTGATGGCGTGATGCTGATAGCGCTCTCCATAGATCTCCAGGAAGGTCTTGGCCTCCCGAGTCAGCTCCACCTCTAGCGCCGTCAGCAGGGTCTCCTCCGTCCCCTTCATCTCCTCCTGGCACCGCCCCAGCAGTGACCTGCACTGCTCCGCCAACTGCTGAGCCATTGCCCCCGGATCCACCTTCAGACAGTCGACCATGTGCTGGGACAGGCCATCCTGCGTTGAGTGGCAGAGGAGGGGAGAGAAGGGGGCCCAGCCTCTTAGCAGGGACTGGTGTGTGACCCTGTCTCACTCACTGACCCTCTGGCTACAGCACAACAACTTCCCTCCACCCCCCTGACTGAGATCGGAGCCCCCATTGTGCATGGGTTGGAGTTAACCATCTCCAGAGCCATCCTGGGAGTCGGATATATGAGGTCCCATCTCCTGCCGTAAATCCCAGAGCCTGCAGGGCTGGCCAGGATGGTTCCTGGGGTTCCCCTGGCTGGGCGCACAGTCCCCTCCCCCAGACTCACTTTCTCCTTCAGAAACGCAGCGTGCTCTGCGTGGGCTCTGTCCATGGCTCTCTGACTGATCGCGTGACGCTGATAGCGCTCTCCGTAGGTCTCTAGGAAGGTCTCGGCCTCTTGAGTCAGCTCCTCCTTTAGCGCCGCCAGCAGGGTCTCCTCCGGCTCCTCCATCTCCTCCCGGCACCGCCCCAGCAGTGACCTGCGCTGCTCCGCCAACTGCTGAGCCATTGCGCCCGGATCCACCTTCAGACAGTCGACCATGCGCTGGGACAGGCCGTCCTGCGTTGAGCGGGAGAGGAGGGGCCCCAAGGCTGTTAGAAGGGGCGGGTGTGTGACCCTGTCTCGCCCATGGACCCTCCAGCTACAGCACAGCAACTTCCCCTCAGTCCCTGTGACTGAGATCGGGGCCCCTGCTGTGACAGGCGCTGCACAGACCCCCCCTGACCAAGATCAGGTGCCCCACTGTGCATGGGCTGGAGTCTGCATGTCTGCAGCCAGAGGTATGAACTCCCATCTCCTGCCCCAAAGCCCATGGCCCATGGGACTGGCTGGGATGGTTCCCTGGGGGTCCCCTGGCTGGGGCACAGACCCCCTCCCCCACTCACCTTCTCCCTCAGAAACGCAGCGTGGTCTCGGCGGGCTCTGTCCATGGCTCTCTGGTTAATGGTGTGACACTGATAGCGCCTCCCATAGGTCTCCAGGAAGGTCTCGGCCTCCTGAGTCAGCTCCTCCTTTAGTGCCATCAGCAGGGTCTTCTCCGGCTTCTCCATCTCCTCCCAGCACCGCTCCAGCAGTGACCTGCGCTGCTCCACCAACTGTTTCGCCATTGCGCCCGGATCCACCTTCAGACAGTCGACCATGCGCTGGGACAGGACGTCCTGTGTTGAGTGGGAGAGGAGGGGGAAGTAGGGGGTCCAAGGCTGTTAGAAGGGGCGGGTGTGTGACCCAGTCTTGCCCATGGACCCTTTGATCCAGCACAGCAACTTCCCCTCACTGCTGTGACTGAGCTCAGGGCTCCCATTGTACGTGGGTTGGAGTCTCCCATCTCCACAGCCACCCTGGGAGCCATACGTATGAGTTCCTGTCTACTGTCCTAAACCCCCAGAGCCAGAGGGGCTGGCTTGGATTTTTCCCTGGAGGTTCCCTTAGCTGAGGCACAACCTCCCACTCCCCAGACTCACCTTCTCCCTCAGAAGCTCAGCGTGCTCTGCGCGGGCGCTGTCCATGGCTCTCTGGCTGATGGTGTGACGCTGATAGCGCTCTCCATAGGTCTCTAGGAAGGTCTCATCCTCCCGAGTCAGCTCCTTCTCTAGCGCCTTCAGCAGGGTCTCCTCCGGCCCCTTCATCTCCTTCCGGCACCGCTCCAGCAGTGACCTGCGCTGCTCCACCAACTGCTGCGCCATTGCGCCCGGATCCACCTTCAGACAGTCGACCATGCGCTGGGACAGGCCGTCCTGCGTCGAGCGGCAGAGGAGGGGAGAGAAGGGGGCCCAGCCTCTTAGCAGGGACTGGTTTGTGACCCTGTCTCACTTATTGACCTTCTGGCTACAGCACAGCAACTTCCCTCCACCCCCCTGACTGAGATCGGAGCCCCCATTGTGCATAGGTTGGAGTTACCCATCTCCAGAGCCATCCTGGGAGTCGGATATATGAGGTCCCATCCCCTGCCATAAATCCCAGAGCCTGCAGGGCTGGCCAGGATGGTTCCTGGGGTTCCCCTGGCTGGGCGCAGAGCCCCCTCCCCCAGACTCACCTTCTCCTTCAGAAACGCAGCGTGGTCTGCGTGGGCTCTGTCCATGGCTCTCTGACTGATCGCGTGATGCTGATAGCGCTCTCCGTAGGTCTCTAGGAAGGTCTCGGCCTCCTGAGTCAGCTCCTCCTTTAGCGCCGCCAGCAGGGTCTCCTCCGGCTCCTCCATCTCCTCCCGGCACCGCCCCAGCAGTGACCTGCGCTGCTCCGCCAACTGATCCGCCATTGCGCCTGGATCCACCTTCAGACAGTCGACCATGCGCTGGGACAGGCCGTCCTGCGTCGAGCGGCAGAGGAGGGGGTCCAAGGCTGTTAGAAGGGGCGGGTGTGTGACCCTGTCTCGCCCATGGACCCTTTGGATCCAGCTCAGCAACTTCCCCTCACCCCTGTGACTGAGCTTGGGGCCCCTGCTGTGACAGGCGTTGCACAGACCCCCCTGACCAAGATCAGGTCCCCCACTGTGCATGGGCTGGAGTCTGCATGTCTGCAGCCAGAGGTATGAACTCCCATCTCCTGCCCCAAAGCCCATGACCCATGGGACTGGCTGGGATGGTTCCCTGGGGGTCCCCTGGCTGGGGCACAGACTCCGTCTCCTGACTCACCTTCTCTCTCAGAAACACAGCGTGGTCTCGGCGGGCTCTGTCCATGGCTCTCTGGTTAATGGTGTGACGCTGATAGCGCCTCCCATAGGTCTCCAGGAAGGTCTCGGCCTCCTGAGTCAGCTCCTCCTTTAGCGCCATCAGTAGGGTCTTCTCCGGCTTCTCCATCTCCTCCCAGCACCGCTCCAGCAGTGACCTGCGCTGCTCCACCAACTGATCCGCCATTGCACCCGGATCCACCTTCAGACAGTCGACCATGCGCTGGGACAGGACGTCCTGTGTTGAGCGGGAGAGGAGGGGGCCCAAGGCTGTTAGAAAGGGTGAGTGTGTGACCCTGTCTCGCCCATGGACCCTTTGATCCAGCACAGCAACTTCCCCTCACCGCTGTGACTGAGCTCAGGGCCCCCATTGTACGTGGGTTGGAGTCTCCCATCTCCACAGCCACCCTGGGAGCCATACGTATGAGTTCCTGTCTACTGTCCTAAAGCCCAGAGCCAGTGGGGCTGGCTTGGATTTTTCCCTGGGGGTTCCCTTAGCTGACGCACAACCTCCCACTCCCCAGACTCACCTTCTCCCTCAGAAGCTCAGCGTGCTCTGCGCGGGCTCTGTCCATGGCTCTCTGGTTGATGGCGTGACGCTGATAGCGCTCTCCATAGGTCTTCTGGAAGGTCTCGGCCTCCTGAGTCAGCTCCTTCTCTAGCGCCTTTAGCAGGGTCTCCTTCTCCAGCTCCTTCATCTCCTCCTGGAACCGCCCCAGCAGTGACCTGCGCTGCTCCACCAACTGCTGCGCCATTGCGCCCGGATCCACCTTCAGACAGTCGACCATGCGCTGGGACAGGCCGTCCTGCGTCGAGCGGCAGAGGAGGGGAGAGAAGGGGGCCCAGCCTCTTAGTAGGGACTGGTGTGTGACCCTGTTTCACTTATTGACCCTCTGGCTACAGCACAGCAACTTCCCTCCACCCCCCGGCATGGGTTGGAGTTAACCATCTCCAGAGCCATCCTGGGAGTCGGATATATGAGGTCCCATCCCCTGCCATAAATCCCAGAGCCTGCAGGGCTGGCCAGGATGGTTCCTGGGGTTACTCTGGCTGGGTTTAGAGCCCCCTCCCCCAGACTCACCTTCTCCTTCAGAAACGCAGCGTGGTCGGCGTGGGCTCTGTCCATGGCTCTCTGACTGATCGCGTGACGCTGATAGCGCTCTCCGTAGGTCTCCAGGAAGGTCTCGGCCTCCTGAGTCAGCTCCTCCTTTAGCGCCGTCAGCAGCGTCTCCTCCGGCTCCTCCATCTCCTCCCAGCACCGCTCCAGCAGTGACCTGCGCTGCTCCGCCAACTGATCCGCCATTGCACCTGGATCCACCTTCAGACAGTCGACCATGCGCTGGGACAGGCCGTCCTGCGTTGAGCGGCAGAGGAGGGGGCCCAAGGCTGTTAGAAGGGGCGGGTGTGTGACCCTGTCTCGCCCATAGACCCTTTGGATCCAGCACAGCAACTTCCCCTCACTCCCTGTGACTGAAATCGGGGCCCCTGCTGTGACAGGCGCTGCACAGACCCCCCTGACCAAGATCAGGTCCCCCACTGTGCATGGGCTGGAATCTGCATGTCTGCAGCCAGAGGTATCAACTCCCATCTCCTGCCCCAAAGCCCATGGCCCATGAGACTGGCTGGGATGGTTCCCTGGGGTCCCCTGGCCGGGGCACAGACCCCGTCTCCGACTCACCTTCTCCCTCAGAAACACAGCGTGGTCTCGGCGGGCTCTGTCCATGGCTCTCTGGTTAATGGTGTGACACTGATAGCGCCTCCCATAGGTCTCCAGGAAGGTCTCGGCCTCCTGAGTCAGCTCCTTCTTTAGCGCCGTCAGCAGGGTCTCCTCCGGCTCCTCCATCTCCTCCCAGCACCGCTCCAGCAGTGACCTGCGCTGCTCCGCCAACTGATCTGCCATTGCACCTGGATCCTCCTTCAGACAGTCGACCATGCGCTGGGACAGGACGTCCTGTGTTGAGTGGGAGAGGAGTGGCCCCAAGGCTGTTAGAAGGGGCGGGTGTGTGACCCAGTCTCGCCCATAGACCCTTTGGATCCAGCACAGCAACTTCCCCTCACTGCTGTGACTGAGCTCAGGGCCCCCATTGTACGTGGGTTGGAGTCTCCCATCTCCACAGCCACCCTGGGAGCCATACGTATGAGATCCTGTCTATTGTCCTAAAGCCCAGAGCCAGTGGGGCTGGCTTGGATTTTTCCCTGGGGGTTCCCTTAGCTGAGGCACAACCTCCCACTCCCCAGACTCACCTTCTCCCTCAGAAGCTCAGCGTACTCTGCGCGGGCGCTGTCCATGGCTCTCTGGTTGATGGTGTGACGGTGATAGCGCTCTCCATAGGTCTCTAGGAAGGTCTCGTCCTCCCGAGTCAGCTCCGCCTCCAGCACCATCAGCAGGGTCTCCTCCGTCCCCTTCATCTCCTCCCGGCACCGCCCCAGCAGTGACCTGCGCTGCTCCACCAACTGCTGCGCCATTGCGCCCGGATCCACCTTCAGACAGTCGACCATGCGCTGGGACAGGCCGTCCTGCGTCGAGCGGCAGAGGAGGGGGAGAGAAGGGCGCCGAGCCTCTTAGCAGGGACTGGTTTGTGACCCTGTCTCACTTATTGACCCTCTGGCTACAGCACAGCAACTTCCCTCCACTCCCCTGCATGGGTTGGAGCTAACCATCTCCAGAGCCATCCTGGGAGTCGGATATATGAGGTCCCATCTCCTGCCATAAATCCCAGAGCCTGCAGGGCTGGCCAGGATGGTTCCTGGGGTTCCCCTGGCTGGGCGCAGAGCCCCCTCCCCCAGACTCACCTTCTCCTTCAGAAACGCAGCGTGGTCTGCGTGGGCTCTGTCCAGGACTCTCTGGTTGTGAAAGGCGATGGCCATCTGCACGGGAAGGACACGGCTGGGGTGAGCCGCAGTTTGTGTGGCCCTGTCTCCACCCAGCTTCCACTGCAGCAGCCTCAGATAACAGAGCGATGCCACTAGCTGGGGTGGCAGCTGCTTTCGGCTTCTGGTGCCACCAGTCTGCAGTTTGATCTCCATGGCAGCCCAGCCTCGGCTCCCTTCCCCGACCTGCATCTTGCGCCTGCAGCACGTTCCTGTAGCCAAGGACTTTGCAAACCCCTGTCCCAGCCAGGCTCAGTCTGAGGCTGACACCTGAGACTGCGTCAGTGACACTGGCTCTCGTTTATCTGGTGATATTTGGGGGCTTTTATCAATCCCCAGGAGGCAGGTGGTTTGGGTGCAAATCTCAGCTCTTGTTTGGGTGGAAGGGAGGGGTATTGCTCTGGGCTGTGTTAACTCTTGTTGTGGAGGAGCAAATGTTGGCCTGAAACTTGATCACCCCCCCCCCCCCCCCATATTAAACCAGGCTTGGGTGAAACTCAGGGATTTCACCACTAAAATTAAAAAGAGAAAAACATTTTTTCTGCTGCTGACAAAGTGCCCCCTCCTCAGGAATGCCCCTAATGAGATTTATAACCACCGAGGTGGTAAATTAGGGAGGATACAGAAGGAGACTCGACAAACGGTGAATAAGCTCAGAGCACTGTTTTTATTTTGACCATCTGCACCAACAGGGAAGGTCACCACCAAGTTACCATTTGGGCATGAAAGAGTAAACGTACAAATGTGGGCAGGAAGAAGGACACACAGGTGCCACGGTGGAACTGGTTAACATGTCTGTTCTTTAGGGGGTGGGATAATGCGATGGGTTCAGTAAATGTGAAGGAGGGGGCTAGTTTGACCTAGTTAATGTCAATGAAAACCTGTGCCTTGTGGGAATCAACTGTGGACTGCAACAGAACTTCAAGCTGCAAAACATCCAACCCCCGGCACGATTTTGACATGCCTGGAAGCCCGGAACCCCCAGATGAGTGGCTCCCGGCTGGACATTGGGTAAAATTTTGTCTGCATATTGCGAGTGGTGAACATAGAAGATTTGGTTGATGTGTGTTCTGTGTATTGCTAACAAATAGATGTTTAGAGCACAACTGTGTAAGGCTCTTTCACTGGGAAAAGGTTCTGCAGACCCATAGAGCTCTGAGGGGAAGGGCGGGTACTTAAATTGACCCAGTTTCTTCCTGATCCCCATGGGTACAGATAGGTTTGCCAGTAGCTGGGATTGGGCAACAGGGGATGGATCGCTTGATGATTCCCTGTTCTGTTCATTCCCTCTGGGGCACCTGGCACTGGCCGCTGTCAGCAGACAGGACACTGGGCTAGATGGACCTTTGGTCTGACCCACTGTGACCATTCTTCTGTGTCTTACACCCCGAGACCTCGGTAGGGAAAGGGTGAGGGTGCCTTAAATTGACTGGGTCATGCCTTGAGCCCTAGGTAGGGTATAGGCGGGGGGGGCCCAAATTGACCGGGTAACACAATGACTCTGGGACAGTCTCTGCTGTGGTGCTATTCTGAAGTGGCTATTGGGGTGTAGTTATTCTGGAATAGTTAAGCCAGCCTATTCCCCCCATGTACATAAACTGAGTCCCCCGTGTTCTCCTCTAGAAGAGGGTCTGAGTAGCACCTCGTCCAGCGGATCTGAGGCTGACACCCAAGAGAACTTTGCAGTCCGTGCCTATGGTTCTGTCTACACTGCGATGTAAGCCCAGAGTTAGCAGGAATGGATTTAGCAGCCCCTGGGGTTGTTAACCTAGGGCTGGAGCATCTACACTCATTTGTAACCCCAGGTTAGGACTGGCTGAACCCTGGGTTCGAGCTCGGAGCTCCAGCATCTGCACATCATTGTGCAGGCCTGAGTGCAACCACCCGTATCCCAGACTCCCTAGCGCCCTCCCCAGCTGCCGCTGCCCTTTTCCCCTCTGGGGGTGGTGCAGGCTGGGAAAACTGAACTGTCCAGCCAACCTGATTGGCCAGAGAAGAAAGGAAGTCGCCCCGTGGGATTGTGGGATACTTTGGGCAGCCTCCCAGAGCACAAGTCCAGCAGGGGTAGGGCTAGGCTGCAAAGAACAGGGCTTGAACCCTGGCTCCCAGCTTGACTCAGGCTCGGACCCTCCATCCCCGCGTGGTCCTGGGTCCCTGAATTCAGGATCACAATAGTGGCTTTAAAGCACCTTCCCCCATCCCACCACATGTGCCTCCCATGTGGCACTACAGTCATGATGCCTGGCTTCCCCGCACCAAAAAAGGGTACTGTGGTGCATTGTGGGAAATGTAGTTTGGGTGCCTCATTCTTCTCTATATGCCCAGCTCCCTGGTCAGACTAGAACTCCCATGGTGCACCGGGGCCATGATGCCTGGCTTCCCCTCACCAAACAGGAGATGCTGGTGCATCATGGGAGATGAAGTCCAGTTGCCCCATTGTCCTCTGAGGCCAGGCTCATGGGAGGTGCTGTCCAACCAGGATTCCCACCTGTGATGGGGTGAACCTGGCCCCTTAGGGCCTGTTGCTGGAGGTCCTGCAGTCCTAGGACACCCCCCCACCAGGAAAAGGAGCAATGAGGGGGGGTCCTCCAGGCCTGCCTAGAAAGGCTGCAGGGAAGCAGCCAATCAGGGCGCAGCAGGCTCGGTTAAAAGGCGCTGCAGGGGCTGAGCAGGGCAGTCGCTGGCTGGGACCAGAAGGGTCACAAAGGAGTAAAAGGCTGCGAGACTCCACCGGGAGAGCGACTGGGGCCAAGCCCGGCTCACCCCGCGACGGGCCTGGGACGCTGCCCAGCCACAGGGGCCTGAGAGACCCTGGGAACTCAGGTCAGAGACAGAGAAACTCTCAGGCGAGGAGGCCTGGGGGAGACGCTGCTCAGACAGGGAACGGACAGAGACCCCAAGAAGGGGGTGGGACCGAGTGGGGAGCAGCCCAGGAAGTGCAGCAGTAGCTGCTCCTTGCAGGGTCCCTGGGTTGGGACCCGGAGTAGTGGGTGAGCCCAGGTCCCCCACCAGCCACTGGCGCAGCAGCCAAAGCCCTGAATGGGGCAAGTTTAGTTTTGGAGCCTGAGAAAGGGGCTAGAGTTTAAACAGGCCCAGAGATGAGGCTCAAGACCCCAGAGAGGCCACCCGTTTGCAGGACTGTTACCCGGGAAGGGATCCTTCCTCCGTGTGTCTTTAGACTGCGTGTGACTTAGTCAGGGAACCTCAGACCTCTGGCTATGAGAACCGCCAGCAGGGGGCACCAGGAACAGGAAAAGGGAAGGGGGCAGGATCACCCCCAGCTGACAGGAGGTGCTCATGAGAGGTGAGTGTCCCCCTGTCACACCTACCCACAGAGGAGAATGAGGCATGTGGGGAGCATGAACTACAGTTCCCAGCAGCCACCTCGGCAGCGCTGCCAAATGGAAACGTTAGGGGGTTTTGTAGGAAACTCAACAGGTTTTGCATGAAAAACAAAAACAAAATCCCCGCTTCTGGGCCAGCTCTGATAAACGTCTGGCATTTACATGCCAGAACACATAGGGTCGGTACGTCCCCATGCCTGGGGACAGGCATGTTGATGTTACGGGCCTCATGAACTGGAGATGTGTCCGTAGGCTGGGCAAACCCTCCAGCATCAGCCACCCTCTAGTCTAGTCAAATTCTTCTGCCTTGGAGTCCAAGGACCAGAGACCCTTTCCTGGTCACCCCTAGTAGCATGGCCTGTGTTCCCAGCACCTCAGCAGTGCTGGTATGAACAGGAGAGGGGAGACGCCCCATGATCAGGTCAGAGGCAGAGACGGTACCTGACAGGGAGAGGAGAACCCAGAGCGATGTTTCTTCATCACATCAGATAAATTCTGCAAAGGAACCAAAATAAACCATCACGTCACAGACTCCACGGGGCTTAGAAAGGCTGGGAACATGGGGATGGCTCGCCTGCCGCTGAGATGCAGCCACCTCTGGGGTGGGGGCAGCTGGGGAACTGGGGGTATTGGGGTCATCACTGACTGCAAGGAGAGAGCATCCCCTTCCTGCTCCCTCCAGCACAGCTGGCCGGTCCCCACCTTTATCTTGGCAGCCAGCTGTGTCCCGGTGAGCAGCTCCCCGTGCCGGTCCCTCCGGATGTGTCGGGCAGCCGAGCTCACCAGGTCAGTGATGTAGTCCCTCAGGCTATCCCGGAAATCCTCATCCATGTCTGTGAAGGGGAGAGAGACGGATGATGGTGGGGGAATACAGGGCCTGTCTGATCCCCCTTCTCTCTGCCTTCCACGCACAGGCAGGAGCAGCGCCCCAGTCACATTGCTCTGCACATGGCAGGGGCTCAGAGCCGCTCTCCCGGGTCCGTTACCTCTCAGGGTTCCCTCGCTCCCCTTTGTGATCCGCTTGCCAGGAGAGGGCATCAGGTAACAGCGGCTGCTGATTCTGCTCAGCACTTCCAGGGCCTTGGGGTGTTTGCAGGGGGACGTCGCCGCCAGCATCTGCCGGAGCCAGGGGGAATCGTTACATTGACACACAAACACCTGGGTTAACACCAGCCAGACCGGCTGGGCAGTCAGCGAGGGTCTGGAGGGGCCCGGCCTGGTTTGTGGTAGATGTTGGAAGGGGAGCAGTGAACGAGGGAGAGGATGACGGCAGGAGGAGACAGGAGTGAGTCCCAGGTCTCAGCCTCTCCCCCCCTTCCCTCCTCCCCCCATTCCCAGTCTATCCAGATGCCCAGGGCCGGCTCCAGACCCCAGCGCGCCAAGCAGGCGTGTGGGGCGGCCCTTTCCCGGGGGGGCGGCATTTGGCTCCGCAGGCATGACTGCGGCGGGTCCCCTCTTCCCGCGGCTCCGGTGGAGCTCCCGCAGGCATGACTGCGGCGGGTGCGCTGGTCCCGCGGCTCGGACGGAGCTCCCGCAGGCATGCCTGCAGAAACTGCACCGGAGCCGCGGGACCACCGCACCCGCCGCAGACACTTCTGCCCCAGCCGCGGGACCGGGGAAGGGCGGCGCAGCGCGCCGCCCTGCTTGGGGCGCCCTAATTTATAGAGCCGCCACTGCAGATGCCTTGTCCCAGCCTGCTCCTTCCCTCCCCCTGGCCTGGCTTTTCTCCCCTCCACACTGCAATCAAGCAGCTTCCTTCTCCACACTGTCTGGGCTCACTGAGAGGTGGGAGAGGCAGGAGGTCCCCTCTCAGGGCTGGGGCCCGGCCTGGAGCAGCACTTGCAGGGAAAGTCCAGCTTTGCCTCTGTCTCCCCAGGCTGGAGCGCGCTGGGTCGCTCTGTGGGGACGGCCCATGCTCAGTCTGGGCCGCAGGTGGAGCTGTGAGGGGCTGGGGCGTGGTCAGTGTGGACGGACCCTGGCATCTCTCTGACACACTGGCCACCGCACCCCCCGCCAAATGCACAGTCCTTACCCCGAAGCAGGGAGGGCCGGGGCCCGCGGGGGCTCGGGATGTTAAAAAAAAGGAGCATCAGAATTTTCTTTCAATATTGCCAAACAAGGTGGGTTTTTTTAGCTTCATTCTCAGAAACAGCTGGAGGAAGCAGGAATTCAGCCGGAGGCAGGGAACAAGCCTGGAAAATTTCACCCCAAGCATTTAAAGTTTAGCAAAGTTACAAGCAACTTTAAAGGGGTCTTGTAATGGGATTTGTCAGGCAACCTTTATAAAGGGTGGGGCGACCAGCCCCCTGGAGGTGAAAGGCCCCGTGTCCCATTCCCCATCCCCTGAGCCAGCCAGTCCCCAACACTGGGTCTGGATCGCAGCTGGCGCCCCCCAGAGGGACAGCCCCTGGGTCTCATTCCCCACCCCCAAGCCCCACACTCACCTGTCTGACGTGTCTCAGATGCTGCTCCCCACCCTGGGCTCCGAGGACCCCGGGACTGCTCGAATCCCGCACCAGCAGGTCTAGATGCTGCAGGGGAGACAGGAGGGGAGTGGGGGTCACTGGGGGTAGGGGGAGGCTGGGACGGGGAGAAGGACGGTGTCTGCTGGGGGAAACCTCGACCCCTCGGGAGTGGGGCAGGGGGTGCATGGGGCAGAGAAATGCTGTGGAGTGGGGGAGGGGTGCAATGTGGGGACATTTGGGGCAGGGTGGGTGGGGGGCACAGCGGTCTCACCTGAATGGGGTCCAGTCCGTAGGCCCCCCCCACCACTTCGGCCACCTGCAGAAACATCTGTGGAGAGAGAAGGGGGGTGGGTGAGTCAGGGACCTGGGAGGTGTTTGGTCTGGGGGGAGGGGATCCTGCCTGTGGACAGAAAGGGGCCTGATCACCCCCCACCCCCACATCTGAGCCGCTCCCTCTGCCCAGGGCCGAGAGCGAGGCCCAGGGAGCGCGAAATGAATCCTGAGATGGACAGAGAGGATTTCAGTGGGGCAGAGAGAAAGAGGCTGCACCCAGGGATGGGAGGGGGAGGGAGGCAGTGGGGCACAGGGGTCTGGTGCAGGGTGGGGGGGGCTGTCAGTGCGCACCCCTCCTCTGTCCAGTTTCAGGGCTTTCTCCTCTCCAGGGCGCTCCATAGAGGTGGAGGGGAGCGGGGGGGTCAGTGATCAAAATTTGGGGTCCTTCTACTGAGGGGTCCCACTCCACAAACACCCCACTGCCTCTGTCTGACAGACGCTACCAACTTCCTTTGCACAGCCCCAGAGGTCAAACCACGGCTCCGCTCACGCCTGGAACAATCTCGGCCACGTGGCATTTCCCTGAGCTCTGCCTGGGCCTCCGGATCTCTGCATGAACCAGGTTTTTGCCGGTGACAGAACCCAGGGCAGTGAGGGCAGATAAAACCCTACCAAGCTGATCTGTGCCTGGCACAGAGAATCCCCCCGGGGTGCGGTGCAGGGACAGGACACGCTGTATGCCACAGGCAGCAGTGACATCACTAAGGCACGACTGCCAGGGGCTCGACCCAGCGGGGCTGGGGCTGGTTCAGAGCCTGGAGAGAGGAGCAGAGCAGAGGGCAGAGCGACCTCCCCAGGCCCTGGACCCAGCAGCTTCCCACCGATGGCGGAGCTGGGCTGGAGGGGAGGGAGGGATCTGAACTGTGGCCAAGTGGCCCACGCCGGACACCTGGGAGCAAAGAGCCAGGCTGGGCCGTGTGGTGACAGTGCTGAGTCCAGAGGCCCACGTGCCCGTGGGAGAGTCGGTTTCACTCTCTGTGCCTCAGTTTCCCCACAGGACCCATGGGGAGGGATAATAACCCTGTGGGGCTAATGGGAGATCCTGGCCTGGCCACATTCTGCGCCGCGCTGCCCGGCCTCACCTCCAGGTACTCGAGATCTGGGTCCTTCACCCGACAGCCAATGTTCAGTATCTGCAGATAGTCAGGAGATGGACGGAGCTACAGCAACGAGCAGCGACGGCCGCCCCAGGCCACTTCCCAGCCACGTCACCCGCCCTGAGCACAGCGCCCCCTAGAGCCGCACGGGGCATCGGGGCAGCCCTGACCCCCAGGGGAGAGCGCCCCCTGCTGAGTCTTCACCCTGATCCCTGCAGCACAGCGCCCCCTAGTGCCACACTGGGGCATCGGGGCCAGTCCTGACCCCCAGGGGAGAGCGCCCCCTGCTGAGCCTTCACCCTGATCCCTGCAGCACAGCGCCCCCTGCTGAGCCCCCCAACCTGGTAGGAGCTCAGCAGCATGGACATGGCAGAGAGTTTGATGCTCGTCTCCTTGTTGCTTTCAATGTCCATGGAGCCCTCGGTGTCGACCAGCAGCACGGCCACCTGGGGGCAAGAGTGAGAGCCCCAGGTCAGCTCCCGGCTTCGTCCATCCACCCACGGCCCCTCTGCCCCCGGAGCTGCCCCCTGCTCAGCCCCCCGGCACCTGGCAGCTCGTTCTCACCCGGCCCAGAAATCCCCCAGTGTTGGCTCCCCACGTCTGTCTCTGCTCCATTCCCCCCCCCTTCTCTCTCCACTGGTTCCCCTGGGGCCTCCTTCCCCGTGTCTGTCCATCCCGCCCTGTTCCCACCATTCCCTCTGTTCCCAGCCCTCTACCCTGTTCCCCTTTCCCTTTCCCCCCCATGGCCTCCTCCCCCTTCCCTGTGCACCCCCAGTGCCCCTGCTCACCTTCCCCCCCTCGGCGGGGACCCAGAAAGGCTGGCTCGAGGCCCACACGCCCTGGGTGACTCGCTCGTCATCCGCACGCCACTTGAACCCCTCCAGGAGCTCGTCCTCCTGCCCCATCCATGCCCCATCCCTCGCGTCCTGCCAGAGGGGGAACAAGTGGGAGGTTAGTGCAGGGTTGGGGAGGAGAGTGACTGGTCCCCCGTCCTACCCCAGGCTGCAAACCCTGGGAGGGGACGGGGTTAATTGTACTAGGGTGGGGCGGGGAGGATCCATGGTGACGGGTGCACTCGTAATCTGACAGACAAACAGACCCACGGCTGGCTGGACACCGAGAGACGCGCTCGTTCCACACAGCCAGACAGACACGTTAGTGTCCAGCCATGGCCCGAGGTAACTGGACACGGTGCTGGGCGGGCTGCTCACAGACCCGTGTGCAGCTCTGACCCCCCAGCAGGGGGCAGGATGGGGCCACTCACACCCCAGCTCACTCCTGTTCCCGTTCACACTCACCGGGCTCCGGAGCCGGCGCAGCAGGTAGTTCATCAGGAAGGATTTGCCCCGGCGCTGCTCCCCGATGATGGACACCAGGCAGATGGGGGCGGCCCCCACCCCACCCTGCTCCAGGCAGCGGCTCAGGGCCTCCTCGTCCAGGGTCAGGCCCCCTTCCTCGTCCAGACGCACCAGCTGCACCGGGCGCCCCGGCTCCATCTGAGCCCCCAGCCCCTTCTGCAGGGAGAGAGCCGGGTCAGAGCTGGGACACCCAACAAGTGAGTCTGTCCCACGTCCCCTGATAAGAGCCCCTGTGCCCCATTCCAACCCCCCTGAGCTAGACAGTCCCACTGCCCTGGGGCTGGGTCAGAGGCAGCGCTCCCTGGAGGGGAAAGGCCCCGACATTCTTATTGGTGCACATCAAGGGAGACTGCACCAGGCTGGGGGAGACGTGTACAGAAATGGAGGCTCAGGGGATCTTCAGTGGGAGGAGGAGAGCGAAGGCGAGACACGATGCTGATGATCACCAGGTGCCTCAGGCAGTGGGGCTGAGGGGGGCTTGGGGATGTTCGACCACTGGGAGGGGCTCACAGACAGAGGACTGGTCCCATGGGATGGACACCACCTGAGTAGGGAGGGAGACAGACTTCTGGGATGGAGGTTGGCACAGATGATTAAAACGGCTTTAACCTAGGAACCCTGGGAGATGCTCATGGAATCTCCAGGCCTGATTCTCACACTGAGCGGGAGGCAGATCACATCGGAGAGGGCGCAGCAGGGGAGAAAGGAAGGACAGAGGGCAGGAGAACGCAGGAGAAGAGGAACGATAGTGCCAAGAGCACCGACACTGAGAGTCAGGTGGCCGATACCGGCAGTAAAACGACTATACCACCTGGGTGAGAAATCTGAGCAAAGCCAAGTGGAATCAGTACGTTCTCTGCTCAGCAACGCCAGGAGCCGAATGACAAAATGGAGGAAGTAGAACTACGGGTGCGGGACGGGAAACCAGATATTGTCGGGAGAACAGAACCACGGGGCAAAGCAGCCATGGCTGGGTTACAGGAAAGAAGGAAAAAAGGCAGAGGTGGCGGAGCAGCATTGTGTGTTCATGACGAGGTGAAGTGGGAAGAAATGAGAAGGGCTGAAATGGGTAAAACAGAATCTGTTTGGGTCAAAATCACTGTGGGGAACAAAGCTACCAGAGATTCCCCTGGGCAGGGGAATCGGGCCCCGCACTGGCGCCTTTTTAATTTTTACTCACCCGGCGGCGCTCCGGGTCTTCGGTGGCACTTCGGCGGCGGGTCCTTCAGTGCTGCCGAAGACCCGGAGCGCCGCCGGGTGAGTACAAGTGGGTGTTCAAATCAGGCTCTAAAGCTGGCCCTGCCCCTGGGATAGTGCTTGGGGTCTGCTACAGACCCAAGGGTTCAGTTTCGGTGTGGCTAGAGACCCCTTTAATAGATTGAATGAAATAAATACCACTGGGAATTGTGTGATCATGGGAGACTTTAATTCCCCAGACAGAGATTGGGGGAGAAGTGCTACTAATAATGGTAGGATCCAGATATCCCTGGATGTAACAGCTGACTGATTTCTTCACCAAAGTGTCACTGAATCAACAAGAGGTGACGCCAGTTTAGATTTAGCCTTGGTGAGTAGCGAGGACCTCACTGAAGAACTGGCTGGAGAGAGCAGCCTTGGTTGGAGTGACCATGAGCTAATTCAGATTAAATTAAATGGAAGGATAAACCAGAAGAGGTTGGCAGCTGCGGCTCCTGGATTTCAAAGTGCAAACTGTAAAAAATTAAGGAATTGAGGTAGGGAAGTGATCTGGCCTGCAAATCTCTGGGATCTGGATGTGGAGGAGGCTTGGAATTACTTAAAGTCAAAGTTGCAGGAACTCTCTGTGGTCTGCATCCAGGAGAAAGCCTGTCGGGAAGAGCCGCCGACCAAACCGGATGAACCAGGATCTCAAAGAGGTGATGAAGAGGAAGCAGAAAGCCTACGAGGAATGGAAGATGGGAGGGATCAGCAAGGACAGGCACCTCCTGGAGCAGGGGTGTCTCTAGGAATTTGGCCGACCCAAGCAGGGCAGCACGCCGCGGGGGGCGCGCTGGCGGTCGCCGGTCCCGCGGCTCCGGGGGACCTCTGGCAGACGTGCCTGCGGAGGTTCCACTGGTCCTGCGGCTCCGGTGGAGCATCCGCAGGCATGACTGCGGAAGGTCCGCCGGAGCCGCCTGCCGCCCTGCCGGCAAAATGCTGCCTCAAGCGCGCGCTTGGCGCGCGGGGGTCTGGAGCCGGCCCTGTCCTGGAGGTCAGAAAGTGGAGAGAAAAGTGAGAACTGCCAAAGGCCGAGCAGAGTTGAGCCTTGCGAAGGGAATTGAAACCAACAGTAAAAGTTCTTGAGCCTTATAACTAAAAAGAAGAGAAGGAAAGAAGAAGTGGGACCGCGAAGCGCTGAGTGTGGGGTGGGGATTGAAGATACAGGTGGAAGCAGAGTGGATGAGCTCTCCCCTGACACCTAGTGGTGAGCTGTGGAAAAGGACTTCAGGAGCTGACCTCATTTGCATGGACACACCCACCCTGCCCAGCTGCTCAGCATGATGGGACTGTTTGCCCAAATGGTCACTTTGGCTGGTGTTGGATCCCCCGTCTCCTTGTTATCGGGGCAGGAGTAATAAAGGGTCGTGTATCCTTGTTGTGTGAAGCAAGGGCAGCAGAACTGTACCTGGCACACCCTGATGAAACACACACACACACGTTGTGAGCTTTGCCTAAACACCCCTTTCCGCTTCCTGTCTCCACTGTATAATAACAGAGCTAATTTAGACTCAATTGAGAGTCTGGTTACACGCTGCAGAACTGAAATTGCTGATACCGGGGTCTATGTATTAGGGTATATCTACACTACAGGATTATTCCAATTTTACAGAAACCAGTATTTGGAAACAGATTGTATAAAGTTGTGTGCATGCAGCTGCACTAAGCACATTAATTCGGTGGTGTGCATCCATGTACCTAGGCTAGTCTCGATTTCTGGAGCATTGCACTGTGGGAGGCTATCCCATAGCTATCCCATAGTTCCCACAGTCTCCCCCACCCATTGGAATTCTGGGTTGAGATCCCAATGCCTGATGGGGCAAAAACAGTGTTGCGGGTGATTCTGGGTAAATGTCGTCACTCAATCCTCCCTCCATGAAAGCAATGGCAGACAATCATTTCACACCCTTTCCCCTGGATTTCCCAGGCAGACGCCATAGCACAGCAACCATGGAGCCCGTTCAGCCTTTTTTCACTGTCACCGTATGTCTACTGGATGCTGCTGACAGACGCAGTGCTGCAGTGCTACACAGCAGCATTTATTTGCCTTTGCAAGTTAGCAGAGACAGTTACCAACCCTATTGCACCGTCTGCTGCTTTGGAAATTGGTGATGACGGTTACCAGCCCTATTGCACTGTTTGCTGCTGTTATGGGTGCTCCTGGCTGGCCTTGGTGAGGTCGGCTGGGGGGCGCATGGACAAAAATGGGAATGACTCCCCAGGTCATTCTCTGCTTTACATTTTGTCTAAAGGGAGAGTCAGTCCTGCCTAGACTATCAGGCAAGCCTACTAAAGAACCAGAGAGACAAACAGCTGCTCTGGGTCAGAGCCCCAGACATCCCGCAGAAATGATGAGCTGCATGCCATTCTAGGGGGTGCCCCTGCAACAACCCCACCCGTTGCTTCCCTCCTCCCTCCTGGGCTACCGTGGCAGTTATCCCCCCATTTGTGTGATGAAGTAATAAAGAATGCAGGAATTTGAAACAACACTGACTTTATTGCCTCTGCAAGCAGAGATTAAAAGGGGGCAGGGGGAGGCAGCCTCCAGCTGCTATGATATTTTAGGCAGGACTGAATCTCCAGGAGACAAAGCTGAAAGAAGGGAATGACCAGGAATCATTCCCAGTTTTTGCCCAGGTGCCCCAAGCCAACCTCACCAAGACCAGCCAATAGTACTCACGGGATGATGACAACAGTTATCAGTCCTATTGCACTGTCTGCCATCAGGGAGAGAAGAGGAGGGAATGCTGCTGTGTAGCACTGCAGCACCCCGTCTACCAGCAGCATCCAGTAGACATACGGTGACATTGAAAAAAGGCGAGAAACGATTTTTTCCCCTTTTCTTTCACGGGAGGGGGGTAAATTGACGACATATACCCTGAACCACCTGCAACAATGTTTTTGACCCTTCAGGCATTGGGAGCTCAGCCAAGAATGCAAATACTTTCCGGAGACTATGGGGACTGTGGGATAGCTGGAGTCCTCAGCCCCTCCCTCCCTCCATGAGCGTCCATTTGATTCTTTGGTTTTCCATTACGCTTCTCACACAGCGCTGTGCTGAGTCCCTGCTGTGGCCTCTGTCTATCATGGTCTTGGAGATTTTTTCAAATGCTTTGGCATTTCATCTCTTGGAACGGAGCTCTGATAGAACAGATTTGTCTCCCCATACAGCGATCAGACCCAGTATCTCCCGTCCATGCTGGAGCTCTTTTTTGATTCTGGGACTGCATGGTCACCCGTGCTGATCAGAGCTCCATGCTGGGCAAACAGGAAATGAAATTCAAAAGTTCACGGGCCTTTTCCTGTCTACCTGGCCAGTGCATCCAAGTTCTGATTGCTTTCCAGAATGGTCACAATGGTGCACTGTGGGATAGCGCCCGGAGGCCATTACTGTTGAATTGCGGCCACACTAACCCTAATCCAAAATGGCAATACCAATTTCAGTGCTACTCCCCTCATCAGGGAGGAATACAGAAATCAGCTTTAAGGGGGAGGGATAGCTCAGTGGTTTGAGCATTGGTCTGCTAAACCCAGGGTTGTGAGTTCAATCCTTGAAGGAGCCATTTAGGGATCAGGGGCAAAAATTGGTCCTGCTAGTGAAAACAGGGGGCTGGACTCAATGACCTTTCAAGGTCTCTTCCAGTTCTAGCAGATTGGTATATCTCCAATTATTACCTTTTAAGAGCCCTTTATATTGATATAAAGGGCTTTGTTGTGTGGATGGGTGCAGGGTTAATGCAGTTTAACGCTGCTAAATTTGATATAAACTCGTAGTGTAGACCAGGCCTTAGACCTGTTTTGGGGCAGTGTCTCTGATGCAAGAGAGGCTCCGAGCAGTGAGGCTCCTCCACTAACGGCTGAAATCACTGAAAGCTGGGTTAAGTGGGGGGCCCAGAAGATATCTTGGTGCTGCCAGCAGGGCGGTTGGCGGAGAGTGTCAGAGCAGAGCCCCACAGAGCTGGTCGGTGAATGAGTGCCCGAGCAGTGGAGCAAGGAGCCTCCTTCCCGCTCCAATTTCACCCAGGGTAGGAGGTGAACTCCGCGGATGCACCTCTGAATGCTGGGTCTGCACTGTCCAAGGACAGCAACTGTGAGTGGGGTGCAGAGAAGGGACAGGCACATTAAACTGATTTTGAGGTTGTGGGACCTAAGACCTTCAGGGCAAAGGTGTCACGGAGTGTGGGGGAGTCAGGGCCCTGCACCCCCGGACTCCCTGACGATTCACCAGGACTCTCAGCCAGCCAGTAAAGCAGAAGGTTTATTTAGACGACAGGAACACAGTCCAACACAGGTCTTGCAGGCACAGATAACAGGATCCCCCCGGTTAGGTCCATCTTGGGGGCCTCACAGCCCCCCTCGGGGATCAGAGGCCTTTCTCTCTGCTTCCCCTCTATCCCCAGCCAACTCCAATCTGCCCAACCCCCTCTGGCCCCTCCTCTCTCCTCTTTTCCCGGGCCAGGAGGTCACCTGACCCCTTTGTCTCCAACACCTTTGTAGGGAGGGGCCGGGCCATCAGTTGCTAGGCGACAGTGTCAGGCATTTTGGTTGCACTGGCCTTTTGCTGCTAGAAACTTAGGATCTGTACCCAGCCCCCAGTAAGACCAGTCCCACTTCGTCACAAAAGGACACTCCTAACCTACCTGGGGGTTGGTCTTTTGCTCATGGGTTATGGTTATGAGCCCTGCTTGTAGGGTTTTCCCAAATTAATTCTGAGTTACTTCCCTCCTTTTATTACAAGTTTCTCTTCTACACTCAAGACTCTGTGCTAGCGAGAGGGGAAGTGTTGCCTCTCAGAGGTGCCCAGGGGTCGTGTGGGGGCTCAAGCTGGTTCCGTGTTAGATCGATGAAAAGGAACCCCTAGATACTGAACCTGGCCCCGGTTACGTAGGTACGGCCCAACAGCTAAACAAATACCTTGCCTCAGTTTTTAATAAGCTTAACTAGAAGCTTGCGGCAAGATGGCTACTGAAAACAAGAATGTGGAAGTAGAAATTTTCATTGAATTGGCTGAAATGGAAGCCAGATTCAAACAGCTTAATGGGACCAAACTGGGGGGCCTGGATCATCTCCACCAAAGAACATTAAAGAAACTGGCACATGAAATTGCGAGCCCAATAGCAAACATTTGTAATTAATCTGTAAAATCAGGGCTTGTATCCCATGATGGGAGAATGGCCAATATAGGACCTATATATGAGAAAGGAAAAAAATGTGATCCAGGAAACCACACGTCCATTAATTTGACCTCAATTGTATGCACGGCCGTGGAACAAGTTTTGAAATAGACAGTAGTTAAGGACATAGAGATAAATGGTAATTGGGATAAAATACAACTTGGCTTTACAAAAGGTAGATCGTGCCAAACCAACCTGATCTCTTGCCTTGAGAAGTTAACTGATTTTCTAGACACAGGACATGCAGTTGATCTAATCAGCCTGGATTTCAGTAAGGTGTTTGATACAGTGCCTCGTGTGAAATTAAATTGGAGAAGCTGGGAATTAATATGCGAATTGAGAGATGGATATGGAACTGGTTAAAGGGGAGACTACAGCGGGTCAAACTGAAAGGGGAACTGGCAGGATGGAGGGAGGTTATTAATGGAGTTCCTTAGGGATCTGTCCTGGGACCATTCTTATTTAACAGTTTCATTAGTGACAGAAAAAGTGGGTGTGTGCTAATCAAATTTGCAGATGACACACAGTTGGGAGGTATTGCCAATATGGGGGAGAACTGGAATTTCATACAAGAAGAGCCGTACAACCTTGAAAACTGGAGTAATAAAAATGGGATGAAATTGACTAGTGAAAAGTGCAAGGTGGTGCATTTAGGGACTAACAACAAGAATTTGCAGTACAAGGTGGGGACGTACCAGTTGGAAGTGACAAAGGAGGAAAAAGACCTGGGTGAATTGGCTGATCACTGGATGACTATGAGTTGCCAATGCGATGTGGCCGTGGAAAAGGCTGATGCAATCTAGGCTGTATCAGGTGAGGGGCTGAATTTCCATCAGAGACAGGGAAGTGTTATTGCCGTTATACAAGGCACTGGTGAGACCTCATGCAGAGTGCGCAGTTCTGGTCTGCCATGGTTAAGGAAAATGAATTCAAACTGGAATAGGGACAGAGAAAGGCTACTAGGGTTATTCAATGACTGGAAAACCTGCCTTAGGAGAGGAGACTCCAAGAGCTTGGCTTGTTTAGCCGAACCAAATGAAAGCTGAGGGGAGCGATGATTGAGCTCTAGAGACACAACAGAGGGATGAATCCCAGGGAGGGAGGGGAGTTATTTAAGTTAAACACCAACCTTGACACAAGAACAAATGACTGTAAACTGGCCAGCAACAGGTTTAGCCTTGAAATTAGACAACGATTCCCAACCCTCGGAGGAGTGAAGTTCTGGAACAGCCTCCCAGGGGGAACAAAAAGCCTAACTGGACCCAAGACTGAGCCTGACAATTTCATGGAGGGGCTGCGGTGATGAGGGTATCCACAATGTGCAAAGGCTCGTACCAGATATCCCCAACGGGGGGTGATGGGACACTAGGTGGGGAGGGCTCTGAGTTACTACAGAGAATTCCTTCCCAGGTGTCTGCCTGGTGGGTCTCACCCACATGCTCAGGGTCTAACTGATTGTCATATTTGATGCTGGGAAGGAATTTTCCCACAGGTCGGATTGGCAGAGACGCTGGGGGATGCAGCATGGGGCACGGGTCACTTGCAAGTTTTCACTAACGTAAATGGTGGAGTCTCTGTAACTTGGAGTCTGGATCATGATTTGAGGACATCAGTAACTCAGCTAGAGGTTTGGCATCTATTACAAGAGCGGGTGGGTGTGGAGGTTGGGGTGTGCAGCACTTACTTGGGGCAGCTCCCGTCTGGTGCGAGGGGTACAGGTGGGGATGTGTGAGGGGGTGCAGAAGTCAGGGCTGGGGTTGTGGGGGGGTTCAGGAGTCAGGGCAGGGGGCTAAAGGGGTATCCATAAGGGAAGTGTGGGGGCCCTGCCCCTGCTCTGCCCTGCCCTGATTCCACCTCCTTCCCCAAGGCCCCTCCCCACCTCCTCCCCCTCCCTCCCGGAGCACACTGAGCGCTGGTGAACAGCTGTTTGGAGGCAGGGGAAGCACTGGGCTGAGGGGGAGGAGGCAGGGAAGAGGTGGGGGAGGGGGGAGCCTGCAGTAGGAGCCCAAGGAGCCAGCAGGAACGAGCTTCTGCGCTGCAGCTGCCCAGCCCTGGGGCCCCCTGTCCTTGTAGGGCCTGGTGGCAGGGCACCCTGTGTTTTATTGTAAATCTGCCCCTGGTTGAGGGTAATCGTCCTCTACAGTCCTCAGCCCCTCACCCAGCTCTGCCGGTGCCCCTCATTCCCGACCCGCAGCCCCTGCCAGCCCAGCCCTGCCCCCGCCCAGCTCTGCCGGTGCCCCTCACTCCCAGCTCACAGCCCCTGCCAGCCCAGCCCTGCCCCCACCCCCAGCTCTGCCGGTGCCCCTCACTCCCGACCCGCAGCCCCTGCTAGCCCAACTCTGGGATCCAGAGCTGCCCAGGGGGCGGGGGCAAGTGGGGCAATTTGCCCCAGGCCCCCATGAGAATGTCGGAGGCTCCCCTCTACCTTCCCCCGGCGCCTCACCGCGCCGCATCCAGCAGTGGTCCTGGGCAGCGCTGCAGCGCCGTGGTGGCTCCAGCGGGGCCCGAGCTCCTGCTGCTCAGAACTGCCTGGTAAGGGGGCAGGGCTTTGAGCTGTGGCCAAGCGGCAGGAGCTCGGGCCCCACTGGAGCCATCACAGCGCTGCCCGGGGCCGGTCCTGGACGCAGCTCACTGGGTGCCGGGAGAGGGGGGAGGTGGGGGTAAGCAGCATGTTCAGAGGACCGGGGCTGGGCACCCCCCTCACCCCATACCCCCCACAGCCCTGAGCCCCAGCTCCAAGCCCAGCCCCTCTGAGCCTGGCACACCCTGACCCCATCCCCCCACAGCCCTGACCCCTGTCTGTTACAGCTGCCCCCCTGCTGCATTCCTTCCCCCCCCTCTCCTTTCTGTTTGTCCTGTGTGGCCGCCCCTCCCGGCCATGGTGCTAACTAAAGTCACAGCCTGGCCCTGCTGTCCTGGGGATGGCTTGTGCAGACTGACTGGAGCCACTGCTCTGCTCAGGGAGCGGGGCTTTTTGCTCCTTTGTTCAGACCTGGGCTCGGTGTAGGGTGCTCTGCCCAGGAATGCAAGACCTAAAGTGGCCACATAGCTGAGTGTATGAGTCATACCTGTGACTCAGAACTTGCCCAGACATGTTCTGTGCTCACCTAAAGTCGTCTCTCCTCCCCTGTAACAAGGGGAACCAATCAGAGTTACTGGCGGGAAACTGCCTAAGTTTGCCTTTATAACCAGACATTTTCTGATCAGACCCCCCGGAGAAGGTCCTTGCTTTGCCACTTGGTCTTATCAGCTAGGGGTCTTTGGGGGGCCCTCTCCCTGCTCTCGTTTGTTTTTGAGCGTACCCCCGTTTTTAAACTCCCCTCCCACGAACAACGAATTTTGCCTGGAGATCTCCTGATTATTGTGAGCGAATCGAGTCCTCTCTGTATCCTCTGATGCTAAAACTGCTGTTCCTGCTGCTGCTGCTTTGGGGATTGGTAAGAGCTCCCTCTTGCAAACTCCCCCTGTCCTGGCTGCTGGCCTTGTTTCCCCAGCAGACAGACCCAAGCTAACTCCTTGGTCTGTATCTGTAATCTGCTTCTAGCACCGCAGCACCTTTGCTGCTAGAAATAAGCCTGCTTGCAGCTGCCCCACTGCTGCAGCCACCACTAGTTAACCCCTCCCCCCCTTTGGAGCTGTATCCTGGGCACACACCACTCTGTCCTCTGGAACTACTCCTAGTAAAAGGTGCACCCATTAGGTTAGATTTAGCCTTTAGTCTAGATAAATTGTAATTTCATTTTGCATAGCTGTGGTTAAGTTAGGTTTAGAAAATTGTTTGCATTGTACTCTGTAAATTAGGCTTAGAGAATTGTTGCATTGTGTTTTGTTACTTGCTAATTTGTGTAGTCTTGGTTAAGTTAGATCATAGATAAGATTTTGCTGTGTTCTGTATAATTGTGATTAAGTCTGTCTTCCCACTGCCAGCCCCCCCACCCCAGGCTTCCCCAGCCACTTACAGCCTGTTTGTTCTCTGTGTCTGCCTGAGTTTAAATCTCCCTCCGCAGCGCCTCTGCCTTTGGTCTCTGCTCCACCACGTTTTCTCTCTTTTAATTCCTTCCCTCACCTGTTCACCCTGCTCCTACTGCTGCCAAACCTAAATTATATTGCTGAAGTCTAGCATAAAACCCCATTGGTTACTTTTTCTCTCTGATACACCTCACATTCTACATTTACACCACTGTGACACATTTTTACCTAGAATTGTTTGCAATTTAACATATTTTATCCATAACTGTTAGTTGGTTATATGCTGCTGTGACACACCCTTTACATAGAAATTGTTAGCTACCTGTTACATCATATATTTCTGTATTAATTGGTTACCCACTGTATTGTACCCCACTATTGAAACCCCCTATACTATTTACTAAAAGAAACCCCTCCCCAAGTGTCTACCTTAACAAACCCCATACCCCTCACCATTAAATTTTCCCTGTTTTTGCATTTTCTTAATAAAGTTTATTTTGCACCCCACCAGTGCAGTAATTGTCCCCCAAGATCCCCTACCTGCTGGCAGGGTCAACCCCCAGCTCCAAGCCCAGCCCCTCTGAGCCTGGCACACCCTGACCCCATCCCCCCACAGCCCTGAGCCCAGCCCCTCTGAGCCGGGCAGCCCCCAACCCAAACCCAGCTCCATACCCAGCCCTGGGCAACAGCAGTGCCACCCCCAGGCAGCGACAGCCCATTGGCACCAACCATCATCCAGCGACAGCCCATTGTGTAATTGCAAATGTAGACAGACCATTAAAGCATTTAACGTTTTTAAATAATGTATTTTGTGTATTTTCAAATTAATATTAATTTTTGAATGTATGTCACTGGCTATTTTTTACATTTCTAAATACATGTTACTATAGAATTGCAACTTTTTTTATGGAAGGGGACCCCGAAATTGCTTTGCCCCAGGCCCCCTGAATCCTCTGGGTGGCCCTGTGGGGTCCCCCCACTCCCAGCTCTGCTCCTGTAACTCACCCTGGTGAACAGACTCGAGCGTTTGTCTCTGATTTTTTCCCTCTGCCTCCCTTGCGTCTCCGTGTGTCTCTGTCTCTCTCTGCACAGTGACTGCCTGGCCGCTCCCCACTCAGTTTCTTTTTCAAAGTCTCTGGGTTTGGTCACTGGGCGTGACTGAGGGCTCTTTTCCTCTCCCTGGAGCTCTTTGCCAACAGGTGCTTGTGTAAGTACGAGAATGGGACGGGTGAGGAACGGACGGTGACCTTTCCTTACGTCCCAGAGACGGATGTGTGGGGTGTCCCCGTGCCCACGGGGGGGGGGGGGGGGGGCTGGCTCCTTTAACCTCTCCCATTTTACCTGATTTTTCTTATTGTTTCTGCTGTTTTAATAAATCGTATTTGATTTGAACTTACTGCAGTGACACTGTGCCAGGGAAGAGGCCAGGATGGAGCACCCCGGAGTGGGGACACCCTGTCCCCTGCCCTAAGTGACCACGACGAGGTTGGGGGTCGAGCCCCCCAGGAATCCTGGGCCCAGCCTTGTCGGGGTTACGAGGACTCTGCCAGACAGGAGAGTGGAAGAGGAGCCCTCCAGGGCAGGGAGGCCTCTGGGTAAAGGAAGTGGGAGCGAGGACTCAGATCCTTCCGCTCGTCCATCCCACCAGGGTACTGTAGAAGCCAGGACAGTTCCCCACAATAGCAGGACCATCCCCCGCTTACACATGGTAGGAGGGAGCAAGGGATCCAGAGCGATGCAGAGCTGCAGAAAGCAGACCAGAGGGGATGATGCTGCCCCCGGCACAGGAGGGTCCGGAAATGCACCTGCTTGAAAGGGCACGGGAAATGCCGGGCGCTGTGACCACCCCAGGACTGAACAGTTTGGCCAAAGCCCTGGTGGAGACAAAGCCCCCTTGTGAACTTCAGGATGTTTCCACCTATTTGGCCAGTTTGATGATAACACCCCAGCTGCTGCCTCTTCTCAGAAACGTGGAGTCTGAATTCCACAAGCTAAACAGGATTTCAATCGAGCAGCGTCTCACCCTGGCAGATGGCACAAACAGAGGGTCCACTCTTCCCCGGGTCAAAGTCTTTGTCCTCCAGATGTTGAGTCTGGGGGAGGGGGAGTGAGGCCAAGTGATGATGTTGCTCCCGTTCTTTTCTAGTTTCATCCAACGTACTGGAAACATCCTTTGCTGTAATGTGTGGATCAGGCAGTGCCCATTGGTCAGGCAGCCTCCATTGTATACGGTCTATGGGATAGGGGATCCTTTCCTTGATAAGTGTTGATGAGCCATTAACGCTGTCTGGCTCTCTATGGCTACTCCATTGTTGTACCCAAAAGACTGGTTGTGGGTACCCCCAATCTCACAGCATCTTTCAGTAACATATGCAGCAGTATTTCATAACCTCACCCAACGTGGGGAGCTGGGGGGAATGGCCTGGATCCCCTCTATTGTTGGTTCGTGAGTGGCTGATGAAAACATTCATGTCACTCAGCTGGGCGTGTCCCTGCCTGTGGATGGCTGGGTGAGTGCAGGACCTGCCAGAGGTTTGTAGCTTGACATCGGCGTCACAGTGTTAGTGTGCTTGGGAGGGCTCTCCAGGGACCAAGTCACAGGTGGTCACTATTGTCTTTCCATGTTTAAACACCCTCCCACCTTTCCCCTCTCCCTGGGGGCTCTGCTCTCCGACTCCTGGTCCCCTGGCCCGGTATGTTACCAAGGAAGGCAGGAAGGAAGCAGAGAGTACAGTGTTCCCCTGCCTAACTCTCCAGCAGGGGCAGCGCCAGCAGCAACACGGCCAGTGGGGAACCCGGACGCCCCCTCATGCTGTGGTCCGAGGAGCAGCCTCCCCAGACGCTATCGGCAGAGGGAGACCGGACTCAGTGCAGCTCCCCGGCCTGGCCATGCCCAAGGACTGCTGGGGAATGAAGGAAACAGCCTGGCAATTATAGGCATCGCCGCACTGGCTGGACCGTGAAACACCAGAATCCATGAATTTTGCCACTCCTCACCCCCGACACTGAGAGATAACCGGTGTCAAAGTCCTTTACAATGCCCGGTCATCTCGGTCTGTTTATGGCCCCTCACACACCTGTGTTTGTTCCCCAGCCCCACCTCTGCTGGGAATCACGGAGCTACTGATTTCAGGGAAAGCAGGACCGAAAGGAATCCGAGTTGAGCTGGCCATGCCGGGGGCACCTGGGCAGTTACTGAACCGATCCCTCATGAGGCCAATGGGTGGGGTCTGATTGTCACATCCTGGAAAGAGGAACAACTGCATGCGCTGTGGCAACTCGAACCATGGACAAAACGGAAGAGCAATGGGCCCCTCTGATGAAGCCAATCTCGGGGTCCCCACGTGGGCGCTCGTCTTGTGATTCAAGTGGGGCTTGTTCTGTGTCAGCCGAATCCCTGTCCCTAGAGACACAGGCTGTTGTTCCATCTTTCTGACCCAAGTGGCTTGTAAAAGTTCGGGGCCCTCAGAACATTCCTGACAGACAGAGAAATTGCTGGAGGCTGCTGTTGTCTTTTCTGCCTTCTTGTTTACTTGCAAGGCACCTATGAAGTCCTGTTTCTCCAAACCCAGGAGAACCAAGAACGGAAGGAGCTTTCTTAGCTTGTCGCCTCCCAGCCTCCTTAGCCAGCAGAGCCCCAAACTCTCTGTCTAGCTTTTCCCAGCGTCATGCTGTGCTCCCGCACTCCTGCCTCCGCCGCTGTCTCTGCTCTCCTCTGTTCTGTCTTTCATCTCTCCTCAGCTCCCCTGTGATCTCTCTTCCCCCGCCCCTACCCCCACCTAAACCAGTCCTCAGGGAAATATTCCTGTGTGAGTTCACATCCACCTTTTGCCTGAGGGAGGTGCGATGAAGTAGGAATTTTCTGTCATATATTTATGATGCTGGAGCGTGCCTCAGTTTCCCTCTGTACTGGGCACTGTTACCCAGGGGTGCAAAAGGGTTAAAAAGTTGCTCTTGGGGCAGAATAGGAAACATGGGGTGTGGGGTGATGTACCTGCCTAGGGTGGACTGGCTGAAACTGACCCATGTCAATGGAGGTTTGGCCAAGACAACGGGAGCCCCAAGGACTGAACAACTGACACTGATCCCTGGGTAACTCTGGCAGGTGGAGTCTGTGAACTCAGCTGGGGTCCATTGAACAGTGGACCATTGGGACCGTGTGGCCGACCCCAAAGGAAAATAAACAAAATACACGATTAAAAGTATTAAAAACTGTAATGGTCTGTCTACATTTCCAGTTACACAATGGGCTGTCGCTGGGTGATGGTTGGTGCCAATGGGCTGTCGCTGCCTGGTCGGGGGGGGGGGTGCTGGGCTGGGTGGGGAGCTGGGCTCTGAGTCGGAGGGTGCCAGGCTCACAGGGGCTGGGCTCAGAGCTGGGGTTCAGGGCTGTGGGGGGAATGGGGTCGGGGTGTGCCAGGCTCAGAGGGGCTGGGCTCGGGGCTGGGGGTCAGGGCTGGGGGGGGATGGGGTCAGGGGGGTGCCCGGCTCAGAGGGGCTGGGCTCGGAGCTGGGGGTCAGGGCTGTGGGGGGATGGGGTCGGGGGGGCGCCAGGCTCAGAGGGGCTGGGCTCGGAGCTGGGGATCAGGGCTGTGGGGGGATGGGGTCGGGGTGTGCCAGGCTCAGAGGTGTTTACGCCCTCACTGACCTTTGGACAAACACTCTGGGTTTCCTGTAAGTCAGTAGCTGGGGGATAAAGCCAGCGTGGGAGGAATTGTGAAAGAGAAACCGGTGTTCCGGTAAGTACTTTGGCATGCTTGACACTGCCTTGATTGGGAGCTGCCCCCTGCTAGACTGATGCAGCATTTCAAATTTTCTGACCTGTAGAGCAGTCCCAGGAGAAAGGACAGCCTAAAAACCACCCCACCACCTCAGCTCTGCCCATTGTCCCCTGGTGACCCCGGGAATGACTGATCTCCCAGACAGACAGGTGAGATCTGGGAGTCAGGTGAACATTGAGATTCACATGGAGACAGTTTCTGGCTCTTGTGGTTCCAGAGAGAAGCTTGAACATTGAACTGGGGCGCGATCTAAAGACTCAGAAAACCAGAAATGTTTGAAGCTTCATTTTCCTCCTTTTCCCTCTTCAATCTCCCTCCAAATGTTTCTGGCCATTGGTGCCTAGAAGATTCCCAGAAACTTTGGAATGGCTCAAATGTGGGGTTCAAACACTGTTGCATAGAGAGAGAAAGAGAAACACCATCGGGTTGTGTATCAGGCCTCTGTGAGCTCAGCCATAGCCTGTGGTGGTGGGAGCCGTAGACAGCCTCAGGAGTGGGGTGACACCTTGTTACGGGTCGAGTTAAACCCCACGGAGATTGTCGGGTTTGAACTCACCCTTCACTTTAGATAACCGTCGGTACAGACTCCTGTCCTGGGGTCACAGGATGGGTGCTACACCCTGGCTTTGATTCAGCCCCCCATGAGCCCTGGGTCGGGACAGCCCCACTCAGCCACTGGGGAGCGCAGCAGCAAACAGCCCCTGGCCTCCGGGCAGCTGAAGCCCAGCTGGAGTCACCCACGTGTGCAGAATTGGCTCGACCCCAGCTGTGCGCTTCCAGCTGAGCGGCTCCTGGCTCCGGGCCCAGCCTTTTCCTGTCTCAGCTCCGAGTCACAGGAAAGTGAAAGTAAAAGCTCCTGGTCCCTCATCCCCCTCCTCCCCTCCCCTGCATGCTGAGAGCTGCCGTCCACCCTTGGCCCATCTCTGTGTAGCAGGGGTGCCAGGGAAACCGAAGGGGACGGGCCCTGCAGCTGCTTTGATCCTGGGGATCGTGCTCTGAAAATCATCAATAAATCGGCTTTGCAAATTCTGTCTCCTCCCGGCAGCAGCCAACCTGCCCCGCAGCAGCTCCCACCGCCTCCCGCTAGGGCCAGTCCTGCCGGAGCCTCCCACCAGCTCCACGACTGGGTATTAGCTGTGGGCCGGCAGAGCGAGGGGGCCGCCCGTCACCCAGGGGCTGCACAGGCCCACCCGACAGAGATCCAGACCCCTGTTGTGCAGGGCATATGCGCCGACACCCTGGGTGCTCCGGGGCTGGAGCACCCACTGGCAGCTCCCCATTACCCCGTCCCGCCCCCCTGTTCCAGCTCACCCCTGCCTCTGCCTCCACCTCCTCCACGAGCGCGCCTGGCAGTGCCCGGCGTTGTGACTGCCCTGGGGCCGGAGGGTTTGGCCGGAGCCCTGGCAGAGACACAGCCCCCTCGGGAACGACTGGGTGTGACCACTTCCTCGCCACACAGAAATAACCTGGCAGGCGCCTCTTCTCAGGAACGAGGCGTTTCTTAGATCGAAAACAAAACCCTCCTTATCAAATACTTGACTCTTTCCAGTGCTGGATAACAGTCCCCCAGCACTGCAATGCGGCCACCTCTGGGGTGGAGCAGCTGGGGAACAGTTGCTTATAATGCTCCTTGGGGCTGGCTTGCCCGATGCTGAGATGCAGCCACCTCTGGGGTGGGTTCTTCATATATTTCTTAATGGATCTTTTATGTTTGGAACTCACTGCCACATGAGCCCCGCTTTGTTCGGAGCCGAGTTCTGTACCCTGTATCTCTGTGCTCAGGCTTTTTACTGCCACTGGGTACGAACCCTCCTGTGTGATGGTCTCCTGTCTGGTATTTCCCAGTTTCTGGTTCTTTAAAGATGGGGTGAACCACTCCCTAACCTCTGCAGAGAGCCTGACACAAGGGCTGTGAGAGGGGTGCAAGCTGGTCCCAAAACACCTCAACGTGGCGCTAACTCTGATCCCTGCTAAGGGCGACTCACTTCTCAAATCCCAATGTCTTTGCTGTGGATCCCAGGCTTCGAGGCCAGAGGCCAGTGATCATATTATGAAGAGCTGCAGAGACACTGGTGAGAGCTGTCAGGTTTCACTGATGTATCTCAGTAGCTGGCAGTGACACCCTCCACCCTTCCTGAGCTTTGTTTCCTGTCTCTCTCAGGTGGGAAGTGAAAGCAGTGTGGGAACTGCTCTTTCCAAGAAACAAGAGGGTTAGTAGAATTCATACTGGCTGTAAAACAAGACAGCAAACAACACCCTCAAAAAGCCCTTCGCTATTGCAATGCTTCTCAGGGGACGTACAACCAGCACTGAGCTGCAGCTGATGCTGGGGTGGGGTGGCTGGGGGACAGCTGCAGAGTCACACTGCAGTTTGCTCAGTGAGGACCTTGCTGTCACCAGAGCTTGTTCTGAAGCTGACAGCTGCAGAGGGCTCCAGGAGGAGCTCCTTTTTCAGGCTTTTCACTGCCATTGGGTCTGGAACTGCTCCAGTTCAGTGGTCGCTTGACCAGTATCCTGCTTCTTCTTCCCCTTTTAGGGCGTCTGCAGAGAGCCTGAAACCACGGCTCAGAGAGGTGTGAACTGCACCCAGTGTAACTGACACAGCGTCACTGCCTGAGTCTTCAGAGAGCTTGAGCCCATCGCTCGGAGTGGTGGGATCTGCCTGTGACATTGCGGGTTTACCCAGGGTGTCCAGGGTGAACCACTATCACCTGCTCACAGTGTGGGAGAGCCGGGCCTGTGGCCAGATGAGGGAAATTCACCCTTACCTGCTGGATACTGACTGCAGTGGCACCCCGCTCTGGGCTCCCCAAGCCCTGCGCTTTCCCCTGCCAGTGAGCAGTTTACACACCCCTCTCTGCTGCACTCGAGTGCCCCATCTCTCGTTATCGGGACAGCTGCAACGTGCACCGAGCTGCTGCCTCCAGCAGCACCCCCAGTTTATTGGCGTCGCCTCAGTTCCACGCTCTCATTCGCACCTGGTACTTAGACGTGGCTACAGCAAAATCAAACGGAGGTTTATTTCACAGAGCTGGGCCCGGAGATTTAAAACAGAGGCCAGGAGATGGGTCAGAAACACCAGGTTACCGACAAACACAAACTGCAATCCTGAGCCTGCCTGTATTACCCAGCTCCTTTCCGGTCTAAGGGATCTCGCTGCCATGGCCAGTCCGTGCGGAGCCTGGCCAGGGCAGGGGGCTGGTACCCACCTCTCCTGAGAACTTTCCCATGGGCAGAGCATCCTCCCTATGACGGATCCCCCCTTGGGCCCCCTTTCCGTCTCTGATACAGCCCCCGCCTTTCTCTCTTTCCACATTCAGGGTGTTTCAGCTCAGCCCCGAGGGGCCCGGTTCAGAGTCTTTCCGTGGGAGCTTTTGTCTTTCGCCATGCACAGGCCTGCGGCGGGTCCTGCCTGTAAACACGGGGCTGGGTCGGGCAGGAAGGTGTCGATTGTTCTCACTCTTGTCTGAATCATGATCTTTGGACCCAAATCCTCCAGAGCACATGACGTTTGGACCCAAATCTCTGTCCAGCATCATGACATTGGGACACAAATCTCCTCCCCACTTGATTGATTTTTTTTCATAGTTTTGGGGAGTTAGTCACAATTTTGGACGGGTTTGTTGGCAATCACCCAGCTCCCACAGCTTTGGAACACGATAGTCTGCATGTTACGTCTCTCTTGTGACAAACCCTTCAATGTAACCGTCCTTAACTTCCAGCAGACAAAGTGGGGATTTTCTGTAATATATTTAGGAAGCCTCAGTTTCTCCCAGGGGAAAACAGGCTCCAGTTTGCTCTCAGGACAGACTAAGAGGCACAGGGGGGGTGTTTGTCACCGCGCTGTCTGGGAGGAACGAATAGGGTCATTAAGAGACTGGTTGAAACTGACGTAGATGAAGAAGGGGTTCACGGAGACAAAGCAAACTTCACACCCATCCTCCGAGCAGACCTCCTGCAATCCTTCCCCAAACCAGCCTGGTTCCCCTGAGCTACACACACCCAGAGCCCCAGGAATCTATGGGCTTTAAACTAGGTTCGACAGGGACAGGAGAGCAAAGCCCACAGGTAAGAGGGGAACATGGAGACCTGGGAGATGGGTCGGAAACAAGAGGGAGCGTGGGCTATAATGGCAGAAAGAAAGGAGGGTCAGGGCAAAACTGGGAGGCAAGATCAAACCAGTATCTTAGATGCCTATATACAAATGCGAGAAGTATGGGTAATAAGCAGGAAGAACTGGAAGTGCTAATAAATAAATATAACTATGACATTGTTGACATCACCTAAACTTGGTGGGATAAAACACACGATTGGAATGTTGGTGTGGATGGGTGCAGCTTGCTCAGGAAGGATAGACGGGGAAAAGGGAGGAGGTGTTGCCTTATATATTAAAAATGTACACACTTGGACTGCGGTGGAGATGGACATGGGAGACGGAAGTGTTGAGAGTCTCTGGGTTAGGCTAAAAGGGGTAAAAAACAAGGGTGATATTGTGCTAGGAGTCTGCTACAGGCCACCTGTTATATCCTTGGGGCAGCCAGTGTAGGAAGCAATCACTTGAGGCCAGAGAGCAGACAGCTAACCAAAACCTCCATTTTATTTACAGATTACAGAGAGCTCACTCAGCCGGTTGAAACCGGCTGAGCTATCCCTTAATAGTCTAACTCAGTTGCCATAGTAACAAAACCCATGACAACCAAATACACAACATATTCCTCCCCCCGTAATAAGAACATCCCCTAAATAAAACACACACTAAACTAGAGAAGGAGGGTAGACTGCCTCCATTCCCGGCTAAACCCTGGGGATTATTTTGCCCCATAACCGTGGGTTTGCCCTAACTAAAGATCCAGCCGATGAGGAGGCCTTCTGTCTCTAGGTGGATTACGGCGAACTTCTGGTGTTGTTGCACCCGAAAGCACTAGGGGCTCAGGGTCCGCAGCACGAATAGGTGAGGAGGTGGTATCAGCTCGTGCTGGGCAAAGGGGTATCTCAGCTGCCGGCAGTAATGGAGGAGAACAGTCAGGAACAGGTGACTCATGATTCGGTGTCTCACCAGGAGGAGTGAAGTCAGACCCCTCAACTGCAGATGGGTCCTGAAGACTGGCATGACCTGGCAACAGCTGATCTACATGTCGCCGCCAGGTAAGATTCTCTGCAGTCCGGACTGTATAGGAAACAGGTCCTGTTTGAGTGATGACTGTGGCCGGGACCCATTTAGCTCTGGAAGTATAATTCCGAGCCAAAACTGGCTGCCCTGGGCTAAAGGTATGGTCTTTTGCTCTGGGTGCCCATCTGATGACTTGATATTGCTGCTGATGTTGCACAGTTTGTCTGGGTTCAGAAGGTTTCAGCAGATCAAAGCAAGTGCGCAGCTGTCGTCCCATCATTAGAAAGGCTGGGGAAGCCTGGGTCGTAGCATGAGGTGTGTTTCTATAGGAAAGTAAGAAGGTATCCAGATGCTTTTGAATGGAGTGTTGTCCCTTTGCTGATTTCAAAGCGTTTTTCATTGTCTGCACAAATCTTTCAGCTAATCCGTTGGTGGACGGATGATATGGTGCTGACGTGATGTGGTGTATCCCATTTGCCTTCATAAAATTTTGAAACTCCTGAGAGACGAACTGCGGTGCGTTGTCGCTCACAAGTTGTTCTGGCAGACCAAAACGACTAAAGAGTCCTCGTAGTTTTTGGATAGTACTCTCTGCAGTAGTGGACTGCATTATAGAGACTTCTGGCCATTTAGAATGGGCATCTACTGCCACCAAGAACATGAATACGTTGCCACGGGTTTTCAGGCCAGTCCCATGGGTGTAGGGGTGCCCACTGGGGTGCATTTCTTACACCCTGACATGACATACAAGCTTTTGCCTTCTCTTCAATAGCACTGTCCAATCTAGGCCACCAAAAATAGCTTCGTGCAATTTCCTTTATGCGCACTATTCCACAGTGACCGGAATGTAGCTGTTCTAACATCTGTGATCTCAGGGGTGGTGGAATAATGACACGCCTCCCCCACAACAAACAACCAGATTGGACCGATAACTCCGTCCGCCTGGACATGTAGGGAACAAGGTCGGGGGAGACCGGAGAGGTTTGTCGAGATTTTCCATGCATCACCAGGTCCATAACTTGGGATAATACTGGGTCAACGCGGGTTGCCTTCTTTATCTGAGTAGCAGTGATGGGTGTATTCTCTACCTGTTCAAAGTAGAAGATTTCCTTTTGGGCACTATCTTGATGTTTGACCGGTAAAGGCAACCTTGAGAGGCCATCTGCATTGCCGTGCAGAGTGGATTTCCGATATTTGATTTCATATGTGTGTGCAGAAAGTATCAATGCCCAACGTTGCATATGACTAGCAGCTAATGGGGGAATGCCTGTGTAGGGTCCAAAAATTGATGTCAGAGGTCGATGGTCTGTAAGAAGAGTAAACTTTCGCCCAAACAGGTACTGATGAAACTTCCTAATTCCAAAAACAATTCCTAATGCCTCACGTTCGATTTGGGCGTAGTTAGTTTCTGCTTTGCTTAGAGTGCGTGAAGCAAAAGCAATAGGTCTTTCTTCTCCCGAAGGCATAATGTGTGACACGACCGCTCCCACTCCATAAGGGGAAGCATCGCAGGCCAATTGCAGGGGTAAGGATGGATCAAAGTGCGTTAGAACTTCAGAATTTAGCAATGCATCCTTAGCTTTGTTAAACGCAACATCACAGGCTTCAGTCCACTTCCAGGCCTTGTTCTGCCCAAGGAGCTCATGAAGTGGTTTTAGCAGTGTGGCTAACTGTGAGATGAACTTTCCATAATAGTTCAGTAGTCCTAGAAATGAGCACAGCTGGCTTACATTTCGAGGTGGGGGAGCCTCCACAATAGCTTTAACTTTTGCAGGGGCCTTATGAAGACCTGCAGAATCGATGATGTGTTCCAAATATTCAACAGAGGGCTTGAAGAATTCACACTTGTCTTTGCGAACTCGTAGGCCATACTCTTCCAGTCTTTGTAGGGTAGCCTCTAAATTCTTTAAGTGATCCTCTTCATTTCTTCCAGTGACCAAGATATCATCCAGATAGCACTGAACTCCTGACAAGCCACACAAGATCTGGTCCATAGCCCTCTGGAACAGGGCGGGAGCCAATGTGATTCCGAAGGGTAGGCGACAGTATCGATAAAGCCCCTTATGAGTCACAATAGTCAACAGCTCTTGGGACTTTTCATCGACATGCATCTGTAAATATGCTTGACTCAGATCAATCTTACTGAACTTTTGTCCCCCAGCCAGGCCTGCGAAGAGGTCATTGATGCGTGGAAGCGGGTATTGCTCTGCACACAACACTGGGTTGACAGTGACTTTAAAATCACCGCAAATCCGGAGAGAGCCATCTTTCTTCACTATTGGAACGATAGGAGTGGCCCATGAGCTATGGGTAACTGGTATTAGGACTCCATTGGTGACCAGGCGCTCCAGGTCTGCTTCAACTTTTGGCCTGATGGCATATGGCACAGTTCGGGCTTTCAGATATTTTGGTGGACTGCCAGGTTTAATGTTCAATGTCACAGTGATTCCCTTCATACTTCCCAAATCATCTCCAAAAACAGCAGCATGTTTCCTTAGTATAGGGGTTAGACTGGTTTCTTCTTTAGTCATCCGGTGCACTTCTGCCCAGTTCAGCTGAATCTTCCCAAGCCAAGACCTACCCATTAAGGCTGGGTAGTCACCTCTCACCACAAACAGTGGCAATTTAGCCGCCTGTCCATTGAGCTCCACCTTAACATCAATAGTGCCCAACATGGGCACAGCTTCACCTGTATACGTCTTCAGAACAGTTTTTGTTGCCTTAAGCGGAAGATGCTGTAGCTTTTCCTTATACACAGTCTCAGGAACCAGCGAGACAGCTGCACCGGTGTCTAGTTCCATGCGTATAGGTTTTCCCTCCAATAAGGGGGTTACCCAGTATTCATGTGAGCCCGCTGCCAAAGACAAAACATGCAGTGGCACTTCCTCTTGTGAGGAGGTGTCACCTTGATCATCCTGGGTCTGCTTTAGGGTATGCAAGGTTCCTCTTTTTGTCGGCCAGACCACAGGCCTCTTTTTCTTTTGTTTACAGGCATACTCAATGTGTCCCTTTTTGCCACAGTGTCGACACACCAGGTCCTTACACCAGTATTTTGATGCCTGGTGACCCAGCTTACCACAGCGGTAACATTCTTGACTCTGCACCGTTTTGTGGGTCAGTTCTTGTGACACTTTTTGCACCCTAGGGGATGCACCGATGTATTGTGCCTCCCTTGTAGTCAGTTCCATGGAGACAGCAATATCAACAGCCTTCTGTAATGTAAGCTGAGCCTCTGTCAGTAGGCGCTTCCGTATAGCTTCACTGCAGAGGCCACACACTAACCTGTCACGCAGGGCATCATTTAACATCTCTTTAAATTCACAGTGTTCTGCTAGCTTTTTTAAAATGGCTACAAATTGTACAACTGTTTCATCTTCCTTTTGGTCTCTTTTGTGGAACCTATATCTTTCAGCAATTACCAGTGGTTTTGGGGAGAAATGAGACCCCAGGATTTCCACAATGTCACTGTAAGATTTAGTCTCAGGCTTAACAGGGTGTAGTAAGCTGCGTAGCAGAGAGTAGGTTTTAGCCCCTACAACAGTTAAGAATATTGGCACCTTCTTCGCTTCTGTAATGTCATTTGCAATACCAAAAAGCTCAAAACGCTCAGTATACACATGCCACTGCTCTGTATTCTCATCAAAAGGCTCCAGGGGCCTGGTCAGAGTAGCCATGATTTTTAGTTTCACTTTCACAGTCAGTGCAAACAAGCAGCTTTTTTTCTTTGTTTGGTCTTTACCTTGACTTCTACTTCCTTCTGTTACTGGAGCAGCACCAGGATCCCATCCTCATCGCCAGTGTTATATCCTTGGGGCAGCCGGTGTAGGAAGCAATCACTTGAGGCCAGAGAGCAGACAGCTAACCAAAACCTCCATTTTATTTACAGATTACAGAGAGCTCACTCAGCCGGTTGAAACCGGCTGAGCTATCCCTTAATAGTCTAACTCAGTTGCCATAGTAACAAAACCCATGACAACCAAATACACAACACCACCTAACCAGGTGGAAGAGGTGGATGAGGCTTTTCTTAAACAACTAACAAAGTCAACCAAAGCCCAAGATTTGGTGGTGATGGGGGACTTCAACTATCCAGATATATGTTGGGAAAATAACACAGCGGGGCACAGACCATCCAATAAGTTCTTGGACTGCATTGCAGACAACTCTTCATTTCAGAAAGTTGAAAAAGCTACAACGGGGGAAGCTGTTCTAGATTTGATTTTAACAAATAGGGAGAAACTCATTGAGAATTTGAAAGTAGAAGGCAGCTTGGGTGAAAGTGATCATGAAATCATAGAGTTTGCAATTCTAAGGAAGGGTAGAAGCAGGGCCGGCTCCAGACCCCAGCGCGCCAAGCAGGCGCGTGGGGCGGCATTTGGCTCCGGCTGACCTTCTGCAGTCATGCCTGCGGGAGGTCCACCGGAACCCCGGGACGAGTGGACCTGCCGCAGACATGACTGCGGAGGGTTCCCTCTTCCCGCGGCTCCGCTCGAGCTCCCGCAGGCATGCCTGTGGCGGGTGCGCTGGTCCCGCGGCTCGGACGGAGCTCCCGCAGGCATGCCTGCGGATGCTCCACCGGAGCTGCGGGACCACGGGACGGTCCGCAGGCACTTCTGCCCCGGCTGCGGGACCGGGGAAGGGCGACGCGAGCGGCGCGGCGCGCCGTCCTGCTTGGGGTGGCGGATTTTCTAGAGCTGCCCCTGGGTAGAAGGGAGTACAGCAAAGTAGAGACAATGGATTTCAGGAAGGCGGATTTTGGTAAGCTCAGAGAGCTGGTAGGTAAGGTCCCATGGGAATCAAGACTGAGGGGAAAAACAACTGAGGAGAGTTGGCAGTTTTTCAAAGGGACACTATTAAGGGCCCAAAAGCAAGCTATTCCGCTGGGTAGGAAAGATAGAAAATGTGGCAAAAGACCGCCTTGGCTTAACCACGAGATCTTGCATGATCTAAAAAATAAAAAGGAGATGTATAAAAAATGGAAACTAGGACAGATTACAAAGGATGAATATAGGCAAACAACACAGGAATGCAGGGGCAAGATTAGAAAGACAAAGGCATAAAATGAGCTCCAACTAGCTATGGGAATAAAGGGAAACAAGAAGACTTTTTATCAATACATTAGAAGCAAGAGGAAGACCAAGGACAGGGTAGGCCCACTGCTCAGTGAGGAGGGAGAAACAGTAACAGGAAACTTGGAAATGGCAGAGATGCTCAATGACTTCTTTGTTTCGGTCTTCACTGAGAAGTCTGAAGGAATGCCTAACAGAGTGAATGCTAATGGGAAGGGGGAGGTTTAAAAGAGAAAATAAAAAAAGAACAAGTTAAAAATCACTTAGAAAAGTTCGATGCCTGCAAGTCACCAGGGCCTGATGAAATGCATCCTAGAATACTCAAGGAGCTAACAGAGGAGGTATCTGAGCATCTAGCTATTATCTTTGGAAAATCATGGGAGACGGGAGATTCCAGAAGCCTGGAAAAGGGCAAATCTAGTGCCCAGCTATAACAAGGGAAACAATAACAACCCAGGAAACTACAGACCAGTTAGTTTAACTTCTGTTCCAGGGAAGATAATGGAGCAAGTAGTTAAGGAAATCACCTGCAAACACTTGGAAGGTGGTGAGGTGATAGAGAATAGCCAGCCTGGATTTGTAAAGAACAAATCGTGTCAAACCAATCTGATAGGTTTCTTTGATAGGATAACGAGTCTTGTGGATAAGGGAGAAGCGGTGGATGTGGGATACCTAGACTTTAGTAAGGCATTTGATACGGTCTCGCATGATATTCTTATCGATAAACTAGGCAAATACAACTTACATGAGGCTACTCTAAGGTGGGTGCATAACTGGCTGGATAACCGTACTCAGAGAGTAGTTATTAATGGTTCCCAATCCTGCTGGAAAGGTATAACATGTGGGGTTCCGCAGGGGTCTGTTTTGGGACTGGCTCTGTTCAATATCTTCATCAACGACTTAGATATTGGCATAGAAAGACGCTTATTAAGTTTGCAGATGATACCAAACTGGGAGGGATTGCAACTGCTTTGGAGGATAGGGTCATAATTCAAAATGATCTGAACAAATTGGAGAAATGGTCTGAGGTAAACAGGATGAAGTTTATTAAAGACAAATGCCAAGTGCTCCACTTAGGAAGGAACAATCAGTTTCACACATACAGAATGGGAAGAGACTGTCTAGGAAGGAGTACGGCAGAAAGGGATCTAGGGGTTATAGTGGACCACAAGCTAAATATGAGTCAACAGTGTGATGCTGTTGCAAAAAAAGCAAACGTGATTCTGGGATGCATTAAGAGGCGTGCTGTGAGCAAGACATGAGAAGTGATTCTTCTGCTCTACTCTGCGCTGGTTAGACCTCAACTGGAGTATTGTGTCCAGTTCTGGGCACCGCATTTCAAGAAAGATGTGGAGAAATTGGAGAGGGTCCAGAGAAGAGCAACAAGAATGATTAAAGGTCTTAAGGACATGACCTACGAAGGAAGGCTGAGAGAATTGGGTTTGTTTAGTTTGGAAAAGAGAAGACTGAGAGGGGACATGATAGCAGTTTTCAGGTATCTAAAAGGGTGTCATCAGGAGGAGGGAGAAAACTTGTTCACCTTAGCCCCTAAGGACTTGGCTACACTTGAGAGTTGCAGCGCTGGTGGAGGCTTTCCAGCGCTGCAATTAGTAACTGTCCACACCTGCAAGGCACATCCAGCGCTGCAACTCCCTGGCTGCAGCGCTGGCTGAACACATGGTCTGCTTGGGGAATCTTCAGCCGCCCCGGTCGCCACCGGCATTTAGGTGGAGGGAGCTGGGGCAGGGGAGCGCGGGGAGGGCCGTCTGCAGCAAGTAAGGTGGGGGGCGGGCGGCACGCAGGGGAATTCCTGCCCCAGCTCACCCCTGCTTCGCGCACGAGCACCTCGAGCACGCCATCGCCGCTTCACTTCTCCCGCCTCCCAGGAGAAGCTTAGGCGCCGCAAGCCTGGGAGGCGGGAGAAGTGAAGCGGGCATGGCGTGCTCGGGGAGGAGGCGGGGCAGGGGTGAGCTGGGGCAGGGCGGGGGGGTGCCTTAGGGCAGAGGGGGGGAGCTGCTATGGGGGGGTGCCTCAGGGCAGGGACACGGGGAGGGGCACAAGGTGGAAGTTTCACCTAGGGCACAAAACATCCTTGCACCGGCCCTGGGCACAAGCAACTTCTAGGCTGGTAACTATAACAAAACTGAGAATTCAGCAGAGAGGAGGAAACGTTGCCGGGGGATTAGATCAATATTCAGTCATAAGAGAGATGAGGGGAAAACGGGAGGGAATCTGTGTCAGTGGGTGCAGCTGGTCCAGGCTGGCTGGCTGGTGATGCAGGCGGGGGGTGAGGGGAGTGAGGCCCGTGTCTCTCAGTCTCCTCCACACGGAGCCAGCCTCACTCACGGAGAAGGCCAATGCAGGACTCAGTGCAGTGCCCAGCCCCATCCCCTGGGCCTTGGGCTGCCTGGTCTTTGCCCCCTGCGGCCCATGGGCAGAGAGCAGAGTGACCCCGGGTTCCCCAGTCCCAGCCCCATGGGACGGACAGGAGGGGAGGGAATCTTTAGCCAGGACTCACCATCTCTCCCTGGCAATGTGCCCTCCCTCCTGCTTCCCTCAGTGGTGGGGGAGTTCAACCAGCCAACTCCAACGACTCTTCCCCTCCCAGGAGACGGAAAAGCCACTGAAGGTCCCTCCCCTTCACCCCACAGCGCAGGTTCACCATCGCGGGCCGGGAGCTTTCAAGCCGTCCCCTCCCAACAGGGAAACCCACAAGCAGTTCTTCCTCTTCGTCTCTGTCTGTGCAGCGCCTGGCACAAGGGGGCCCTGACCTCAGCTGGGGCAGGGACCGTCTCGCACTGTGTGTCAGCTGGGGCTTTGAGGTGCTGCTTATAATGTGCTATTAATATGCTTCACGCTGGCTATAAAAATTACATAAAGATCCCCGAGCCCAAAGACTAGTTTAAAGTCAGAGAATTCACCTCTTTGCTGGTCATACAGGTGCTGTCCCTGCCTCCAGCACAAGAGGTCTCTGGGTCTGTGATGTATTCGGTCCCGGTACTAACAATATATGATAATCTGCTTCTGGAAACCACAGCAGGGAGAATTTCAGTGACGCCTCTCAGTAATGTCCATAGCACAAGTCTTTGCTTTAGGAGCAGGGGAAAGGAGTTTCCTGAGAGTGGGGTGGGGTGTTGGGGAGGGGACGTATTTTGGGCAGCAGGGAAGGTTTCAGGCAGCGGTTTGTTGACTAACGTGGACACAGGGGTCTTTTTGGAGGAAGTCCTGGTCAACTCACCTTCCCAATAACGGAAACCCTCCGTGATTCCCCTCAGCCTGAATTTATGTCTCCCTCATTCCCTGCTACTAGAAATCGAATCACATCACAGACACCCCCAGGCTCCCCACCACTCTGCTGCTGCACCCTCCCCAACACCCCGGACCCGCATCCCCATGAGTCCCACCTCCCTCCATCGCTCACCGACGGGGCTTGGACCGAGCCAGCGCAGCTGGGTGTTCCTAAGTAAATTTCACATATTTTGCTGCACAAAACTAGACAGCTGGGCTGTGGTGGTTCTTGTTCCCTATTCTACGAGGAATGTTGCAACATCCCTGCCAGGTGTTATATGCAGGGTGGTTGTAGGGGGGAGGGATAGCTCAGTGGTTTGAGCATTGGCCTGCTAAACCCAGGGTTGTGAGTTCAATCCTTGAGGAGGCCACTTAGGAATCTGGGGCAAAAATTGGTCCTGCTAGTGAAGGCAGGGGGCTGGACTCGATGACCTTTCAAGGTCCCTTCCAGTTCTAGGAGATTGGTATATCTCCAATTATTACCTTTTTTTTTTTTTTATTACCTGTGTTGGTCACAGGGTATCAGAGAGATAAAGTGAGCGAGGTCGTATCTTTTATTGGACCCACTTGTGTTGATGAGAGAGAAGCTTTTGAGCCACACACAGAGCTCTGCCTCAGGTCTGGGAAAGGTTTCAGAGTGGCAGCCTTGTTAGTCTGTATCAGCAAAACCAATGAGGTGTCCTTGTGGCACCTTAGAGACTAACCAATTTATTTGGGCATAAGGTTTCGTGGGCTAGAACCCACTTCATCTGGAGTACTGTGTCCAGTTTTGGGCCCCACACTACAAGAAGGATGTGGATAAATTGGAGAGAGTCCAGGGGAGGGCAACAAAACTGATTAGGGGGCTGGAGCACATGACTTATGAGGAGAGGCTGAGGGAACTGGGATTGTTTAGCCTGCAGAAGAGAAGAGTGAGGGGGGATTTGATAGCTGCTTTCAACTACCTGAAGGGGGGTTCCAAAGAGGATGGATCTAGACTGTTCTCAGTGGTAGAAGATGACAGAACAAGGAGCAATGGTCTCAAGTTGCAGAGGGGGAGGTTTAGGCTGGACATTAGGAAAAACTTTTTCCCTAGGAGGGGGGTGAAGCACTGGAATGGGTTCCCTAGGGAGGTGGGGGAATCTCCTTCCTTAGAGGTTTTTAAGGTCAGGCTTGACAAAGCCCCGGGTGGGATGATTTAGTTGGGTTTGGTCCTGCTTTGAGCAGGGGGTTGGACTAGATACCTCCTGAGGTCCCTTCCAACCCTGAGATTCTATGATTCTATGATTCTAATTCAATTAAGGTGGAAGTGGCCTATTCTCAACAGTTGACAAGAAGGGGTGAATATCAAAGGAGGAAAATTACTTTTGTAGTGCTAACGAGACTGGGCGCAGAGCTGCAGCGACCAGAGCCAGAGGGGCCAGAGACGCAGCCCACAGAGCTGCGCTGGAGGCAGAGCAGCATCAGTGCTGAGGCCGGGTGGAGCTGGAGCAGGAGCAGTCCAGGGCAGTGGCACTGGAACAGAGTCCATGGGGATCTCTGTCAGGAAGAGCCTGTGAACTCAGCTGGGGTCCATTGGACAATGGATCATTGCTGCGATGTGGCCGACCCCGAAGGGGAACCCCTGCACGCTCGGGGGCACTGAGGATGTTCCTCTAAGGGTCTGAATCAAAGCCAGGGTGTAGCACCCATCCTGTGACCCCAGGACAGGAGTCTGTACCGATGGTTATCTAAAGTTAAGGGTGAGTTCAAACCCGACAATCTCCGTGGGGTTTAACTCGACCCGTAACAAGGTGTCACCCCACTCCTGAGGCTGTCTACGGCTCCCACCACCACAGGCTGTGGCCGAGCTCACAGAGGCCTGATACACAACCCGATGGTGTTTCTCTGCCTCTCTCTACGCAGCAGTGTTTGAACCCCACATCTCAGCCATTCCAAAGTTTCTGGGAATCTTCTAGGCACCAATGGCCAGAAACATTTGGGGGGAGATTGAAGAGGGAAAAGGAGGAAAATGAAGCTTCAAACATTTCTGGTTTTCTGAGTCTTTAGATCGTGCCCCAGTTCAATGTTCAAGCTTCTCTCTGGAACCACAAGAGCCAGAAACTGTCTCCATGTGAATCTCAATGTTCACCTGACTCCTGGATCTCGCCAGTCTGCCTGGGAGATCAGTCATGCCAGGGGTCACTGGGGGCAATGGGCAGCCTTCAGGTGTGGGGTGGTTTTAGGCTGTCCTTTCTCCTGGGACTGCTCTACAGGTCAGAAAATTTGAAATGCTGCATCAGTCTAGCAGGGGGCAGCTCCCAATCAAGGCAGTGTCAAGCATGCCAAAGTCAACTTACCGGAACACCGGTTTCTCTTTCACAATTCCTCACATGCTGGCTTTATCCCCCAGCTACTGACTTACAGGAAACCCAGAGTGTTTGTCCAAAGGTCAGTGAAGGTGTAAACACCTCTGAGCCTGGCACACCCTGACCCCATCCCCCCACAGCCCTGACCCCCAGCTCCCAGCCCAGCCCCTCTGAGCCTGGCACCCCCCAACCCCATCCCCCCACAGCCCTGACCCCCAGCTCCGAGCCCAGCCCCTCTGAGCCTGGCACACCCCGACCCCATCCCCCCACAGCCCTGACCCCCAGCTCTCAGCCCCTCTGAGCCTGGCACACCCCGACTCCATCCCCCACAGCCCTGACCCCCAGCTCTGAGCCCAGCCCCTCTGAGTCTGGCACACCCCGACTCCATCCCCCACAGCCCTGACCCCCAGCTCTGAGCCCAGCCCCTCTGAGCCTGGCACACCCCGACCCCATCCCCCCACAGCCCTGACCCCCAGCTCCCAGCCCAGCCCCTCTGAGTCTGGCACACCCCGACTCCATCCCCCACAGCCCTGACCCCCAGCTCCGAGCCCAGCCCCTCTGAGCCTGGCACACCCTGACAGAACAGAATCACAGGGCAAAGCAGCCATGGCTGGAGTACAGGAAAGAAGGAAAGAAGGCAGAGGTGGTGGAGCAGCATTGTGTGTTCATGACGAGGTGGAGGTGGAAGAAATGAGAAGGGATGAAATGGGTAAAACAGAATCTGTTTGGGTCAAAATCACTGTGGGGAACAAAGCTACCAGAGGCACCGCTGGGATAGTGCTTGGGGTCTGCTACAGACCCAAGGGTTCAGTTTCGGTGTGGCTAGAGACCCCTTTAATAGATTGAATGAAATAAATACCACTGGGAATTGTGTGATCATGGGAGACTTTAATTCCCCAGACAGAGATAGGGGAGAAGTGCTACTAATAATGGTAGGGCCTGGATATGCCTGGATGTGAGAGCTGACAGATTTCTTCACCAAATAGTCACTGAGCCAACAAGAGATGACACCAGTTTAGATTCGGTATTGGTAAGTAGCGAGGGCCGCACTGAAGAACTGGCTGGAGAGAACAGCCTTGGTTGGAGTGCCCACGAGCTAATTCAGATTAAATTAAAGGGAAGGATAAACCAGAAGAGGTCGGCAGCTGCGGGTCCTGGATTTCAAACAGGCAAACTGTAAACAATTAAGGAATTGAGGTAGGGAAGTGACCTGGCCTGCATATCTCCGGGATCTGGAGGTGGAGGAGGCTTGGAATTACTTTAAGTCAAAGATGCAGGAACTCTCTGGAGTCTGCATCCAGGAGAAAGCCCATCGGGAAGGGCTGCCGACCAAACCGGATGAACCAGGATCTCAAAGAGGTGATGAAGAGGAAGCAGAAAGCCTACGAGGAATGGAAGAAGGGAGGGATCAGCAAGGAAAGGCACCTCCTGGAGGTCAGAAAGTGCAGGGAAAAGTGAGAACTGCCAAAGGCTGAGCAGAGTTGGGCCTTGCAAAGGGAATTGAAACCAACAGTAAAAGTTCTTGAGCCTTATAACTAAAATGAAAAGAAGGAAAGAAGAAGTGGGATCGCGAAGCACTGAGTGTGGGGTGGGGATTGAAGATACAGGTGGAAGCAGAGTGGATGAGCTCTCCCCTGACATCTAGTGGTGAGCTGTGGAAAAGGACTTCAGGAGCTGATCTCGTTTGCATGGGCACACCCACCCTGCCTGGGTGCTCAGCATGATGGGGCCGTTTGCCCAAATGGTCACGTGTGGCTGCTGTGGGATCCCCAGTCTCCTTGTTATTGGGGCAGGAGTAATAAAGGGTCGTGTATCCTTGTTGTGTGAATCAAGGGCAGCAGAACTGTACCTGGCACACCCCGATGGAGAACACACACACACACACACACACACACACACACACACACACACACACACACACACACACACACACACGTGTTGTGGGCCTTGCCTAAGGGCTCCAAACACCACTAGCCACTTCCTGTCTCCACTGTATAATAACAGAGCTAATTTAGACTCAGTTGAGAGTCTGGTTACACGCTGCAGAGCTGGAATCGCTGATACCTGGGTCTGAGCATTAGACCTGCTCTGGGACAGTGTCGCTGATGCAAGAGGCTGCCCAGTGTGCACCAGCAGTGAGGCTCCCCCACTAACAGCTGAAATCACTGAGAGCTGGGGGAAGTGGGGGGCCCAGAAGACATCTTGCTGTGGCCAGCAGGGCGTCTGGCGGAGAGGCGTGGTGAGCAGCCAGGAGGGTGCTGGCAGAGTGTCAGAGCAGAGCCCTGGAGAGAGGGCCGGCAAATGAGTGCCCAAGCAGCGGAGTGAGTAAGGTGCCTCCTGAGTCCTTCCTCCCTCCCCATTTTCACCCTGGGTGGGAGGTGAACTCTGCAGATGCACCTCTGAACTCTGGGGCTGCACTGTCCAAGCACAGAAACTGTGAATGGGGTGCAGAGAAGGGACGGGCACATTAAAGGGACTTTTGGGTTGCTGGACCTAAGAACCTGAGGAGAAAAGGACACTGCCCAACTTACTTAGGGTTGGGTCTTTTACTCATGGTTTATGTTTATGAACCCAGTTTGCAGTGTTTTCCCAAATTAACAAGAAATTACTTCCCTCCTTTTATTAAAAGTTTATTTTCTACACTCAGACTCTGTGCTTGCGAGTGGGGAAGTATTGCCTCTGAGATGCGCCCGGGGGTGGTGTGTAAATTTCCTAGGTTACTGGGTGGGGGCTCGAGCCGGATCTGTGTTGTATCAATGGAAAGGAGCCTCTAGATTTGGGGTAGGCAACCTATGGCACGGGTGCCGAAGGCGGCACACGAGCTGATTTTCAGTGGCACTCACACTGCCTCGGTCCTGGCCAGCGGTCCGGGGGGCTCTGCATTTTAATTTAATTTTAAATGAAGCTTCTTAAACATTTTAAAAACCTTATTTACTTTACATGCAACAATAGTTTAGTTATATATTATAGACTTATAGAAAGAGACCTTCTAAAAACGTTCAAATGTATGACTGGCACACGAAACCTTAAATCAGAGTGAATAAATGAAGACTAGGCACAACACTTATGAAAGGTTGCCGACCCCGCTGTAGATATTGAACCTGGCCCTGGTTGCTGCTGGCTCCACCTGGCAGAAGGGTTACGTAGGTACGGCCTGTTATATCCCTGGGGGCAGCCGGTTTAGGAAGAAATCACTTGAGGCCAGACAGCAGACAGCTAACAAAACTACCATTTTATTTACAGACACAGAGCTCACCCAACCGCCCGAAGCTGGCTGGGCTATCCCCTAATAATCTAACTCAGTTGCCATAGGAACAAAAACCATGACAACCAAATACACAACATATTCCTCCCCCCCTAATAAGAACATCCCCTAAATAAAACACACACTAGACTAGAGAAGGAGGGTAGACTGCCTCCATTCCGGCTAAACCCTGGGGATTATTTTGCCCCATAACCGTGGTTCGCCCTAGCTAAAGATCCAGCCGATGAGGAGGCCTTCTGTCTCTAGGTGGATTACGGCGAACTTCTGGTGTTGTTGCACCCGAAAGTACCATGGGCTCAGGGTCCGCAGCACGAACAGGTGAGGAGGTGGTATCAGCTCGTGCTGGGAAAAGGGGTATCTCAGCCGCCGGCAGTAATGGAGGAGAACAGTCAGGAACAAGTGATTCGTGATTCGGTGTCTCACCAGAAGAGGTGAAGTCAGACCCCTCAACTGCAGACGTGTCCTGAGGACTGGCATGACCTGGCAACAGCTGATCTACATGTCGCCGCCAGGTAAGATTCTCTGCAGTCTGGACTGTGTAGGAAACAGGTCCTGTTTGAGTGATGATTGTGGCAGGGACCCATTTAGCTCTGGAAGTATAATTCCGAGCCAAAACTGGCTGTCCCGGGCTAAAGGTTCGGTCTTTTGCTCTGGGTGCCTGTCTGATAACTTGATATTGCTGCTGACGTTGCACAATTTGTCGGGGTTTAGAAGGTTTCAGCAAATCAAGGCAAGTGCGCAGCTGTCATCCCATCATTACAAAGGCTGGGGATGCCTGGGTCGTAGCATGAGGTGTGTTTCTGTAGGAAAGTAAGAAGGTATCCAGATGCTTTTGAATGGAGTGTTGTCCCCTTGCTGATGTCAAAGCGTGTTTCATTGTCTGCACAAATCTTTCAGCTAATCCATTGGTGGATGGATGATATGGTGCTGACGTGATGTGGTGTATCCCATTTGCCATCATAAAATTTTGAAACTCCTGAGAGATGAACTGCGGTCCGTTGTCGCTCACAAGTTGTTCTGGCAGACCAAAACGACTGAAGAGTCCTCGTAGTTTTTGGATAGTACTCTCTGCAGTAGTGGACTGCATTATAGAGACTTCTGGCCATTTAGAATGGGCATCTACTTCAACCAAGAACATGCTTCCTTCAAGGGGGCCAGCGAAGTCAACGTGAAAACGTTGCCACGGGTTTTCAGGCCAGTCCCATGGGTGTAGGGGTGCCCACTGGGGTGTATTCCTCACACTCTGACATGACATACAAGCTTTTGCCTTCTCTTCAATAGCACTGTCCAATCCAGGCGACCAAAAATAGCTTCGTGCAATTTCCTTCATGCGCACTATTCCACAGTGACCGGAATGTAGCTGTTCTAACAGCTGTGATCTCAGTGGTGGTGGAATAATGACACATCTCCCCCACAACAACCAGATTGGACCGATAACTCCGTCCTCCTGGACATGTAGGTAACAAGGTCGGGTGAGACCGGAAAGGTTTGTCAAGATTTTCCATGCATCACCAGGTCCATAACTTGGGACAATACTGGGTCAACACGAGTTGCCTTCTTTATCTGAGTAGCAGTGATGGGTGTATTCTCTACCTGTTCAAAGTAGAAGATTTCCTTTTGGGCACTATCTTGATGTTTGACTGGCAAAGGCAACCTTGAGAGGCCATCTGCATTGCCGTGCAGAGTGGATTTCCAATATTTGAATTCATATGTGTGTGCTGAAAGTAACAATGCCCAACGTTGCATATGACTAGCAGCTAATGGGGGAATGCCTGTGTAGGGTCCAAAAATTAACGTCAGAGGTCGATGGTCTGTGAGAAGAGTAAACTTTCGCCCAAACAGGTACTGATGAAACTTCCGAATTCCAAAAACAATTCCTAATGCCTCATGTTCGATTTGGGCGTAGTTAGTTTCTGCTTTGCTTAGAGTGCGTGAAGCAAAAGCAATAGGTCTCTCTTCTCCCAAAGGCATAATGTGTGACACGACTGCTCCCACTCCATAAGGGGAGGCATCGCAGGCCAATTGTAGGGGTAAGGATGGATCAAAGTGCATTAGAACTTCAGAATTTAGCAATGCATCCTTAGCTTTGTTAAATGCAACGTCACAGGCTTCAGTCCACTTCCAGGCCTTGTTCTGCCCAAGGAGCTCATGAAGTGGTTTTAGCAGTGTGGCTAACTGTGAGATGAACTTTCCATAATAGTTCAGTAATCCTAGAAACAAGCACAGCTGGCTTACATTTCGAGGTGGGGGAGCCTCCACAATAGCTTTAACTTTTGCAGGGGCCTTACAAAGACCTGCAGAATCGATGATGTGTCCCAAATATTCAACAGAGGGCTTGAAGAATTCACACTTGTCTTTGCGAACTCGTAGGCCATACTCTTCCAGTCTTTGTAGGGTAGCCTCTAAATTCTTTAAGCGATCCTATTCATTTCTTCCAGTGACCAGGATATCATCCAGATAGCACTGAACTCCTGACAAGCCACACAAGATCTGGTCCATAGCCCTCTGGAACAGGGCGGGAGCAGACGTTATTCCGAAGGGTAGGCGACAGTATCGATAAAGCCCCTTATGAGTCACAATAGTCAACAGCTCTTGGGACTTTTCATTGACATGCATCTGTAAATATGCTTGACTCAGATCAATCTTACTGAACTTTTGTCCCCCAGCCAGGCCTGCGAAGAGGTCATTGATGCGTGGAAGCGGGTATTGCTCTGCACACAACACTGGGTTGACAGTGACTTTAAAATCACCGCAAATCCAGAGAGAGCCATCTTTCTTCACTATTGGAACGATAGGAGTGGCCCATGAGCTATGGGTAACTGGTATTAGGACTCCATTGGTGACCAGGCGCTCCAGGTCTGCTTCAACTTTTGGCCTGATGGCATATGGCACAGTTCGGGCTTTCAGATATTTTGGTGGACTGTCAGGTTTAATGTTCAATGTCACAGTGATTCCCTTCATACTTCCCAAATCATCTCCAAAAACAGCAGCATGTTTCCTTAGTATAGGGGTTAGACTGGTTTCTTCTTTAGTCATCCGGTTCACTTCTGCCCAGTTCAGTTGAATCTTCCCAAGCCAAGACCTACCCATTAAGGCTGGGTAATTACCTCTCACCAGAAACAGTGGCAATTTAGCAGCCTGTCTATTGAGCTCCACCTTAACATCAATAGTGCCCACCATGGGCACAGCTTCTCCCGTATACGTCTTCAGAACAGTTTTTGTTGCCTTAAGCGGAAGATGTTGTAGCTTTTCTTTATACACAGTCTCGGAGACCAGCGAGATGGCTGCACCGGTGTCCAGTTCCATGCGTATAGGTTTGCCATCCAACAACGGGGTTACCCAGTATTCATGTGAGCCCACTGCCAAAGACAAAACATGTAGTGGCACTTCCTCTTGCGATGAGGTGTCACCTTGATCATCCTGGGTCTGCTCTAGGGTATGCAGGGTTCCTTTTTTTGTCGGCCAGACCACAGGTCTCTTTTTCTTTTGTTTACAGGCACACTCAATGTGTCCCTTTTTGCCACAGTGTCGACACATCAGGTCTTTACACCAGCATTCTGATGCCTGGTGACCCGGCTTACCACAGCGGTAACATTCTTGACTCTGCACAGTTTTGTGGGTCGGTTCTTGTGACACTTTTTGCACCCTAGGGGATGCACTGATGTATTGCGCCTCTCTTGTAGCCAGTTCCATGGAGACAGCAATATCAACAGCCTTCTGTAACGTAAGCTGAGCCTCTGTCAGTAGGCGCTTCCATATAGTTTCACTGTAGAGGCCACACACTAACCTGTCACGCAGGGCATCATTTAACATCTCTTTAAATTCACAGTGTTCTGCTAGCTTTTTAAAAATTGCTACAAATTGTACAACTGTTTCATCTTCCTTTTGGTCTCTTTTGTGGAACCTATATCTTTCAACAATTACCAGTGGTTTTGGGGAAAAATGGGACCCCAGGATTTCCACAATGTCACTGTAAAGATTTAGTCTCAGGGCTTGGCTACACTTGCAAATTTGCAGCGCTGCAGCAGGGTGTGAAAACACAGCCTCTCCAGCGCTGCAAATTGCGGCGCTGCAAAGCGCCAGTGTGGTCAAAGCCCCAGCGTGGCTCCTAGCGCTGTACGTTATTCCCCACAGGGAGGTGGAGTACGGACAGCACTGGGAGAGCGCTCTCCCAGCGCTGGCGCTTTGACTACACTTAGCGCTTCAAAGCTCTGCCGCGGCAGTGCTTTGAAGTGCAAGTGTAGCCATAGCCTCAGGCTTAACAGGGTGTAGTAAGCTGCGTAGCAGGGAGTAGGTTTTAGCCCCTACAACACTTAAGAATATTGGCACCTTCTTCGCTTCTGTAATGTCATTTGCAATAACAAAAAGCTCAAAACGCTCAGTATACACATGCCACTGCTCTATATTCTCATCAAAAGGTTCCAGAGGCCTGGTCAGAGTAGCCATGATTTTTAGTTTCACTTTCACAGTCAGTGCAAACAAAAAGTTTTTTTGTTTGTTTGTTCTTTACCTTGACTTCTACTTCATTCTGTTACTGGAGCAGCACCAGACTCCCATCCATCGTCACCACTTGTTATATCCTTGGGGGCAGCCGGTTTAGGAAGAAATCACTTGAGGCCAGAGAGCAGACAGCTAACAAACCACCATTTTATTTACAGACACAGAGCTCACCCAACCGGCTGAAGCTGGCTGGGCTATCCCCTAATAATCTAACTCAGTTGCCATAGGAACAAAAACCATGACAACCAAATACACAACACGGCCCAACAGCTAAATGAATACCTTGCCTCAGTTTTTAATAAGCCTAATGAGAAGCTTGTGGCAAGGTGGCTACTGAGAACAAGAATACGGGAGTAGAAATTGTCACTGAATTGGCTGAAATGGAAGCCAAATTCACACAGCTTAGTGGGACCAAACTGGGGGGCCTGGACCATCTCCACCGAAGAATATTAAAAAACTGGCACACGAAATTGCGAGCCCAATAGCAAGGATTTGTAATTAATCTGTAAAAGTCAGGGCTTGTATCCCATGATGGGAGAATGACCAATATAGTACCTATATGAAAAAGGGAAAAAAATGTGATCCAGGAAACCACAGGTTTAGTTTGACCTCAATTGTATGCACGGCTTTGGAACAAGTTTTGAAAGAGACAGTAGTTAAGGACATAGAGATAAATGGTAATTGGCATGAAATACAATCTAGCTTCACAAAAGGTAGATTGTGCCAAACCAACCTGATCTCTTGCCTTGAGAAGATCACCGATTTTCTAAATCAGCCTGGATTTCAGTAAGGTGTTTGATACAGTGCCTCATGGGAAATTAAATTGGAGAAGCTGGGAATTAATATGCGAATTGAGAGATGGATATGGAACTGGTTAAAGGGGAGACTACAGCGGGTCAAACTGAAAGGGGAACTGTCAGGCTGGAGGGAGGGTTCTAGTGGAGTTCCTTGGGGATCTGTCCTAGGACCATTCTTATTTAACAGTTTCATTAGTGACCTAGGCACAAAATGTGGGTGTGTGCTAATCAGATTTGTGGACAACACACAGTTGGGAGGTATTGCCAATATGGGGGAGGACCGGAATTTCATACAAGAAGATCTGGACAACTTTGAAAACTGGAGTAATAAAAATGGGATGAAATTGACTAGTGAAAAGGTGATGGCTGAATTTCCAACAGAGACAGGGAAGTGTTATTGTTGTTATACAAGGCACTGGTGAGACCTCATGCAGAGTGCACAGTTCTGGTCTGCCATGGTTAAGGAAAATGAATTCAAACTGGAACAGGGACAGAGAAGGGCTACTAGGGTTATTCAATGACTGGAAAACCTGCCTTAGGAGAGGAGACTCCAAGAGCTCAGCTTGTTTAGCTGAACCAAACGAAAGCTGAGGGCAGCTGCGATTGCGCTCTAGAGACACACCAGAGGGATGAATCCCAGGGAGGGAGAGGAGTTATTTAAGTTAAGCACCAACCTTGACACAAGAACAAATGGCTATAAACTGGCCAGCAACAAGTTTAGCCTTGAAATTAGACAACAATTCCCAACCATCAGAGGAGTGAAGTTCTGGAACAACCTCCCGAGGGGAACAAAAAACCTAACTGGACCCAAGACTGAGCCTGACAAGTTTATGGAGGGGCTGCGGTGATGAGGGTATCCACAATGTGCAAAGGCTCGTACCAGATATCCCCAACGGGGGGTGATGGGACACTAGGTGGGGAGGGCTCTGAGTTACTACAGAGAATTCTCTCCCAGGGGTCTGGCTGGTGGGTCTCACCCACATGCTCAGGGTCTAGCTGATCACCATATATGGGATTGGGAAGGAATTTTCCCGCAGGTTGGACTATCAGAGACCTGGGGGTTTTCGCCTTCCCTTGCAGCATGGGGCACAGGTCATTTGCAGGTTTGAACTAGTGTCAATGGTGGAGTCTTTGTAACTTGGAATCTTTAGATCATGATTTGAGGTCTATTACAGGAGAGAGTGGGTGAGGTTCGGTGGCCTGCAATGTGCAGAAAGTCAGACTGGATGATCATGACAGTCTCTTCTGGCCTTCAAGTCTATGAGTCTGTGTTCCCCACCTCTCTGAGCCAGGCAGTCCCCACTCTGGGGCCAGATCAGGGCTGGCACCCTGTAAAGGGGAGAGGCCCCATGTCCCATTCCCTGCCCCCCTAAGCCAGGCAGTTCCTGCCCTGGGGCTGGATTGGGCCCAGCATCCCCTACAGGAGAAAGCTCCTTTCCCCCTTATCTGGCCCGTCTGGTCTCACCGGGTCCGGCTCTTCCTGCAGAGGCTCGGAGCAGGGAGCCCGGCACTCCGGGCAGCGGCACCCCTGGGCTGAGACCTGGCTCCAGTGAATGGACAGGCAGCCCCGGCAGAAGTTGTGGCCGCACTCGATGGAGACGGGGTCCTCCAAGATGTCCAGGCAGATGGAGCAGGTGACGTCCTCCCGGAGCTGCTCCATCTCTCTGACCCCGCAGGCCTGGGGAGATTCACTGGGTCAGGAGCCAGCACATGGGAACACTGGGGCTGACGTGCTAGAGCAGGGGGGTTGGGAGCCAGGACTCCTGGGTTCCATTGTTAGTGTTCACCACTTTGCTGGTAAGTTTCCGTTCACTGCTGTGCACTGGCCACTCCCATTTTGGGGCAGGGCTGGCAAGTGTCTCTCTGCTCGTGGGGTTTGGGTTGCCTGGGGCTCTGGGGATGACACAGGCATTCCTGCCACCTGAGCTCAGCCCACTGGAAACACCCGACCTGCCAGGACGTGGGCTCAGCCGTGGGGTGAGACTCTCAGAGTCCCCCGGGCGTCTGCCAGCCCAGCCAGTCAAGTGGCCTTGGAAACGCCAGCTGCTGTTGCTCCTGTTGTTATTAAGGGGGGGCTGCCTTGGGCATCCTGAATTCCCTTACCCCCTCCGAGCTCACAGGGCCCCGGGGCTCCTGGACAAAGCACGAGTGGCCAGAGCAAACTGCACCCCCCAGGCGCTAGCCACAGGCAGGGAGAGGGGATTGAAGGAAGGTCACCAGAGGGGATCTGGGCACAGAGCCCAGCAGCCTTGACAGCCAGAGCCAGCCCTGCTCTGTCTCCTGGCAGATCTCAGATCATCCTGCTGCTGAGATACCCTCAGCCCTGATCCCAGCCCTGAGCTTCCCCTCCAGCTCTGCCAGTGCCCCTCAATTCCAATCTGCAGTCCCCTGCTATCATAGCCGGTAGCTTACCCTGGTGAACACACTCGAGCGCGGATCTTGAGGTTACTTCTCCGTTTGTCTCTGATGTTTCCCCTCTGCCTCCCTGGCTCTCTGCGTGTCTCTCTGCCCAGAGTGACTGTCTGGCCGCTCCCCACTCAGTTTGTCTTTCAGTCTCTGCATTTGGTCACTGGATGCCGTGGGTGTGGCTGAGGGCTCTTGGCTCCTTTCCCTAGAGCCGTTTGCCAAGGGGGCGATTGTGTAGCTGGGGGATGGCCCTGCGATTGTGGGGAACTTTCCTGGCTCTGGCAGGGCCCCGGTGAATCATTTAGCAAAAGGCTCCGAGTCCTCGCCCCAACTCCCTTCACCTGGAAGCCTGCAGCTCGAGAGCTCCCCTCCCCCTCTCCGACAGGGCTGGACCCAGGGCTCCTGGGGGGCTCGACCCACCAGTCTTGTCTTGGCTGCTCAGGCCAGGGGTCTGGCCGGGTGTCCCCACCCCAGGGTGCTCTCTTCACGCTGGACGCTGCCCTGACTCCCGGATCGCTGCAATCAGGTAAAACCTAATACAATTGATTAAACAGCAACTGTAAGAAAAAGAAGGGAAAAGTGGGAGAGGTTAAAGGAAACAAGGACCCCACCCTGTGGGCACGGGGACACCCCACACGTCCATCTCTGGGGCATCAGGAAAGTTCACAGTCTGTTCCTCACCCGTCCCAGGCCTCCCACCCAGGCCCTGGCTGTGCTGCAGGGACACTGCAGGTCAGACATCTGCTCTGGTGGTGGCCACACGCCCTCAGGCACTCGGGGGCAGGACCCTTCTCCCCAGCATCCCCCCCCAGAGTCCGGCCTGCAAGGCCTCCCTGTGCTGGGTCCTCTGCCCAGGACCCCCCTTGCTCTCCCCAGCCACTTGTTGATCCCCTTAGCTCTGCCCAGCTCACATAGTGGAGGGCTCCCCCGGCTCCTGACTCCCTCATTGGCCTGCCTGCCCTGTCAATCAGGCTAACTTGGGGCACTGGCCTCTCCGCATTGGCCCTGGGGACTGTCAGTCTCAGGATACTGCTTTTCCTTTGTCCTGCCCTCTTTCTTTTGCTGTTGGGACAGGGCCAGCCCAAAACCTCAGCAAGTTTCAGTGAGGGGCTCCTGTGCCGGGTTCTGCACAGACCCCAACTGAGATCGGGGAGCCATTGTGCCAGGCAATAAACAACTGCTGACTGAGATCCGGTCCCCACTGGGACGGGCACAGCAAAGATCCCAAATGAGCTCCTGCAATCTAAGCAGAGAAAGAACTTTTTTTTTTGCTGAATCTGCAAAGTGCCTTACATTCAACTGACCAGCACCGCCCTGTTTGGACGTTTCTCTCTTTGTCTGTAACATGGTCGCTTTCGAAAGCTGCATCCAATATATCACCGGCTCTGGGGCATGACCCCGTTCTACCCCAAATGACTCTCCCCAGCAGTGAGGAACCTGAGCCAGGGAGCCGTATAGTAAAATGAGGCCTTGAACCTTGCATCAGAGGCCTGGTATGAGGCCTGAGGCCTGAGCTAAAGTAATGGTCAAGACTTTGCTAACGTAAAGCAAAGTTAAGCTGTGAGCCAGAGGCAGGCCCTGCTCACAGGAGCTGGCAAGGAAAGGGACAAAGAGACACACCTAAAAGGTACAGGGAACAAGTTATGTAAACATGTAACAGGATGGTACCAGAGCTCTCCAGTACTAGCACATTCCTCACAGAGAACAGGAACAGGCCGACCCATCCCAAAGACAGGGGCAAGAAGATAATATGATGGATAGAGTTGTTTTGACCAAACCAACATGTGCAATGTAATAGGCGACACCTTGACACGCAGAAGGGTCGTACCTCAGTATGTCAGGAGTGATGTGTAACTTGTTTGTACCCTTGTATAAAGATGTACCTCTGAGGGGCAGTGTCTTTGTCCGGCCTAGGGGGCAGTGATGAGTCCCGCCACTCACTGAGCTGTGTCCATTGTCCGGGAGCACATCTGTACTAGCAGAACTGTAGACATCTGATCCAGGGAGCTAGAGACTGAGTTTTGTTTGACAATAAACCTGGCTCGGGTTCCTTCGTACCTTAATAGAGTCTGTGGTCTTTGGGGGTCTCTCGGGATTTGCTGTGTCAGCGATCTGCAGGGCCGGGACAGCACACAGAGAGAACACGCACGCAGCCAAACAGCTATCAACATTGGACAGAGCAGAGCACCACACCGGTGACGTCTGATCACAAGATGCACTTAGGTGTGCTGGCTATTTTGTCTAGAACTGTGTATTTCTTGTGCTAGTCAGAACAGCTGAGTGACATCTGTTGGAGGAATAGTTTATTCGCTGAAATATGCAGTTTGGGGTCAACCAAAACAATTGACAAATTCCAACTGAATTCGTCAAATAGTTTCGGGTGAAAGATAAATTAAGAAAAGTGGAACCGTTTCTTTGACATATTCCACACAAAACATTTGGACTTTGAAACAATGCTTTATTCTGAAATTTAGCTAGATTTGATTTTTTTAAAAATTGTAATAAAAAAGGTGATTGAGAAAGAAAGTAAGAAAGAAAGAAAGAAAGAAAGAAAGTGAAAACTGCAATACCAGCCCCCAAGACACCATATGATAACCTCCATCCCAACCCCCATGATTCCCTTAGCCTGAACTCCAGAACCTTAACCCCAGTCCCCATGGTGTCCTTAACCCCACTGTACCCATAACCACCTGATAATTACACCGCTGAGCTGGATACTATCTTTGACATTCTCTTCTTGGCACATTGAGTTGGCAATAAAATGGGGAAGTGAAAATCACTATAGGCCTCGACTCAATGACCTGGGTCATCACTTGTTTTCATTTGGTTTTCAAGGTGACACCAGGCAGAGCAAAACGAAAGCAATCACACCCTCTTCAGCACCTTGAAATTAGCAGCACTTATTTCCTTGCTTCGGTTCCCAGGAAATCAGTCCCCATTATTAGAGCTAATAGATCCAGGAAGGGGCAGACAGGTGCCCATGAAAACCTGCCCTGGCACTTTTATTGTCCAGCTGAGTTTTGATTGGAGCAATGGGGGCAGCCTCATCTGGACAAAACAGGCCTGGGGAAGGATGAGCCATGAAGTGTCTCTGTTCCCCACTGGCGCTAGCACTGCTGGTGCTGACCCTGCTGCAGGGTGAGTGTGGGGTGGGGATGTAGGGACCAGCCCCTCCCTCCCAGGGGGAGGTGAGCGAGATACAGGTTGTGGGGGAAGGAATACGGCTAGTGAATAAAAGGGATCCAACCCTTTGGCCCTTCATAGATCCCCCTAGCCTTCCAGAATGAATTGGTGCATTCAGGCCTGAGCTGCCCCACTCAGATCAATGGGGCATGTTGAGTTTTGAACCTACTAGTGGTAAATCAAATAGAAACACTGCTGAGAATTGTGGCTGGCACTGAGGATGGCAGGGCTGGTCTGGGGCAATGGGTGGAGCTTGGGAATTATGGGTGGAGTTTGTATTTGGTTTTTTTGGAAAACCCAAAAGCTAAAGAAGTTTTGAGTTCCTGTCAAAAATGTTGCTTTTTGTTTTATGAGGAGAAATCCAAATTTTTGATGGACCAAGACCTCTTTTCAGAAGAGTGGATAGGCTGGATTACCTGGGTTTGACAGTATCTGCACACATGGATAACCGTTACTGATCAACATGGAAGTGCGACATAACTTATAAACAGACATTTCATTAATCAAAGAAACAGCGAAACAGTAGAACCAACTGAGATTGGGATTGGGGAGAGACATTGTGACAGAAGCTGACTAGGCCTTGAGTGTGATCAGGGCCATCATTGTTCTGCCAGGTGCTACACAGATCACAGCCAAGATCAGGGCACCCGGCAATACACAGACCCCGACTGAAACCAGGTCTGTGATTGTCCAGTTTTCATTTAGTTTCGTTTCCAATTTTCTGTCTTTCTTTCTCAATCCCCTTTTTCTTAAGATTTTATTTTTTTTTAAATATAAATCTAGCTACATTTCAAAAGACAGTGTGAAGTGAAGTGAAATCTGCAAATGGTTCGTTTGGAATATGTCAAAGAAATGGCACCACATTTCTGAGGTTTTTTTTTTTTCATCTGAAACTATTTGGTAAATTCAATCTGATTATGTGACGTTTTGGTCAACCTCAAACTGCATATTTCAGCAAATAAACTATTCCTCGAAAAGATGTCACTCAGCTGTGATTTTTAGCACAAGAAATACACAGCTCTAGACAAAACAGCCAGCACACCTACGCACATCTCCCTGGCTCGGGTTCCTCACTGCTGGGGAGTGTGCAGAGCATTGGCTTTGGACAGAGTACCATGGGGTGCCCCATATCCTTTCCCCACAGCTCGTGGCTTTTCTTCCAAGTCAAGGTGGTTTTCCCGCTCAGCTCGCTTTCTCTGCTCTGGCTGGTCTGCAGTTAGACAGGAATCCCCTCCCAGCTATCAAAGCATGTCCATCTCCTCTCCATCCTTCCTTTCTTTGCCTTTCTTCTGCCCAAAGTTTCCTGCTTCTGTGAGTCTTTCCTCCCATCAGGGCCGCCCAGAGGATTCAGGGAGCCCGGGGTCCTCAGCGGCGGGGGGCCCCTGCTTCGTTGGTAATTCGGCAGCGGGGGGGTCCTTCTGCTCTGGGACTCGCCGCCGAAGTGCCCCTAAGACCCATGGCGGGGGCCTCCCGCTGCCGAATCATCGCCGAAGTGCAGCCAGGTCTGCGGCGGGGGGCCCCTGCTGTGGGTCTTCGAGGCACTTTGGCGGCGGGGGGTCCCGGAGCGGAAGGACCCCTCGCCGCCGAAGACCCGGAGCAGAAGAGAGTTTTCCGGGGCCCCTAGAGAGAGTGAAGGATCCCGCTCCAGGGGCCCCGAAAAACTCTCGGGGGGCCCCTGCAGGCAAATTGCCCCACTTGCCCCCCTCCCCGGGCGGCCCTGCCTCCCATTAATGTGTCCCCATCCCAGCACCTGGTGTCTTTGCTCCTCTCTGGTTGATTTTTCACTTCCCCCGTGTCATGAATATAGGGGGAAGGGTAGCAACCTTTATGTATGCTTGGCGGCTGTACTGAATCGCCTTTCCTGTAAGGGGTTAATCAGTTCAATTAACCTAGTTGGCACCTGACCAGAAGAACCAATGAGGAAAGACGATACCTTCAAATCTGGGGGTGGGGGGGATTTGTTTTGTTGTTCTGTGGCTTGTTCCCTCTCCGGATGGAGGGAGAAGCCAAGCAGGTACAATATCTCCTGAAACATATATCTGGTGTGGGGGAAAATATGGTTGGCTTACAACTTTGGCCAGGCTTTTAGGCCTAAACTTTGGATAAGCTTGTTTCTAGGCTGTGCTGAACTTTGGTTCAGCTTGTCTCTCTGTGTAAGGGGCAGAGAGGAGGGGGACAGAGTGATGGAAAGTTGTTTCTGTGTGTCAAGGGGTAAAAGGAGTCACAGTGGAAAGTTCCCAAAATGGAACAATGGCTTCGTGTGTGTGTAAAGGGCATGAGGGGGCAGAGTGATAAAGGCCCCACGTAGCATAATTTGCAATAGCCAGGCTTGTAAAATATAGAACCACCACAGTTGTGTTAGAAAGGTCGCTGACCGCAAAAGAACAGACAGTGAGTAACGGGCGGGGGGGCTGGTGGGCGAGAGGCTTGTTTTTGCTTTTGTCCTATATTAGTTTTGCAATGTATTCCAAATAAGGTAATTAATACGGAAGTATGTGTCATTTGTCTGTGGTTTTAACCTTTATAAGCTGGCTAGAAATGTACGGAAGGCAGAGCAGCTTGCCACCTTGCATGGGGCCATGCTGACTCTCCTTGCCTATATGCTCGTACAAAATAAAGGCCCTCAGGCTGTCTGATCCACAATCAACCATGTGGTCAATTTTCCACAACACTGGACTAATCCATCTAAAACCACAGAAACTGTGAGTAGGGCAAGGAAATGTATTAGGTTATCTTTTTTTTTTGGCTTGTGAATTTTCCTATGCTACAGAGGTAGTTTTATTCCTGTTTTTGTAACTGTGAAGCTGAGCCAGAGGGGAATCCTCTGTGTTTTAAATCTTTTTATTTACCCTGTAAAGTTACTTTCCATCCTGATTTTGCAGGTGTGATTCTTTTACTTCCTTCTTTATAATAAAGTAGTTCTTTTAAGAACCTGATTGATCTCAGTGTCCTGAAGACAGAGAGTCTGGTTGAGGTTACATTGCTAAGGCAACTGGTTGGTAGTTCAGTCTCAAGCCTCCCCAGGAAAGGGGGTGAAGGGGCTTGGGGGGGGAAAATATTTTGGGGGGATAGGGATTGCAAGTGACCCTTCCCTAAATATTTTCTTTAAATCACATGGTGGTGGCAGCAATATCAGTCTAAGGAATTAGTGTCTTAGAGAAGTTTTAACCTAATCTGGTAGAATATAAGCTTAGAGGGTCTTTCATGCAGATCCCCACATCTGTACCCCAGAGTTCAGATTTGGGGGGGAACCCTGCTACCCTGCTTCCAGAGGAATCGGAGGGGTGGATCCTGCCAATCTCAGAGAACCCAATTTCCAAGGTGTGTCTGCCTGAATGGATGACCATTTGAGACCTAACAAATGAACATTCTCCCTAGTCTTGCTGACCCAGCCCTCCCCGGTCAAGAAATGTTGAACTCCACATGAAGGCTCCACAGCCCAACAATTTCATAATACCGACTTTACGCGATCAGCTGGAATTCCCGAGCTGGATGGGGCAGATTCCCAAATCGTCACTGGAGTGATGCCAAGAGAAGGGCGACAGGGTCAAAAAAACAGGGTGGAAAATGACACTTAAACCTAAACCCCACTCTGACCTCAACCCCAAATCCCATGATACCCTTAACCTTAACCCCATAATAACCTTCATCTTAACCCCATGATACTCTCAAATCCATGATAACCCTAACCCAATGATAACCTTTACCCCACGATATGCACATCCCTGACCTAGGTACTGTCTTTGTCACTCTCTGCTTGGCACACTCAGTTGGCAATGACATGGGGAAGTGAAAAGCACCGTAGACCTCCACGCAGTGACCTCGGCCATCGCATGTTTTTGTTTGGTTTTCCAGGACTCCCGTACTGGGGTGACACCAGGCAGAGCAGAATGAAGGCGGTCACAACCTGTTCAGCACTTTAAATTTAGCAGCTGTTATTTCCTTGCTTGGGTAACCAGGAAATCAGTCTCCATTATTCTCTATAGATCCAAGAAAGAGGAAAAAAATGTGCCCATAAAAACCTGCCCCAGCGCTTGCATTCCCCAGTCGGGCTTTGGTCGGAGCACTGGAGGCAGCTGCATGCAGCCAAGACAGGCCTGGGGAAGGCTGAACCATGGGGAATCTCCATTTGCCACTGGCCCTAGCACTGCTGGCAATGACCCTGCTTCAGGGTGAGTGTGGGGATGTAGGGACCAGCACCTACCGCCCAGGGGGAGGGGAGTGAGGTGCGGGTTGTGGGGGTGGGATTTGGCTAGTAACTATCAGAGTGATCCATCCCCTTGGCCCTTCATAGACCCGACCCACAGCCTATCCAGCCAGTCCTGAGCTGCCCCTCTCAGATCAATGGGGGTTGTTGATTCTTGAACCTACTGGTGGTAAATCAAATAGAAACACTGCTGAGAATTGTGGCTGGTGCTGAGGATGGCAGGGCTGGTCTGGGGCAATGGGCGGAGCTTGGGAATTATGGGTGGAGCTACTGGCACTCAGTCCTCTCCACATACCTTCTCAGGTCCCAGCGGTACCTGTGAATAACCCTCACCCCACATACGTATTAATATCTTTCCCTCTCTTTCTTCAAGCCCTGGGTGCTCAGGGGAGTTGGTACCCAACAGGTAAGACACCCACTGCCAAACTCCAGCCTTACCTGTTCTGGACACATGGCATGAGAATGAAGCTGGGAGCCAGGACTCCTGGGTTCCATCCCCAGCTCTGGGAGGGGAGTGGGGTCTGGTGGGTTAGTGGTGAGGCTGAAACTCAGGACTATGGCTTCTTTGCTCATCCCATGTCAATGCTGTTGCCCTCTAGGGTGCAGCCAGACCAGGCTCTCTGGTCAAATTGTTGGGGGAGGGGATGCCGCAAGGGGCCGGTGGCCAGGGCCAGGGCCGGTGCAACCATTTAGGCGACCTAGGCGGTTGCCTAGAGGCTGGGCGCTGGGATTTGGGGGGTGACATTTTCTTCAACAGCGACCACAGCGGCCGGATCTTCAGCTGCCCCGGTCACCCCAGCATTTAGGCGAAGGGAGCTGGGGCAGGGGGCCGCAGGGAGGGCCGCCTGCAGCAAGTAACGGGGGGGATGGCACGCAGAGGAACTCCCCGCCCCAGCTCACCCCTGCCCCGCCTCCTCCCCGAGCACGCCGTGGCTGCTTCACTTCTCCCACCTCCCAGGCTTACGGCACCAATCAGCTTAGGCACCGCAAGCCTGGGAGGCGGGAGAAGTGAAGCAGTGATGGGGTGCTCGGGGAAGAGGTGGGGCAGGGGTGAGCTGAGGCAGGGGGGTGCCTCAGGGCGGAGGGTGGGAGCTGCCGCGGGGTGGGGGCGCCTCAGGGCAGGGGCGCGGGGGCACAAGGTGGAAGTTTCGCCTAGGGCGTGAAACGTTCTTGCACCGGCCCTGGCCGTGGCAAGTCAGTGTTCAGTACAATAGATGCCACGTTTGTGGCGGGTCCCTCATCTCAGCCCAGTGGGTTGTGTCAGCAGCTCATTGCTTCCAATTGTGAGTAACTGGGGTGGGTGGGGACTGGTGCAACCGACAGACATCCTGCCTGGATCTATGCCAGGCAAACCATCCCTGTAAGGCTGTTCTCCAGCTGCCCTGCCCCAGAGGTGGCTGCCTCTACCTATCAGGTGGTTCTTTCTGTGTTGCCTGGACCCTACTGCATTTTTGCCCGTATTTGCAATCCAGTTTCCCCCACTGATCGTTGCTTTCCCTCTGCTCCCCAGCTCTTTCCCCCAGTTTGCCTATCGTGTGACCCTCGGGGAGCACCAGCTGTCCAACCCCTCCCCGAGCCGGGTCTCATCCCCTGTGCGCCAGATCCTCGTTCACCCCGATTACAACAGGGGGACCCGTTCCGCCGACATTGCCCTAGTGCAGCTCACGGAGCCAGTGCGATACACCGACGAAATCCTCCCCGTCTGCTTGCCAGGCCCCTCCGACTCCTTCCCTGGCAACCACACGTGCTGGGTCACCGGCTGGGGGACAACAGGCTCTGCGGGTAAGACCATGCCCCGGGGGAGATGCACTATCACTCTGTGCCTCAACCCCCGAGCTCCTGGAGCCCCGTGATTCCTGCTGCATTTGTAATAATTCCTGCCCAGCCCTCTGCTGCCCCCTGCCAGCTGGATGTCCCCAATTGGTTGTATCCCTCACAGCAGCAGTCCCAGGTAGTTGAGCGGCAACAGAGCAAAGCAGCATCTGGAGCGAGCCGTTGCACATAGCACAGCGGGAGCAGAGGAGTTCACAGCAGCCTCTACAGCAGCCCAGTGACGGGTGAGGCCTCCCTGTCCCAGCTGCTGGCATCGCTATCGCTGGGAAGGTGGTAGAGCCCCAGAGCTGCCCAGGGACCCTGACTTTCCTGGTCTCCTGGAACCCCAGACCGTGGGGGAGGAAGTTGGGGAGCCACAAGCTGAGGAGAGCAAACTGGTTCACGTTCGGGTTCAGTCATTTAGGGTTTCATTTGTTTGGGACTCTGACTGAGGTGCTAAATGGTGGTGGAAGGTGTTAAACTGTAAACAGACGTCCCCAGGTCACCCCCAACAAAGTTTGGTTCTTCAAACCTCTTCACTGGCGAGTGGGCACAGACTTGCCTGGCCAGGGCACCCAGCTTGGGTGCAGATCCCTAGCTGACTGTGGGGGCTGGAGAGAAAAGTTAAGACATGGTAGCGAATCCCCTAAAATAAGGACTTGGCCCTGGTTGCTGCCGACACCCCTGGCAGAAGGGTGGCAGGTGCACAGGAAAAGTGCAACGCGCTTCCTAGAGTCCAGACATAACAGGCTAAAGTAGCTGCCTCACCTAAACCCAGCTCCTGTCATCTCTGACCAACACAGCTGGGCCTCCTCTTGCCGAATCGCCGCTGTCAGGGTTCCCTCCCCCACTCTGAACTCTGGGGTACAGATGTGGGGACCCCCATGAAAGATCCCCTAAGCTTATATTCCACCAGCTTAGGTTAAAAACTTCCCCAAGGCACAAATTCCTTTCCTTGTCCTTGGACGGTATCGCTGCCACCACCAAGTGATTTAAACAAACATTCAGAGAGGGGACACTTGGAGCCCTAACCCCCCACCAAAATATGCACCCAAGCTCCTTCACCCCCTTTCCTGGGGAGACTTGAGAATAATCTACCAACCAATAGGTTAACAAAGTGAGCACAGACCAGATCCCTGGTTTTTAGGACACTGAAAATCAATCAGGTTCTTAAACGAAGAATTTTATTAAAAAAAAGAAGAAGAAGAATCACACCTGCGAAATTAGGATGGAAGGTAACTTTACAGGGTAAGAAAAAGATTTAAAACCCAGAGGTTTCCCCTCTGACTCAGCTTCCCAGTTACAAAACAGGAATAAAATGACCTCTTAGCACAGGGAAAATTCACAAGCTAAAACACAAGATAATCTAGCGCATTTCCTATCTTTACTTATAATTTTTGTAATCTTAGATGCTCATTACAGGTATGGTTTTAGGAGATGTTTTTTCCTGCCCTGGTCCCTCTCTCTGTCCGAGAGGGCACGCACAAAACCTCCCCCTACCCCCGATTTGAAAGTATGTTCTTTCCCCATTAGTCCTTCTGGTCAGGTGTCAACTAGGTTAATTGAACTGATTAACCCCTTACAGGTAAGTGATTCTGTACCTCTGGCCAAGAGGGATTTTATATTACTGCGCATAAAAAGTGTGTTACCCTTTGCCTTAAAATATATAACATCCCCGCCCAGATCACAGATGGTCCTGGAGCTCTAGGAGAAAACAGAGTTAATAAGACACATGCACCTTTAGACATACTACTGATTATATAAAAACTAACAATATGTCCCACATTCCAAGGACTATTTTAACTAGTTGATTCTGGGAAAACTTTCACAGGAGAGTTCATCAGCCACTTTGTTAGAAGCTCCTGAAAGGTGTATTTCAAAATCAAAATCTTGGAGAGCTAAATTCCACTGAAGAAGGTTTTTGTTATTTTCCTTGACAGTATGAAGCCACTTCAGCGCAGCATGGTCGGTTTGTAGCTGGAAACGCCGTCCCCAAACGTATGGGCGTAGCTTTTCCAGCGTGTACACAATGGCGTAGCATTCCCTTTCGCTGATGGACCAGTGGCTTTCCCTCTCAGACAGTTTCTTGCTGAGAAACACGACAGGATGGAAGTTGTGATCTGGTCCTTCCTGCATTAAAACTGCTCCCACAGCACACTCGGACGCATCTGTGGTTACTAGGAACGGTTTGTTAAAGTCTGGGGCCCTTAGCACAGGGTCAGACGTGGGTGTCGCTTTAAGCTGGTTAAAGGCCTTCTGACACTCTTCAGTCCACTGAACTGCATTTGGTTGTGTCTTTCTGGTCAGTGGGGCAGCGATCTGGCTGTAGTGTGGTACAAATCGCCTGTAATTTCTGGGCAAGGCTAAGAGGGATTACACCTGTTTAAAACAACATATGGAGATATACCTATCGCACAGAACTGGAAGGGCCCAGCTAAATACCGGGACAGAGGTGTATTAGGTGCAGCAAGTTTTCCAGACCTGATAGGAGTTGCTGACACAGGGGACTGAACCCTCCGCCTGCGGGTGCCGCTGGGCCTGGGTGTCAAACAGTCATTGGAGGTTTTCAAGAGCGGGTTGGACCAATGTCCCTTCTTAGAATCTTTGGGCGACGACTCCCCCACTCTGGGGTGGTTTGTGGGTGACGGGTCTGTGCCGTGCTGCAGCCCCGTCACTCCATTCATCACCTCACAGTGTGGGGGGGCACTGTTCAGATCAGGGGGGGGGGCCGTATCACACAGCTCCTCAGTGCTGTCCCCTGCCTCCCCTTGGCTGGTGGGGGCCTCAGCCCAGTTCACATCCACTAACTCGCTCACCCTTGGCCAAGCCTGACCAAATCTCAGCTACGCCGCCCACACCAGCAGCAATTGCTGTTCCCTCAGTTATAGTAGCGGAAAATAGCCCAGACAGCTGCAACGACCCCCACACCAACAGCTATGACGAGCTCAGCACCAGCAGCTATGACGCGCGCAGCACCAGCAGCTATGACGCGCGCAGCACCAGCAGCTATGACGCGCGCAGCATGAAGAACTGCAGTGATCCCAGCACGAAGAGCTGCGACGAGCCAACGACCAGCACCTGTGACGAGCCAACGACCAGCAGCTGCGACGACCCCGGCACCAGCAGCTGCGCCGAGCCCGGCGCCAGCACCTACGATGAGCACGGCACCAGCACCTGCGCCGAGCCCGGCGCCAGCACCTACGATGAGCATGGCGCCAGCAGCTGCGCCGAGCCCGGCGCCAGCACCTGCGCCGAGCCCGGCGCCAGCAGCTGCGCCGAGCCCGGCGCCAGCACCTACGATGAGCACGGCGCCAGCACCTGCGCCGAGCCCGGCGCCAGCACCTACGATGAGCATGGCGCCAGCACCTGCGCCGAGCCCGGCGCCAGCAGCTGCGCTGAGCCCGGCGCCAGCACCTACGATGAGCACGGCGCCAGCAACTGCGCCGAGCCCGGCGCCAGCACCTACGATGAGCATGGCGCCAGCACCTGCGCCGAGCCCGGCGCCAGCACCTGCGACAAGCCCGGCGCCAGCACCTGCACCGAGCCCGGCGCCAGCACCTGCGACGAGCCCGGCGCCAGCACCTACGAGGAGCCCGGCGCCAGCACCTGCGCCGAGCCCGGCGCCAGCACCTACGATGAGCACGGCGCCAGCACCTGCGCCGAGCCCGGCGCAAGCACCTGCGCTGAGCCCGGTGCCAGCAGGTGTGCCGAGCCCGGTGCAAGCAGCTGCGACGACCCCCCTCAGCGCCATCTTCTTGTGCTTCTCATTAGCCGCCTTGAAGCGCTCAGCCTCCTGCGTCAGCTCTGCCTCCAGCTCTGTCAGCAGGGCCTCTTTGTCCTCCATCAGCTCTGCATTCAGCGTGGACTCCTTCTTCGGCAGCACTTGTGTTCGGCACCGTTCCAGCAACTCCTTGTCCTGCACCTCAAATTCCTCAGAGAAGGTACACATGTTCTGGGAGAGGAGACAGCAAAGATTAGATGTGGCAAGTGCTGCAAAAACCCGGACCAAGATTGGGGCTCACGTCACACTGGGCAATGCACCCCCCCACTGCTGAGTCAGGCCCCTCCCCTGTTCTGCTGGGCTTGGAGTCTCCTATCTCTGCAGCCACCCTGGGAACCAGACATATTAACTCCCATCTTCTACCCCAAACCCTGGATCCCATAGAGGTGACCAGGCTGTTTCTCTGGGGTTCCCCTGGCTGGGGCCACACCTGCCGTCACTCACCGACTTCTCCAGGAAGTCATTGTAGTCTCGGCGGGCTCTGTCCAGGGCTCCCTGGTTGTGGAAGGCGATGGCCATCTGTGTGGAGAGGACAAGGCTGGGGTGAGCTGCAGTTTATGGGACTGTGTCTCCAACTCGTGGCTGCAGCTTCCACCGCAGCAGCCTCAGGTAACAGAGCAACGCCGCTAGGCAGCGTAGCAGCCGCTTGGGGTTTCTGGTACTGCCAGTCTCCAGTCAGACCCTCATGGCAGCCCAGCATCCACTGCCTTCCCTGACCTGATCTGTAGTTTGCACTTGTGCACTTTCCTCTAGCCAAGGATTTTGGAAACCCTGCCCCAGGTGAGCTCGGCCTGCGGCTGATGCCCGACAGCACGTCAGTGACACCTGCTCTTGCACATCTGGTGGTATTTGGGGGCTTTCACTGACCTTCCGGAGACAGGTTTTGGTGGACAAAATCTGGGTTAAATCTTGTAGTGGAGGAGCAATGACTCCAAGACAGTCTCTGCTGTGGATCTATTCTGGAGAGGCTATTGCTGAGGAACGAGGAGGACTTGTAGCACCTTAGAGACTAACCAATTTATTTGGGCAGAAGCTTTCATGGGCTAGAGCCCACTTCATTGGATGTATAGAGTGGAAAATACAGTAGGAAGATAGATATATACAGAGAACATGAAAAGGTGGAGGTTGCCATACCAACTTTAAGTGGCTTAATCAATTAACGTGAGCTATTATCAGCAGGAGAAAAAAAACTTTTGTAGCGATAATCGGGATGGCCCATTTCAGATAGTTGACAAGAAGGTGTGAGTAACAGTAGGGGGATACTTAGCATGAGATTTTCCGTAAGGTGGCTACTGAACTATGTTGTGAGTTTGAGAGTTGTCCACTGCCAGTTCTCCAGTGACAGCAGAGGAGGGGATCCACTCCCGGAAGGCATTAAATGACCATTAATCAGCGGGGGGATATAAACAAGGGATTTACAGTTATGTAAGAGCTGCACAAGCATCACACGATGGGGGATCGCCAGGGGCGGCTCTAGGAATTTGGCCGCCCCAAGCAGTCATGCCTGCGGGAGGTGCACCGGAGCCGCGGGACCAGCAGACCTCCCGCAGCTGCGGAGGGTTTGCTGGACCCGTGGCTCCGGTGGACCTCCTGCAGGCATGACTGCGGAAGGTCCGCCGGACCCACCTGCCACCCTCCCGGCAAAATGCCGCCCCACTCGTGCGCTTGGCGCGCTGGGGTCTGGAGCCGGCCCTGGGGATCGCTCAAGTCTGTGACTCAGCAAAGCCCCCCAGGGCGTGTCTGGGCTGGTGCTTTCCAGGCACGTGGACTGAGGGTATAAACAGGGGACAGCGGCATCATGGCTGGGCCTTTCTCCTGCCCCACCTGTGCTGGAAGCAACGAGAGCCCTGGGGGGGCAGAGACGTGAATGGGGGAGACTGGCCCCAGGCTTCGAGGGGAAGCCGGCGGGTTAAGGATTATTACCCACCTGTAACCTCCCGTGGGGTGAGAAAAACTGCTTGACCTAATGCTGGTTGGTCTAATAAAGATTAAGATTTAAAGTCCGAGTTTATCTTTTATTTTCTTTGGTAACTATCCCTGATGTTTTGTGCCTACCACATACAATCTCTGACATCTCCCTTTCTGCTGTTAATAAACCTGTTTTACATTTTACCTAAACCAGTGAGTTTCAGTGCTTGGGAACTCTCAGCTCAGGTTACAAAGGCTGGTGTGTGTCCTCTCCACAGCGAGGGAGGGGCAGACTGGGTAATAAACTTACACTGGTCGGGCTTCTGAGCTGGTGGCTTGGGAGGTTGGCTGATCATAGAATCATAGAATAGAATCTCAGGGTTGGAAGGGATCTCAGGAGGTATCTAGTCCAACCCACTGCTCAAAGCAGGACCAATCCCCAGCTAAATCATCCCAGCCAGCCTTTCCCTGTGTGATTTGTGAGTGGCTCTGGGAGCATTCATGCAAACTAGCTGGGTGTGGGGCTCCACATGCTGACGGCTGAGTGATCACAGCACCTGGAGGGGTTTGCTGCTTGTCACTAGCACAGCTCTGTGAGCGACAGCCCAGGCTGGAGAGTTAAGAGGGCACAGTCATACCCCAGTTCCAGGTTGTGTCTACACGGCGATGTAAGGCCAGTTAGTAGCACTCGAGTTAGCAGCCCCTGGGGTTGTTAACCTAGTGCTGGAGCGTCTACACTCATTTGTAACCCCAGAACAGGCCTGGTTGAACCCTGGGTTCCAGCTGGGAGCTCCAGCATCTACACTGCATTGTGCAGGCCTGAGTGCAACCACCCGTATCCCAGACTCCCTAGCGCCCTCCCCAGCCACAGCTGCTCTGGCCTGTTAGTGGTGCAGCCTGGGAAAACTGGACTGGCCACCAAACTTGAGTGGCCAGAGAGGAAAGAAAGTCGGCTTGTGGGATACTTTGGGTGGCCCCCCAGAGCATAAGTCCAGTGGGGCTACAGCTACACTGCAACAGGGCTCTGACTGACCTCCGGAAACATCCCATAATCCCCTTAAATCGAGTGGCCTCTGTTCTCATTGTTGTGAAATCGGTGCAGGGATGCGGAAGTGCCCTTTCAAAGAAAGGTGGGGGGAGGGGGGTCTGAACTTACAGGACAGCCACTGACACACTCTCAGCACCCCAAAACCCACTCTCTCTCCCCCCACATACGCACAACACACTCCCTGTCACACTCCACCCCATCCCCCCATTTGAAAAGCATGTTGCAGCCACTTGCATGCTGGGAGAGCTGCCCATAATGCACCACTCCCAATGCCGCTGCAAGTGGCCACGCCAGTGCGCAAGCAGCTGTCAGTGTGGACGCACTGCGGCGCTTTCCCTGCTGTGCTCTCCGAAGGCGGGTTTAACTCACAGCGCTCTACATCTGCAAGTGGAGTCAGGCCCTCAGGCTCGGACCCTTCACACACGATGGGTCCAGGGACCCTAGTCCTGGATATCAGGGATCACAATAGTGGCTTTAAAGCCACCTTCCCGCAGCACTGCCACATCTGTCTCCCATGATTCATGGGGCCATGTCCGAACACCAAGGGAGGAGATGCTGTTGCATTATGGGAAATGTAGTTCAGATGCCTCATTCTTCTCTATATGCTGGGCTCCCTGGCCAGATGTCATCTCCCATGATGCACCAGGGCCACAATGTCCGGGGCTTCTCTTCACCAAAATAAGGATCCATGATGCAATGTGGGAAATGTACTTTGGCTGCCCCGTTCTCCTCTCTACACCCAGCCCCATAGAGGAGAATGGGGCATGCAAGGAGCATGAACTACAGTTCCCAGGAGCCACCTTGGCGGCACTGCCAAATGGAAACGTTTGAGGGCTTTGCGGGAAACTCAACGGTTTCTGCAGGAAAAACAAAAAATCCCATTTCCTGGCCAGTTCTGATAAACTGCTCTCATTCACCCGCCAACACCTGCAGGGTTGGTTGATGCTACGGGTGTCAGGACTTGAGATGTGTCTGTAGGTGAAACCTTCATCACCAGCCGCCCTCTCGTCTAGAGAAATTCTTTGATTACCTCGTAGTCCAAGAATCGGAGGTTTCACCCAGACCCTTTCCCAGTTTCCTTCAGTAGGAGGGACCCAGCTCCCAGTGCTACCCCAGCCCTGGTATGGATGGGTGAGGTGAGAAACCCCACAATCAGGTCAGAGGCGGAGACGGTACCTGACAGGGAGAGGAGAAGCCCGAGCGATGTTTCTTCATCACATCAGATAAATTCTGCAAAGGAACCAAAATAAATCATCACATCACAGACTCCACAGGGCTTAGAAAGGCTGTGAACACAGGGAGGGCTCGCCTGGTGCTGAGATGCAGCCACCTCTGGGGTGGGGCAGCTGGGGAACAGCCACACACCGATGCCACATGAGTATTGGGTTAATCACAGACTGCCAGCGGAGAGCACCCCATCCTGATCCCTGCAGCACAGCTGGCAGATCCCCACCTTTATCTTGGCAGCGAGCTGTGTCCCGGTGAGCAGCTCCCCGTGCCGGTCCCTCCGGACATGTTGACCAGCCGAGCCCACCAGGGCGGTGACATAGTCCCTCAGGCTGTCCCGGAAATCCTCATCCATGTCTGCGAAGGGGAGAGAGATGGACGATGGTCGGGGAATCAAGGGCCTGTCTCATCCCCCTTGTCGCTCCCTTCCACATGCGGGCCCTCCTCTGATCCCCCTTCTCACTGCCCTCCATGTGCAGGCAGGAGCAGCGCCCCAGTCGCATTGCCCAGCACATGGCAGGGGCTCAGAGCCGCTGTTCCGGGTCTGTTACCTCTCAGGGTTCCCTGGTTTCCAGTTGAGATCCGCTTGCCGGGGAAGGGCATCAGGTAACAGCGGCTGCTGCTTCTGCTCAGCGCTTCCAGGGCCTTGGGGTGTCTGCAAGGGGACATCGCCGCCAGCATCTGCCAGAGCCAGGGGGAATCGTTACATTGACACACAAACACCTGGGTTAACACCAGCCAGACCTGCTGGGCAGTCACAGAGGGTCTGGAGCAGCCCTGTCTCGTCTGTGGTAGGTGTTGGAAGGAGAATTTCGCTGCTAAACTCCAGCCAGTCTCTCCAGAGCACGTGCAAAGATTATCCAAGGGAGATACGAGATTATCCAAGGGCTTGTTACTTCACCAGAAATGGGGGGATTTTCTTGGGAACAGCCCCTGGCATATCTCTGAGAAACAGGCCACACCCTCCTGCCACATTTCAAGTCCCTGCTCTGAAGCGGGGGGGTGTCTAGAGATGTTCAAAACAAGGAACATCAGAATTTTCTTTCCAAATTGCCAAATCAAGGTGTTTTTCTTCAGCCTCGTTCTCAGAAACAGCAGGAGAAAGCGAGCAGGAATTTAGCCGGAGGCCGAGAACAAGCCTGGAATATTTCAGCCCAAACCGTTAAAGTTTGGCAAAGTTATAAGCAACTAAAGAGGGGTCTTGTAATGGGATTTGTCAGGTAACCTTTATAAAGGGTGGGGCTACCAGCCCCCTAGAGGGGAAAGGTTCCGTGTCCCATTCCCCAGTAACCTGAGGTGGCCAGTCCCCAACACTGGGTCCGGATCGGGGCAGGCCCCTCCAGAGGAGACAGGCCCCGTGTCCCATTCCCCACACTCACCTGTCGGACGTGTCTCAGATGCTGCTCCCCACCCTGGGCTCCGAGGACCAGGGAGCTGCTCGAATCCCGCACCAGCAGGTCTAGGTGCTGCAGGGGAGGCAGGAGGGGAGTGGGGGTTATAAGGGGTGGGGAGAGGCTGTGCTGGGAAGGAGGTGGAGAGAAGCCTCAAGCCCTAGGGAGTGGGGCAGGGATGCCATGTGGGGCTGCATGGGGCAGGGCGGGTGATGGTGAGTGTCTCACCTGAACGGGCTCCAGTCCATAGGCCTCTCCCACCACTTCAGCCACCTGCAGAAACATCTGTGGAGCAGAGAGAAGTGTGTGAGGCTGCACCGGCCAAGGGGTGGTAGGGAGGCCCTGGGGGTCTGGCACAGGTGGGGTGGCCGGCAGTGCACGACCCATTCTCTACACCCTGCAGAGGAGCGAGTTCAGCTCCAGCACTTGCTCCTTCTCTCCAGTGCTCCCGAGAAGCGCACCCCCCCTCACACACACACCACCATTGCCTCAGGCTGATGGACGCTGCCAGCTCTTTTCTGCACAGCCCAGGAAGTCAAACCACGGCTCTGCTCACACTGCGAACAATCTTGGCCACATGGCATTTCCCTGAGCTCCCCCCAGGCCACCGTCTCTCTGCATTAACCAGGTTTCTGCTAGTGACTGGAGCCAGGGCAGCGAGGACAGATAAAAACCCTGTCCCCTGCACAGAGACTCGCCCCAGGTCACGTATCCAGCAGTGACATCGCTAAGGGCGCGACTGCCAGGGGCTCAGCCCGATAGGGCTGGGTAAGATTCTGGAGAGAATAGCAGAGCAGAGGATGGAGCAACCACCCCTGGCCCCAGCAGCTTCCCACCGAGGGCGGAGCTGGGCTGGAGGGGAGGGAGGGTCCTAACACTGGCCCAGTGGCCCACGCCGGACACCTGGGAGCAGAGAGCCAGGCTGGGCCGTGCGGTGACAGTGCTGAGTCCAGAGGCCCACGTGTCTGTGGGAGAGTCAGTTTCTCTCTCTGTGCCTCAGTTTCCCCACAGGACCCATGGGGAGGGATAATAACCCTGTGGGGCTAACGGGAGAACCTGGCCTGGCCACGTTCTGCGTCGCGCTGCCCGGCCTCACCTCCAGGTACTCGAGATCCGGGTCCTTCACCTGACAGCCAACGTTCAGTATCTGGAAATAATCAGGAGACGGACAGAGCTACAGCAACGAGCAGCGACGGCCGCCCCAGGCCACTTCCCAGCCACGGCACCCGCCCCGCAGCACAGTGCCACCTAGTGCCGCACGGGGCATCGGGGCCAGCCCTGACCCCCAGGGGAGAGCGCCCCCTGCTGAGCCCTGAGCCCTGCAGCACAGCGCCCCCTAGCACCGCACTGGGGCATTGGGGCCAGTCCTGACCCCCAGGGGAGAGCGCCCCCTGCTGAGCCCTGCCCCACTCCCTGCAGCACAGCGCCCCCTAGTGCCGCACTGGGGCCAGCCCTGACCGCCAGGGAAGAGCGCCCCCTGCTGAGCCCTGCCCCACTCCCTGCAGCACAGCACCCCCTTTTGAGCCCCCCAACCTGGTAGGAGCTGAGCAGCATGGACATGGCGCAGAGTTTGATGCTCGTCTCCTTGTTCCTTTCAAGGTCCATGGAGCCCTCGGTGTCGACCAGCAGCACGGCCACCTGGGGGGGCCAAGTGTGAGAGCCCCAGGTCAGCTCCCGGCTTCGTCCAGCCACCCATGGGCCCTCTGCCCCCGGAGCTGCCCCCTGCTGCACCCCCCTGGCACCTGGCAGCTCGTTCTCACCTGCCCCAGTGTTAGCTCCCTCCTCTCGGTCTTCTCCATTCCCCCCGTTCTCCCTCCCCTGGGGCCTCCTTCCCCACATCTCCATCCCTTGTTCCCTCTTTATTTCCCCCCTTCCCTCTGTTCCCAGCCCTCCACCCTGTTCCCCCTTCCCCTTCTCCCACCTCCCATGGCCTCCTCCCCCCTTCCCTGTGCACCCCCGATGCCCCCACTCACCTTCCCCCCCTCGGTGGGGACCCAGAAGGGCTGGCTCCAGGCCCACACCCCCTGGGTAACTCGCTCCTCATCCACGCGCCACTCGAACCCCTCCAGGGGCTCGTCCTCCCTGCCCATCCATGCCCCGTCCCTTGCCTCCTGTGGGGAGGGAACATGGGGGGGGGGTCAGTGCAGGGTGGGGGAGGAGAGTGACTGGTCCCCCCTCCTACCCCAGGCTGCAAACCCTGGGAGGGGACGGGGTTAATTGTACTAGTGTGGGGCGGGGAGGATCCATGGTGACGGGTGCACTCGTAATCTGATAGACAAACAGACCCACTGCTGGCTGGACACAGAGAGACGCGCTGGTTCCACACAGCCAGACAGACACTTCGTGTCCAGCCTTGGCCCGAGGTAACTGGACACGGTGGGGACGGGCTGCTCACAGACACGTGTGCAGTTCTGAGCCCCGAGCAGGGGGCAGGATGGGGCCGCTCACACCCCAGCTCACTCCTGTTCCCGTTCACACTCACCGGGCTCCGGAGCCGGCGCAGCAGGTAGTTCAGCAGGAAGGATTTGCCCTGGCGCTGCTCCCCGATGATGGACACCAGGCAGACGGGGGCGTCCCCCACCCCACCCTGCTCCAGGCAGCGGCTCAGGGCCTCCTCGTCCAGGGTCAGGCCCCCTTCCTTGTCCAGACGCACCAGCTGCACCGGGCGCCCCGGCTCCATCTGAGCCCCCGGCCCCTGCTGCAGGGACAGAGCCGGTCAGAGCTGGGACCCCACCCCCCAAGTGAGCCTGTCCCACGACCCTGTGATCAGAGCCTCGTGCCCCATTCCCACCCCTTGACCCAGCCAGTCCCCCGGCCCTGGGCTTGGATCAGAGCCAGAACTCTCTGGAGGGGAAAGGCCCCTAGATTCTTGCTGGAACACATGAAGGGAGACTGCGCCAGGCTGGGGAAGACCCTTAAAGAAATGGAGGCTCAGGGGATTTTCAGTGGGAGGAGGAGAGCGAAGGCGAGACACGATGGTGATAATAAACAGGTGGCTCAGGCAGTGGGGCTGAGGGGGGCTTGGGGATGTTCGACCACTGGGAGGCGCTCACGGACAGAGCACTGTTCTCATGGGATGGACACCACCTGAGTAGGGCGGGAGATAAACCTCTGGGATGGAGGTTGGCACAACTGATGAAAAGGGCTTTAAACTAGGAACCCTGGGAGATGCTCATAGAATCTGCAGGCCTGATTCTCACACTGAGCGGGGGGTAAATCACGTGGGAGAGGGCACAGCAGGGGAGAAAGGAAGGACAGAGGGCAGGAGAACGGACAACAAGAGGAACGATAGTGCCAAGAGCACCCACACTGAGAGTCAGGCGGCCGATACTGGCAGTAAAACGACTGCATGTAACTGGGTGTGAAATCTGAGCAAAGGCAAGCGGAAGCAGTGAGGTGTCTGCTCAGCAACGCCAGGAGCCGGGTGACAAAATGGAGGAAGTAGAACTACAGGTGCAGGACGGGAAACCAGATATTCTTGGGAGAACAGAACCACAGGGCAAAGCAGCCATGGCTGGAGTACAGGAAAGAAAGAAAGAAAGAAAGAAAGAAAGAAAGAAAGAAAGAAGGCAGAGGTGGCGGAGCAGCATTGTGTGTTAATGTCGAGGTGGAGGGGGAAGAAATGAGAAGGGATGAAATGGGTAAAACAGAATCTGTTTGGGTCAAAATCACTGTGGGGAAGAAAGCTTCCAGAGGCTCTGCTGGGATAGTGTCTGGGGTCTGCTACAGACCCAAGGGTCCAGTTTGGGTGTGGATAGAGACCCCTTTCAGAGATTGAATGAAATAAATACCACTGGGAATTGTGTGATCATGGGAGACTTTAGTTTTCCAGACAGATATAGGGGAGTGTAGCGAGTCGGTGTGGCTCCCCTCCTGCCCAGCAGAGGGAGCTCCCTCCCAGATGCCCAAGTGTGCTGAGTCATCACTTCCTGTCCCCGCCCCCCGGAAGTCAAGGGGCGGGACAGGAAGTAGAAAAGGAGAACGCCCAAGCTCAGTCAGGAGCCAGCCACCGCCGCGAGCAGACGTGCCGGCGGGAGCTCCAGACTGGGAACCCTCTAGGACCCGAGGCGGCGATCCGGACTGGCCCCCACTGCCCCGCGCCCGGTACGACGAGGAACCCGCGGAACTTCCCCGGGATCGGAACCCGGAGCAGCCGCTAGGACTTCCTCCCGCCCGGTACGAGGAGGAGCCGCCGCCGCCGCTTCCGCCCTGCTGTTATCCGGAGGAACCACCGGAGCCAGCCGGGCCGGACTTCCAGCAGGAGTTGCCGGACCTGCCCCCAAGCCCTGGTCCTGCAGACCCCATGCCGATGGAATGGTCCGAACTCACGGCGACCGAGGAGCAGGTACCGGTAGAGGAGGAAATGGAGTGTAGCCCGGGGATAGCCGACCCCTGTCAGGCTGTAGGCACCGAGGTGCCCATGTCAGTGTGTTGCGGTCAGGACCCCACTGACCAGCGGCAGTGCTAGCCGCTAATAGGGCCCCGGGCTGGGACACAGTGGAGTGGGTGGGCCTGTGTCCCCCCTGCCACCCCCCTCACGGGTGGCAGTCTCCCCCTCACCCCAGCGCAGACAGAGACCCCTGAACTAATCTGAGTTGCTGTCATTGCTCAGCTCCTGACGCCAGGACCTGAGTTCTGTGGACTATGGCTTGTTGCCCCGCCCTGACCAGAGGCTCTGGGCTTATTGACTGTGTAATTGCTCAGCTCCTGAGGCAAGGACCTGAGCCCTAAACTGAACTGCTGTAGTAAACTACTGTTGCCCAGCCCCCCTGCTCCAGAGGGCCTGGGTTTATATTGAACGGGTGTTGCCCAGCTCCTGCTGTAAGGATCTGGCCGTAGAACTGCTATTGTGCTGCCCTGCCCTGATTGAGGGCCTGGGCTTACCCTGTGTGCCTTGTGCTGCCCCTGCCTGAGGGTCTGAACCTCTGGACTTATATTGAGACTGATTGCTGTTACCCAGCCCCCTGCTCCAGAGGGCTTGGACTTATATTGAGACTGATTGCTGTTACCCAGCCCCCTGCTCCAGAGGGCCTGGGCTTATATTGAACTGCTGTTACCCAGCCCCCTGCTCCAGAGGGCCTGGGCTTATATTGAACTTCTGTTGCCCAGCCCCCTGCTCCAGAGGGCCTGGGCTTCTATTGAACTGCTGTTGCCCAGCCCCCTGCTCCAGAGGGCCTGGGCTTCTATTGAACTGCTGTTACCCAGCCCCCCTGATCCAGAGGGCCTGGGCTTATATTGAACTATTGTTATTCAGCCCCCCTGATCCAGAGGGCCTGAGACGTGAGACGGTGCTAACCCTGATTTCTTGCCGCCCCACCAGTTAGAGGGGACAAGGAGCGAGTCAGTGTGGCTCCCCTCCCGCCAGCCGGAGGGTTGAGCCCCGACCAACAGCTTACACTGGTGCCTTCTCTGAGGACTGCCGAACCCCTACCCTGTGAGAAAGGGTAACGAGCGGGGCGGGGTTTGTCTACCCCTCCCCAGATCACCATGGATATGGAGCACTTAATCCAACGCCTTGTGGAGAGCCAAGAGTGGCAGCAGGCTGCTCAAATGCAACAGCAACAACAGCAGCAGGCTGTTCAGCACGAGCAGCAGCAGCAACGGGATGCCGCCCACCTCCGGCTCACCCAGGAGCTACACGCGGCCCAGCTGGAGCAGCAGCAGCAACTGCTACAGCAGCTGGGGACCCAGCTCCAGCAGCTCCTGGTTACCCTCCCTCGCCCCGCAGAAGAACCGGGGGGTGAGGGGGCCGGAACCCCCCGGATGGCGGCTCCCCTCCGCTTGACCAAGATGGGCCCGAATGATGACCCTGAAGCTTTCCTGGTTAATTTCGAGAGCGTAGCCCTAGTCGCTGGATGGGCCCGAGAACATTGGGCTACGCTGTTAGCCCCGTACTTGACTGGTGCGGCCCAGACGGCTTATCGAGACCTCGCGACTGAGGACGCACGCGACTATGACCGGGTAAAAGCCGCTATACTAGACGCGCTGGATGTCAGCCCCGAGACGTTCAGGCAGAGATTCCAGAGCCAGACGTATCCGCAGGGCGCCCGGCCGCGGGCAGTGGCCCAGATGCTAAAGGAGGCCGGCCGACGCTGACTCCTCCCCGATCTCTGGACCGCAGAGCAGGTGACAGAGCAGGTCGTCTTAGAACAATTTATTAGCATCCTGCCCTCACGCGGACGAGCTTGGGTGCTCCGCCATCGGCCGGCGACGCTCGTGGCAGCGGTGACACTTATGGAGGATTTCCTCGCCGCCGAGACGGCGATGGGGCCGACGCTCCCGCGACCCAGCGCCAGGCCTGAGACCGCTCGCCCGGAGAAGAAGGGGAGCCCCGCAAAGGCGGTGCGAAATCCCGGCCGCGGACTTATCTCGCACCCGGAACCTCAAGCCCGTTGGCGGGATGCCGACGTCCGAACCGGACCCGCCGGTCCTGGTTCAGGAACCCCGGGGGTCCGACGGAGTCCACCCCGAAGTCCAAACCGAGGGGCCACCCGAAGTAAACGGCCGGAGCTCGGTCCCTGCTTTGGTTGCGGGAAGCTGGGACACCTCCAGAGGGACTGTCCAGACATGGACTGCAGTTACGGGCAGGTTTGGGCAGGACACAACCGAGCTCGGCCCGCCCTGAGTCCCAAACTCACTGTCGCTGCCGTCGTCGGGGGCCAGGCGGTCGAGGCCCTGATCGACTCCGGCTGTGGCCAGACACTAATCCGCCAGAGTTTGGGACCCCCGCCGGACCCTGGTTTGCAGCCAATACGCCTGCAATGCGTTCACGGGGATATCCGGCCTTATCCCAGTGCCCGCGTCTCCCTGACGGTCGCAGGGGTCACCCGGCGTTTGATCGTCGGCCTGGCTCCCCATTTAGCATATCCCGTTGTCCTGGGGCGGGATTGGCCTGCCTTCGAAGATGTGCTACGCGCTACGCCGACCCTCGAAGCGGAACCCCGGGAGCCCCTACCCGAGTCCACCGGAGACGCCACTGAGGCTGAACCCGAAGTCACAACCGACGCAGAAAGGCCCACGGAACCCCCCCGGGACCCCCGCCTCTACACCGATTTCTGCAGGGACCAACGAGCAGACCCCACGCTCAGCCGCTATTATGAGCAGCTCGCGGCGGTGGATGGGGCGGTCCTGGATCCCCAACAAGCCGCCCGATGGCCGCATTTCGAGCTACGGCAGGACCGCCTGTACCGGATCGACCGGGATCCCCGCACCCGCGAGCCGCAAACCCAGTTGGTAGTTCCGCAGTGTCACAGGCGGGCCGTCCTAAAGTTGGCACATGATGTACCGGCCACCGGACATCTGGGGCAAGAAAAGACATTGGCCCGGATCCTGGGACGGTTCTTCTGGCCAGGGATCCACCAAGACGTCCAGAGGTATTGTGGCTCGTGCCCAGCGTGCCAACTCGCCGCACCACCGGGGGTCCCTCGAGCGCCACTGATTCCTATGCCATTAATGGAAGTACCCTTCGAGAGGATTGCCATGGACCTTGTGGGGCCCCTCCCGAAGAGCACGGCCGGGTTCCAGTATATTCTGGTCCTCGTCGACTATGCCACCCGGTTTCCGGAGGCCGTCCCGCTACGTAGCACGACCGCCCGGGCTATTGCCGGAGAACTACTAAAAATCTTCGCAAGAGTCGGACTCCCGCGGGAGATTCTAACGGACCAGGGAACTAATTTTACCTCCCGGCTATTGAAACAAGTATGTACTCTCTTGGGGGTAAAACAGCTCCGCACCTCCGTGTACCATCTGCAATCTGACGGACTGGTGGAGCGTTTCAACCGGACCCTCAAGGCGACGATGCGGAAGTTCCCACCAGGGGAGCTCCGCCGCTGGGACCAGTTTCTACCTGCCTTGCTGCTGGCTGTCCGGGAAGTCCCCCAGTCCTCGACGAGGTTTTCCCCCTTCGAGCTGTTATACGGACGCCAACCGCGCGGCCTCCTCGACCTAGTCCTAGGGCTCTGGGAACAGGCGGCCTCCCCAGCTCAGGGCCTCCTGGAGTATGTCCTACGGTTGCAGGGGTACCTATCCCAGGCTGGGACCCTAGCACGGGAGAATTTGAAGAAGGCCCAGGAGCGACAGGAACAGACCTATAACCGAGGGACTCAGGTTCGGGAGTTTAAGCCGGGGGACCGAGTCTTGCTCCTCCTGCCGTCCAGCGAGTCCAAATTGTTGGCTCGCTGGCAGGGACCGTACGAGGTCGTCCGAAAGGTCGGGGCGGTCAACTACGAGGTGCGCCAACCTGATAGACGTAAAGAAACGCAGCGTTACCACGTAAATCTGTTAAAACCCTGGCGGGACCGAGAGGGCCTCTTGATCAACCCATACCCGCCCGAGCCGGAACTGGGTCCCCGAGTGCCCCAGGCGGAGGACCCCCCGACTCCCATGCTTGGGGAGTCACTCTCCGAAGAACAGCGCAAGCAAGCGAATTGTCTCCTGAGGGCCTTCCGGAAGACTTTCACAGCCGTCCCGGGGTACACCACACTGGTCTGCCACTCCATTCAAACGGAACCCGGAAAGGTGATCTGGGAAACAACGCGGCCGCTGCCCTACAGAATGCGGGAGGCCATCGAAGAAGAGGTACAAGCGATGCTGGCCCTGGCAGGAAACTACCTACCTAGGTTACACCGTCGGCGGGGGGCAGGTAAAACCCCTGGTGGGCAAGGTCCAGGCCCTAACGGACTGTCCGACCCCAACCACCAAACGACATGTCCGGCAGTTCTTAGGCCTGGTCGGGTATTACAGAAGGTTCATCCCGCAGTTTGCCTCTATAGCGGCACCCCTCACTGGACTACTACTAAAGGACAGCCCTCGGCAGGTGAAATGGACCCAGGACTGCGAGACAGCTTTCCAGCGCCTCCAGGGATGCCTCTGTCGAGAACCGGTCCTGTACAGCCCGGACTTCCACCGAGGGTTCGTCCTGCAGACCGACGCCTCCGAGGTGGGACTGGGGGCCGTCTTGTCCCAGGAGGTAGATGGGAAGGACCACCCCGTGCTGTACCTGAGCCGCAAGCTGTTCCCCGGGAGAGGAACTATGCGGTGGTAGAGAAGGAGGCGCTGGCCATAAAATGGGCCTGCGAAGCCCTCCGTTTCTACCTTTTGGGGGCGCCCTTCATCCTGGTCACAGACCATGCCCCCCTCACCTGGCTGACGCGGATGAAGGACAAGAACGCCCGCATTATGCGGTGGTACTTGGCCTTGCAGCCGTATGCTTTTACTATTCTGCATCGAGCTGGCAAGGACCATGCTAACGCAGACTTCATGTCCCGTATTGGGGGAATGGAAGAGCCTGGCCCCGACCACCGGGCGCCAGACTTAAGCGGGGGTGTGTGTGTAGCAAGTCGGTGTGGCTCCCCTCCTGCCCAGCAGAGGGAGCTCCCTCCCAGATGCCCAAGTGGGCTGAGTCATCACTTCCTGTCCCCGCCCCCAGAAGTCAAGGGGCGGGACAGGAAGTAGAAAAGGAGAACGCCCAAGCTCAGTCAGGAGCCAGCCACCGCCGCGAGCAGACGTGCCGGCGGGGGCTCCAGACTGGGAACCCTCTAGGACCCGAGGCGGCGATCAGGACTGGCCCCCACTGCCCCGCGCCCGGTACGACGAGGAACCCGCGGAACTTCCCCGGGATCGGAACTCGGAGCAGCCACTAGGACTTCCTCCCGCCCGGTACGAGGAGGAGCCGCCGCCGCCGCTTCCGCCCTGCTGTTATCCGGAGGAACCACCGGAGCCAGCCGGGCTGGACTTCCAGCAGGAGTTGCCGGACCTGCCCCCAAGCCCTGGTCCTGCAGACCCCATGCCGATGGACTGGTCCGAACTCACGGCGACCGAGGAGCAGGTACCGGTAGAGGAGGAAATGGAGTGTAGCCCGGGGATAGCCGACCCCTGTCAGGCTGTAGGCACCGAGGTGCCCATGTCAGTGTGTTGCGGTCAGGACCCCACTGACCAGCGGCAGTGCTAGCCGCTAATAGGGCCCTGGGCTGGGACACAGTGGAGTGGATGGGCCTGTGTCCCCCCTGCCCCCCCTCTCACGGGTGGCAGTCTCCCCCTCACCCTAGCGCAGACAGAGACCCCTGCACTAATCTGAGTTGCTGTCATTGCTCAGCTCCTGACGCCAGGACCTGAGTTCTGTGGACTATGGCTTGTTGCCCCGCCCTGACCAGAGGCTCTGGGCTTATTGACTGTGTAATTGCTCAGCTCCTGAGGCAAGGACCTGAGCCCTAAACTGAACTGCTGTAGTAAACTACTGTTTCTCAGCCCCCCTGCTCCAGAGGGCCTGGGTTTATATTGAACGGGTGTTGCCCAGCTCCTGCTGTAAGGACCTGGCCGTAGAACTGCTATTGTGCTGCCCCGCCCTGATTGAGGGCCTGGGCTTACCCTGATTGACTGTGTGCCTTGTGTTCGTCCCCTGCCTGAGGGTCTGAACCTCTGGACTTATATTGAGACTGATTGCTGTTACCCAGCCCCCTGCTCCAGAGGGCCTGGACTTATATTGAGACTGATTGCTGTTACCCAGCCCCCTGCTCCAGAGGGCCTGGGCTTATATTGAACTGCTGTTACCCAGCCCCCTGCTCCAGAGGGCCTGGGCTTATATTGAACTGCTGTTATTCAGCCCCCCTGATCCAGAGGGCCTGAGACGTGAGATGGTGCTAACCCTGATTTCTTGCCGCCCCACCAGTTAGAGGGGACAAGGAGCGAGTCGGTGTGGCTCCCCTCCCGCCAGCCGGAGGGTTGAGCCCCGACCAACAGCTTACAGGGAGAAGTGCTACTAATAATGGTAGGGCCTGGATATCCCTGGATGTGACAGCTGACAGATTTCTTCACCAAGTAATCACCGAACCAACAAGAGGTGACGCCAGTTTAAGTGTTGGTGAGTAGCGAGGGCCGCACTGAAGAACTGGCTGGAGAGAACAGCCTTGGTTCGAGTGACCATGAGCTAATTCAGTTTAGCTAAATGGAAGGATAAATCAAAACAGGTCGGCAGCTGGGGGTCCTGGATTTCAAACGGGCAAACTGGAAAAATGAAGGGAATTAGGTGGAGAAGTGACCTGGCCTGCAAAGCTGAAGGATCTGGATGTGGAGGGGGCTTGTCAAAGTTGCAGGAACTCTCTGGAGTCTGCACCCAGGAAGAAGCCCGTAGGGAAGGGCTGCCGACCAAACTGGATGAATCAGGATCTCAAAGGGGTGATTAAGAGAAAGCAGAAAGCCCACGAGGAATGGAAAATGGGAGGAATCCGTATAGGGATCAAGTGAGAACTGCCAGAGGCCAAGCAGAATTTGAACTTGCAAAAAAATTAAAACCAACAGGAAAAAATTCTTGAGCCTTATAAAGAAAAAGAAAAGAAGAAAAGAAGAAGTGGGACGGCGAAGCGCTGAGGGTGAGGTGGAGATAAAAGATACAGGCTGCGTGGGCCAGCACCTAACGATAGAGACATGGACTCTGTTAGAAGGAAAAGGAGCAGGCTGACCCGGAGGCGGATCTGAGTACAGGCTTCTTTATTGCGATACTTCTTCCCCTCGACCCAATTGTCCAGTAAGCCCTGGATTAGTCACAGCACACTCCTGTTATCTCAGTCAGGATGTACACGCCCAAATCTGTTACAACACCCCAAAACCCTGATTAAGTAATAGAAACACCCCTAGTTTTAGTACACCCACCCCTGTCGATTGTTCACAGCATTATACGTGTCATACAGGCATTTTCACCCTGAAAATACAGTGCTTAGCAACAATCTGTTGCTACAAATGTCCCTAGTCAGGGGTTCTCAGGGGAGGGAGGAAGGGGCCATGAGCCAGGGCTTGTTTATGTAGCTGGGAGGGACGGGGAGAACATTTCTTTTACCTTCTCTCACACAAAGGGCATTAATTTGACAGCTACATTTCTCATGCAGCTGCATCCTTATCAATTCTCGCAGGCAACAGGGAAGGGGAAAATATGGCAACTTATTTATTACACAAAGAAATACTCCCTGCTTACGCCTGTGTCCCCTAATGCCATGTCAGCACATCAGCAACTTCCCAGGGCTTTACTGAACCCTAACGTATCCCAAGTGCCTCAGTTTTCAATAAGCATAATTAGAAGCTGTGGCAAGATGCCTACTGAGAAAAAGGATATGGGAGTAGAAAATGTCCCTGAATTGGCTGAAATGGAAGCCAGATTCACACAGCTTAATGGGACCAAACTGGGGGCCTGGATCATCTCCATCCATGAATATTAAAGAATCTGGCACATGAAATTGGAAGCCCAATAGCAAGGATTTGTAATTCATCTGTACAAGTCAGGGGTCATATCTCGGATCCTACCAAATTCACGGCCATGAAAAATGTGTCTCGGATCGTGAAATCTGGTCTCCCCCCTGTGTAATCTGATCTTGTGTGTGCTTTTACCTGAAACTACACAGCTTTCATGGGAAAAACAGCATTTCTCAAATTGGGGGTCCTGACCCAAAAGGGAATTGTGTGGTGGGGTCATAATTTTATTTGAGGGGGGCTCACAGTATTGCCACCCTTAATTCTGCGCTGCCTTCAGAGCTGGGCTCCCAGCCAGCAGCTGCCACCCTCCAGCCACCCAGCTTTGAAGGCTTCAAGACTGAGCTTGATAAGTTTATGGGGGGATGGGATGATGGGGCTGCCAACCACGGCATGTAGCCGATCTGTCACTGCTAGCAGCAAATATCCCCAACGGCCGGAGATGGGACGGGCTGTGAGTTACTACGGAGAATTCTTTCCCAGGGCTCTGGCTGGTGGGTCTCACCCACACGCTGAGGGTCTAACTGATCGTCATATTCGGGGTCAGGAAGGAATCTCCCCCCCAGTCAGATTGGCAGGGACCTGGGGGGTTTTGCCTTCCCCTGCAGCATGGGGCCCGGGTCACTTGCAGGTTTGAACAGGTGGAAATGGTGGATTCTCTGTAACTTAAAGTCTTTGAACCAGGGATGGGAAAGCTACAGCCCACGGGCCAGATCCGGCCCGTCAGGGCTTTGCATCCAGCCCATGGGATCGCCCCCGCCATGGCACCACGGGGCTAAGGCAGGTTCCCTGCCTGCCCTGGCCCCTCGCTGCTCCTGGAACTGGCCGGCACCACGTCCCTGCGGCCCCTGGGGGAGGGGTTGGGCAGAGGGCTCCACGCGCTGCCCTCGCCTGCAGGCACCGCCCCCGCAGCTCCCATTGGCCGGGAACGGGGAACCGGGGCCAATGGGAGCTTCGGGGGAGATACCCACAGGTGAGGGCAGCGTGGGGAGCCCTCTGCTCCTCCTCCCCCAGGGGCCGCAGGGACGTGGTGCCGGCTGCTTCTGGGAGCGGTGTGGGGCCAGGGCCGGCAGGGAGCCTGCCTTAGCCCCACGGTGCGCTGATGCCACCCCAGAGCTGCTCAAGGTAAGTGGTGCCGGGCTGGAGCCTGCACCCTGCACCCCAACTCCCTCCCCTGAGCCCCCTGCCACACCCCTATTGCACCCCAACCTGCTGTCACACCCCTCCACCACCCCAACCCCCTGCCCTGAGCCCCTTGCCGCAGTGCCCCTGTCCCCCAACCCCCTACCGCACCCTGAACCCCCCTGCACCACAACCCCCTGCCCTGAGCCCCCTGCCTCACTCCACACCCGTCCCTGCACCCCAATCCCTGCCCCTTAAACCCCTCTCACACCCCGCACTCCCTCACCCCAACCCCCTGCCCCAGCCCTACATTCATGGCCTTGCATGCAATTTCCCCACCCAGATGTGGCCCTTTGGCCATAAAGTTTGCCCACCCCCACTTTAAACCACGATGTGAGGACGTCAGTAACTCAGCCAGAGGTTCGGGGTCTATTACAGGAGTGGGTGGGTGAGGTTCTGTGCCGTGCGATATGCAGGAGGTCAGACTGGATGATCATGATGGTCCCTTCTGGCCGACCAGTGTGTGTGTCCCATTCCCACCCCTGAGCCAGCCAGTCCCCACTCTGGGGCCAGGTCAGGGCTGGCGCCCTGTAAAGGGGACAGGCCCCGTGTCCCATTCCCTGCTCCCCTGAGCCAGCCAGTCCCTGCCCTGGGGCTGGATTGGGCCCAGCATCCCCGACAGGAGAAAGCTCCTTTTCCCCTTATCTGGCCCGTCTGCTCTCACCGGCTCCGGCTCTTCCCGCAAGAGCTCGGTGAATTTCTCCACCAGGCTTTTGACACGTGTGTCTGGGATCATCCTGCCCCTGGAGCAGGGAGCCCGGCACTCCGGGCAGCGGCGTCCCTGGGCTGAGACCTGGCTCCAGTGAGTGGAGAGGCAGCCCCGGCAGAAGTTGTGGCCGCACTCGATGGAGACGGGGTCCTCCAAGACGTCCAGGCAGATGGAGCAGGTGACGTCCTCCCGGAGCTGCTCCATCCCTCTGGTCCCGCAGACCTGGGGAGATTCACTGGGTCAGGAGCCAGCACATGGGAACACCAGGGCTGACATGCTGGAGCAGGGGGGTTGGGAGCCAGGACTCCTGGGGGATGTGTTAGTCCTTGACTTTAGCAAAGCTTTTGATACCGTCTCCCACAGTATCTTGCCAGCAAGTTACAGAAGTATGGGCTGGATGAATGGACTATAAGGTGGATAGAAAACTGGCTAGATCATCAGGCTCAGCGGGTATCGGTCAACGGCTCCATGTCTAGTTGGCAGCCGGTTTCAAGTGGAGCACCCCAAGTCCTGGGGCCGGTTTTGTTCAATATCTTCATTAATGATCTGGAGGATGGTGTGGACTGCACCCTCAGCAAGTTTGCAGATGACACTAAACTGGGAGGAGTGGTTGATACGCTGGAGGGTAGGGACAGGATACAGAGGGACCTAGACAAATTAGAGGACTGGGCCAAAAGAAACCTGATGAGGTTCAACAAGGACAAGTGCAGAGTCCTGCACTTAGGATGGAAGAATCCCATTCACTGCTACAGACTAGGGACCGAATGGCTAGGCAGCAGTTCTGCAGAAAAGGACCTAGGGGTTACAGTGGACGAGAAGCTGGATATGAGTCAGCAGTGTGCCCTTGTTGCCAAGAAGGCTAATGGCATTTTGGGCTGTGTAAATAGGAACATTTCCAGCAGATCGAGGGATGTGATCATTCCCCTCTATTCAGCACTGGTGAGGCCTCATTTGGAGACTGTGTCCAGTTTTGGGCCCCACACTACAAGAAGAGAGTCCAGCGGAGGGCAACAAAAATTATTAGGGGGCTGGAGCACATGACTTATGAGGAGAGGCTGAGGGAACTGGGATTGTTTAGTCTGCAGAAGAGAAGAATGAGGGGGGATTTGATAGCTGCTTTCAACTACCTGAAAGGGGGTTCCAAAGAGGATGGATCTAGACTGTTCTCAGTGGTGGCAGATGACAGAACAAGGAGCAATGGTCTCAAGTTGCAGTGGGGGAGGTCTAGGTTGGATATTAGGAAACACTATTTCACTAGGAGGGTGGTGACGCACTGGAATGGGTTACCTAGGGAGGTGGTGGAATCTCCATCCTTAGAGGTGTTTAAGGTCAGGTTTGACAAAGCCCTGGCTGGGATGATTTAGTTGGGGTTGGTCCTGCTTTGAGCAGGGGGTTGGACTAGATACCTCCTGAGGTCCCTTCCAGCCCTGAGATTCTATGATTCTATGATGGGGTGGGGGTGGGGGGAGCAGTAGGAAGAACCCAGGCGCCTGGCTCCCAGCCCCTGCTAATCTAACCCACCAGACCCCACTCCTCTCCCATTGCTGGGGAGAGAACCCAGGAGTCCTGAGCCCCAGGATGTGGGCCCTGTCCCTGAGCCGTGGGACGGGGTTTATGCCCTTATATGGGCACAAGTGGCTCATGAGGGGAGAAGCCTCCTCCCTCCCAGCAGACGCGCCAGGATGTGGCTGAGCTGCCTTGGTTTGCAGGTGGCGGCAGTGCGGGGCGGGGGGGCGGGGTCCTTCAGGGGACGGATGGGGGAGGGGATGGAGGGAGTCTCGTGGGGGGGAGGGTTGGGATGGGGCAGCAGGAGGTGGGGGAGGGGGTCACGGTGTGGGGGTGTCACCCCATGGTGCTCTGGGATCCCCCCCTTCAATGACCCCAACCCCCTCCCTGCCACCTTCCCCCCGCCCCCCGCAGCCCCTAGTCACACTGGCCGGTGCATGAGGTAGGAAATACACCCACCCCAGACACCCCCCTCCAGTAGGGGGCAACACTGCCCCCCAGCAGACAGCATCCCGGCCGCCCCGCCCCCCACAACCCCCGTCACAACCTGACCCCCATGGCCCCCCCCCCCGCAAGGACACAACGGGCTCAGGGCAGCCGGGAGACTCACACAACCCCCTCTCCCCCCCCCCGCAACTCTGGACTTTTCCATGACGCTGAGGATTCGACACTGCACCCAACGGACCCACCCCACCCAGCTCACCGCTGCCACCTGCCCCAAACCACAGAGCAGTGCCGAGAAGGCCGGAAACTCAGCCCTGCAAACATAGAAACAGCCCCAGCCCCTCCCAGCTCTCCTGGTGCCCCTCACTCCCGACCCTCAGCCCCTGCTAGCCCAGCCCTGGGACCCCCGAAGCACTGCTGGTGCCCCTCACTCCCGACCCGCAGCCCCTGCCAGCTCAGCCCTGGGCTCCCCCACCCCAGCTCTGCCGGTGCCCCTCACTCCCGACCCGCAGCTCCCCACCCCACAGCTCTGCTGGTGCCCCTCAGTCCCGACCCGCAGCCCCTGCCAGCCCTTCCCTGCCCCCCCCCAGCCCTGCCGGTGCCCCTCACTCCTGACCTGCAGCCCCTGCCAGCCCAGCCCTGCCCCCCCCAGCCCTGCCAGTGCCCCTCACTCCCGACCCGCAGACCCTGCCAGCCCAGTCCTGCCCCCCCCAGCTCTGCGGGTGCCCCTCACTCCCGACCCGCAGCCCCTGCCAGCCCTGCCCTGCCCCCCCGTAGCTCTGCCGGTGCCCCTCACTCCCGACCCGCAGCCCCTGCCAGCCCAGCCCTGCCCCCCCCCAGCTCTGCCGGTGCCGCTCACGCCTGAACCGCAGCCCTGCCCCCCCCAGCTCTGCTGGTGCCCCTCACTCCCGACCCGCAGCCCCTGCCAGCCCAGCCCTGCCCCCCCCAGCTCTGCCGGTGCCCCTCACTCCTGACCCGCAGCCCCCCACCCCCCAGCTCTGCTGGTGCCCCTCACTCCCGACCTTCAGCCCCCTGCTAGTCCAGCCCTGGGCTCCCCACCCCAGCTTTGTTCCTGTAGCTCACCCTGGTGAACAGACTCGAGCACAAGCCCCGAGGTTAATTCTCCCTCTGTCTCTGATGTTTCCCCTCTGCCTCCCTCGCGCTCTGCCTGTCTGTCTGCACAGAGAGCTGGGCTGGCTGCTTCCCCCCCAGTTTCACTTTCAGTCACTGGGTTTGGTCACTGGACGCCGTGGGTGCGGCTGAGGGGGGGCGGCTCTTGGCTCCTTTCCCTAGAGCCCTTTGCCAAGGGGGCGATTGTGTAGGTGGGGGATGGTCCCACTATTGTGGGGAACTTTCCTGGCTTCGGCAGGGCCCCGGTGAATCGTTTAGCAAAAGGCTCCGAGTCCTCGGCCCAACTCCCTTCACCTGGAAGCCTGCAGCTCGAGAGCTCCCCTCCCCCTCCCCGACAGGGCTGGGCCCAGGGCTCCTGGGGGGCTCGACCCACCAGTCTTGACTTGGCTGCTCAGGCCAGGGGCCCGGCCGGGTGTCCCCACCCCAGGGTGCTCTCTTCACACTGGACGCTGCCCCGACTCCCGGATCGCTGCAATCAGGTAAAACCTAATACAATTGATTGAACAGCAACTATAAGAAAGGGAAAAGTGGGAGAGGTTAAAGGAAACAAGGACCCCACCCTGTGGGCCCGGGGACACCCCACACGTCCGTCTCTGGGGCATCAGGAAAGGTCACAGTCTGTTCCTCACCCATCCCAGGCCTCCCGCCCAGGCCCTGGCTGTGCTGCAGGGACACCGGGGGTCAGACACCTGCTCTGGGGGTGGCCACACGCCCTCAGGCACTCGCGGGCAGGATCCTTCTCCCCAGCATCCCCCCCTCAGAGTCCAGCCTGCAAGGCCTCCCTGTGCTGGGTCCTCTGCCCAGGACCCCCCTTGCTCTCCCCAGCCACTCGTTGATCCCCTTAGCTCTGCCCAGCTCACATGGAGGATGGGCCCTGGGCTCCTGACTCCCTCATTGGCCTGCCTGCCCTGTCAATCAGGCTAACTTGGGGCACTGCCCACTCCACATTGGCCCTGGGGAATGTCAGTCTCAGGATCCTGCTTTCTCTTTGGCCCTTCCTCTTTCTTTTGCTGTTGGGACAGGGCCAGCCAAAAAACCCAATGAGTTTCAGTGAGGGGCCCCCGTTGTGCCGGGTGCTGCACAGACCCCGACTGAGATCGGGGCTGAGATGTTATTGACATGACGTGTGACCGTATAGATCGTTATTGCAACCCAGGTCCATTAGCTGCACCAAATCTTGTACAGAGGAGGTCACGCGAGGTGTCCATGAAAAGGCTGGAATTTGCTGGTTAGGATGATGCTGTCTGTAGGTGTGTATCAGTTTTGTATTTGAAGTTATGAGTATTGGCTACGTACTTGTATCTCAGTGTGTTTGATTGTGAGCAGCAGCAGTGAAGCGTTTGTCCAGCTCATTGAGAAGGGACTCTTCAGATTAAGTGCCCAACCAGGAAACACTGAACTGACAATGGACCTTGGGAGACTCCAATCCACATGCGAAGCCTCCCTGGGAACATTCAAGGTAACACGTGAGCAATGGCTGCTCTACCTGTAAAGAACTGAGTCATGCATGGCCATGTGACTTGCCCATGTGACTCCAAACTTCATCTTGCTGCTGTGATTTTCCACAGTAAGAACAAAGCGGGGTCCTTCCGCATGGCAGAGGATATAAAAGGCCCTGGAAACCCCTCCATTTTGTCCCTGCTTCTTACCCCTGGAGGAACTTTGCTACAAACTGAAGCTCTGAGCAATGGGCTGAATGACCCATCCCAGCTGTGGATATTCCAGAGACTTAACTTAAGCCAGCAGTTTATTCCATCACTGCTACAAGCCTGAACCAAGAACTTTGCCATCACTGCACGTACTTCATCCCATTTAACCAGTTTTAACTCTCATCTATATTTCTTTCTTTTTATGAATAAATCTTTAGATTTTGGATTCTAAAGGATTGTCAACAGCAGGATTTGTGGGTAAGTTCTGACTGGTATATGACCTGGGTCTGGGGCTTGGTCCTTTGGGATCCAGAGAGCCTCTTTTTCTTTTCCTGGGGTGTTGGTTTTCATAACCATTCATCCCCATAAGGAGCTGTGCTGGTGGTGATACCGGGAAACTGGAGGGTCTGAGGGACTTGTGTGACTTGTGGTTAGCCAGTGGGGTGAAACCAAAGTCTTCTTTGTCTGGCTGGTTTGGTGCCTTAGTAGTGAAAAACCCTCGGCCTTGGGCTGTCACTGCCCTGCTCTGAGTAATTTGTCCTGAACAGATACTCTCAGTAGTGTCCCGCCCAAGGCCGCACTGTTACAGGGACACATTGTGCCAGGCAATACACAGCTGCCGACTGAGATCAGGTCCCCATTGGGTGGGCACAACAGAGACCCCGACTGAGCACTTGCAATTTAAGAAGAGGGAGAAAAGTTTTGGCCAAGGCTGCAAAGTGCTTAACATTCAACTGACCCGCACTGCCCTGTTTGGATGTTTGTCTGTAACATGGTCGCTTTTGAATGCTGCATCCAATCTATCCCCGGCTCTGGGGCATGACCCTGTTCTAACCCAAAGATCTCTCCAGAGCAGTGAGGAACCCGAGCCAGGGGAATGCACGTAGGTGTGCTGGTTATTTTGTCTAGCGCTGTGTATTTCCTGTGCTAGTCAGCACAGCTGAGTGACAGCGTTTGGAGGAATAGTTTATTCACTGAAATATGCAGTTTGGGGTCGACCAGAACAATTGACAAATACAGATTGAATTTGGCAAATAGTTTCAGGTGAAAAAAAAGAAAAGAAAAGTGGAACCCTTTCTTTGACATATTCCAAAAAAACAATTGGACTTTTTTTGCTTTGAAATGTAAGCGGAGTCAGGCTGAGCTCTACCCTGACATCTGGTGGTGAATTGTGGCGAGTTGTGCAAAAGAACTTCAGGGGCTGATCTTGTTTGCATAGGCACACCCACCCTGCCTAGCATGAGCCCACAGCAGCTCAAATGGTCACTTTGGATGCTGTGGGATCCTCAGTTTCTTTGTTATTGGGTCAGGAAGAATAAAGTGTCGTTACCCTGATTATGTGAATCAAGGCCAGTGGAACTGTTTCATGACAGAGGGACTCGCCATCAACTAAGTAGCACTCGCTAGACAAGGGATATGGGTTCCAAAACCCAGTGAATTGAGAGGGGTTAGGTACAGATATTTAGACCTGACGGGATGCTCCTCTTTGAGAACCTTAAATGTCTATTCCACCACCACCACCACTTTTCTCCAGTGTGGAGTATCAGAGCCAATTTTGATTCTATTAAGAGCCTAGTTACAAACTGCTGAGCTGAATTCTCTTTAGGCCAATGGTGCACCAGCACTGAGGCTCCCCTACTACAAGCTGAAATCACTAAAGAGCCAGTATCAGAGGGGTAGCCGTGTTAGTCTGGTTCTGTAGAAGCAGCAAAGAATCCTGTGGCACCTTATAGACTAACAGACGTTTTGCAGCATGAGCTTTCGTGGGTGAATACCCACTTCTTCGGATGCAAGTGGTGGAAATTTCCTGGGGCAGGTATATATAAGCAAGCAAGAAGCAAGCTAGAGATAACGAGGTTAGATCAATCAGGGTGGATGAGGCCCTGTTCTAGCAGTTGAGGTGTGAAAACCAAGGGAGGAGAAACTGGTTCTGTAATTGGCAAGCCATTCACAGTCTTTGTTTAGTCCTGAGCTGATGGTGTCAAATTGCAGATGAACTGGAGCTCAGCAGTTTCTCTTTGAAGTCTGGTCCTAAAGTTTTTTTGCTGCAGGATGGCCACCTTAAGATGTGCTATTGTGTGGCCAGGGAGATTGAAGTGTTCTCCTACAGGTTTTTGTATATTGCCATTCCTAATGTCTGATTTGTGTCCATTTATCCTTTTCCTTAGAGACTGTCCAGTTTGGCCGATGTACATAGCAGAGGGGCATTGCTGGCATATGATGGCATATATTACATTGTTGGAAGTGCAGGTGAATGAACCTGAAGAGCTAGAATTGCTAAGAGCTGAAATTGCTGGAGGGGGCTGAAGATATATTGCTGGGGGACAGCAGAGCAGAGGAGTTTGCAGGACAGCTGGAGTGGCTCAAGGGACGGCTGGTGGAGTAGAGTCGAGCGGAGCAGCTCATGGGACGGCTGGTGGAGCGGAGCGGCTGGTGAAGTGGCTGGTGGTGAAGGCTGCAGCAGAACTCCACAGAGAGGTGGGGCAGTCGGCCTTGGACCATGTAAGGTGCCCCTTAACACGTCTGCCCCCTTGATTTCCACTCAGGCTGGGAGATAAAACGCTGCAGATAAACTTTTGAACTCTGGGGCTGCACTGACCAGAACCAGAGACAGAGACTTTTGGGGGTGTTGGACTTTTGGGAGTTGGACTTAAAACCCTGAGGAGAAAAGGACACTGCCAAACTTACTTGGGGGAGGGAGGGTCTTTTGCTCATGGTTAATAATAATAGGAGGTATACCAATCTCCTAGAACTGGAAGGGACCTTGAAAAGTCATCAAGTCCAGCCCACTGCCTTCACTAGCAGGACCAAGTACTGATTTTTGCTCCAGACCCCTAAGTGGCCCCCTCAAGGATTGAACTCATAACCTTGGGTTTAGGAGGCCAATGCTCAAACCACTGAGCTATCACTCCTCTCTGTTATGAATCCTGTTTGTGGTGTTTCCCCAATGTAATGCCTCATTGTTTCCCTCCTTTATTAAAAGGATTTTGCTACACTCAGACTCCATGCTTGTGAGAGGGGAAGTATTGCCTCCTAGAGGCGCCCGGGGGGGTGGTATGTAATTGTCCCAGGTTACTGGGTGGGGGTTCGAGCCGGTTTTGCATTGCGCTATTGAAACGGAACCCTGGATACTGAACCCGGCCCTTGTTGCTGCCAACTCAGAGGGGCAGAAAGGTTACATGAATTTAAAAAATATAGTGGGGAAGAAACATGGAATGAAATGTGTAAGTCTAGGGCAGAAACTAGCCTTGAAACGTAGAAAATTGCAAACTGTAACCAGGGCTGTTAACTGGTTAAGACAACAGGCCACAACATTGGTGGGGCAAGTAACAGAAACAACGAAAGTGTTAAAAGACTCAGAAGACGCGGCAAAGCCCTGGGCTGCTCTCGCTCCTTGCGGGGCAGCCAGCAGCCCCCAGGCAGCCAGCACAGGAACAGAATAAAACCGTGAAACCAGCTGTAAGAAACCTACAAAAGAGAGAGATGTGCCGGCCCCTGTTATAAATGTCTGTGGTCAACAGCAGCCTTCAGGTCGCTCCCCTGTGCCTGAGCAACGGGGACAGCACTGGCAAAGGGGGGCCTAGCAGAATTGAAAGATGAAACGGGGTCCACTGCATTGCAACCACCAGCTTATAATAAACACCAGGTTCTGGTTAGACTTCAGCTGAGCCCTAGGCGGGCGCCTGGCAGAACAGGAGAAGTACGTGCACAGGAGGAAAGAGGAGCTCACAATACTTCCCTGAATTGGTAAATCAGATGGAGGAAAACATGGAACAGTTCACAGAGTTCACTAGGAGACAGGAGCTGCGACTCGCTCGCAGAGGAGTGAATAAAGAAGAATTTCAAAGTAAAAACCCGAAATGAAGCAGGTTAACACCTAGAATTGATGCATTAACACATGGAGTTGCCCAAAACCAGTTAAAAAAGCAGCAAAAAAGGGCCCTCCCGCCATCCATTTGGCAGGCACACAAGGCACCAGACACTGGGGGAATAAATTCAAGGTTTTACAAGGGCAGGTAACTACCCGCACTCTGCTCTGAGAGCCAGGATAAAACCCCGGGGTGGGCGTTCCCAGCCGCTTTAACCGACTGAACCACACTCCTCGCTCAGAGCTAAACAAAGCACCTCTGCTGGGGGGTGGGGGGGAGCTCAGTGGTTTGAGCATTGGCCTGCTAACCCCAGGGTTGTGAGCCCAGTCCCTGAGGGGGCGATTTGGGGGTTTAGTCAGGAATTGGTCCTGCTTTGAGCAGGGGGTTGGACTAGATACCTCCTGAGGTCCCTTCCAACCCTGATAGTCTATGATTCTATGGAGACCAGCAGTGCCATAAGCCCCAAGCGGCTGCCACAGCAGCTAGTGGTGTCGCTCTGTTACCTGAGGTTGCTGCGGTGGAAGCTGCAGCCACTAGGTGGAGATGGGGCCCCATAAATTGCAGCTCACCCCGGCCGTGTCCTCCCCGTGCAGATGGCCATCGCCTTCCACAGCCAGAGAGTCCTGGACAGAGCCTGCCAGTACCGCACTTTCTACCTGACGAAGAAGGTGAGTCTGGGAGGAGGGTGGCTGCACCCCCAGCTAGGGGCACCCCAAGGAACACTCCTGGTTTGCGCCAAGGACTAGGGGCTTTGGGGAAATAGATGGGACTCACAGGGGGCTGCGGAGATGGGAGACTCCAACCTCAGCACAACGGGGGCCCTGATCTCGGTCGGGGTGTGTGTCTGTGCGGCGCCCGGCACAACGGGGGTCCTGATCTCAGTTGGGGGGGGTGTCTGTGCAGCGCCCGGCAAAACGGGAGCCCTGATCTCAGTCGGGGTGTGTGTCTGTGCAGCGCCCGGCACAACGGGGGCCGTGATCTCGGTCGGGGTGTGTGTCTGTGCGGCGCCCGGCACAACGGGGGCCCTGATCTTGGTCGTGGGGTGTGTCTGTGCGGCGCCCGGCACAACGGGGGCCCTGATCTCGGTCGGGGGGTGTGTCTGTGCGGCGCCCGGCACAACGGGGGCCCTGATCTCGGTCGGGGGGTGTGTCTGTGCGGCGCCCGGCACAACGGGGGCCCTGATCTCGGTCGTGGGGTGTGTCTGTGCAGCGCCCGGCACAACGGGGGCCGTGATCTCGGTCCGGGTGTGTGTCTGTGCTGCGCCCGGCACAACGGGGGCCCTGATCTCGGTCCGGGTGTGTGTCTGTGCGGCGCCCGGCACAACGGGGGCCCTGATCTCGGTCCGGGTGTGTGTCTGTGCAGCGCCCGGCACAACGGGGGCCCTGATCTCGGTCGGGGGGTGTGTCTGTGCGGCACCTGGCACAACGGGGGCCCTGATCTCGGTCGGGGGGTGTGTCTGTGCGGCACCCGGCACAACGGGGGCCCTGAGCTCGGTCGGGGTGTGTGTCTGTGCGGCGCCCGGCACAACGGGGGCCCTGATCTCAGTTGGGGGGGGTGTCTGTGCGGCGCCCGGCACAACGGGGGCCCTGATCTCGGTCAGTGGAGTGAGGGGAAATTGCTGCGATGTAGCCAGAAGGCGCGTTGGTGGGATGGGGTTGTGCACCCACCCCTGGGCGCCTCTGAGAGGCACCACGTCCCCGCTCGCAAGCAGAGTCTGAGTGTGGAAAAGAAACTTTTAATAAAAGGAGGGAAGCAACTTGGCATTAATTTGGGAAAACCCCACAAGCAGGGCTCATACCCATAAACCAGGAGCAAAAGACCCACCGCCCTAAGCAAAAAAAAAAAAAAAAAAGAGAAGCCAGAGCGCTGCCCCTTGGAAAGTGCCGCCCCAAGCACATGCTTGGAGCGCTGGTGCCTAGAGCCGGCCCTGTCAGAGGTGCATCCGCAGAGTTCACCTCCCACCCTGGGTTGGGGGACGGAAAGAGTCATCTTAGTCGCTCTGCTGGCCGCTTGCCGTCCGCCTGCTCCCTGCTCGCCGCCGCCCCCTGCTGGCCGCTCGTCGCGCCTCCCCCCCGCCCACAGCTAGTACCGAGTCGCGGAGCTGGTGGGAGGCGGCGGCAGGACTGGCCCTAGCAGGAGGCGGTGGGAGCTGCTGCGGGGCAGGTTGGCTGCTGCCGGGAGGAGACAGAATTTGCAAAGCCGATTTATTGACGATTTTCAGGACACGAGTCCCAGGATCAAAGCGGCTGCGGGGCCCATCCCTGTCGGCTTCCCAGTCACCCCTGGGGGGTGCTGCAGAGCTGCAGGAAGGGCTGGATATAACCCCCCACCCTCCTCACTGCAGTAGTTCCCTTCTGCTTCCATCCCAACAGGAACGGCCCAGCAAGGACCAGACCCCCGCTACACTGAGATGGGCCAAGGGTGGACGGCAGCTCTCAGCATGCAGGGAAGGGGAGGGGAGGGGATGAGGGACCAGGAGCTTTTACTTTCACTTTCTTGTGACTCGGAGCTGAGACAGGAAAACGCTGGGCCCGGAGCCAGGAGCCGCTCAGCTGGAAGCGCACAGCTGGGGTCGAGCCAGTTCTGCACACGTGGGTGACTCCAGCTGGGCTCCAGCAGCCCGGAGGCCAGGGGCTGTTTGCTGCCGCGCTCCCCAGTGGCTGAGTGGGGCTGTCCCGACCCAGGGCTCAGGTGGGGCTGGCTCATGGGGGGCTCTGCTCCCAGCTGCCCGTGCTGCCATCCCCAGCGCATGGTAGGAGGGAGCAAGGGATCCAGAGTGATGCAGAGTCGCAGGGAACAGAGCAGAGGGGACGATCCTGCCACCAGCGCAGCAGGGTCCAGAAATGCACCTGCTTTAAAGGGCACTGGAAGTGCCGGGTGCTGTGACCGTCCCAGGACAGTTTGGCCAACGCCTGTTCTCCGTAGGGCGATAACACCCAGCTGCTGCCTCTTCTGCGAGACGAGGCACTTCTCGAACTGGAACAAAAACCCTCCGCGAAGGTTCAGCTCTTCCCAGCATGGAGGAAAGCCCAGTTTCCAGTCCACCAACCGCTTAGATGGGAAATTCCTGCCCTGCCCCCTCCCTGGATGTCCTGCGGCTGGTCTGAGCGTGGAGCCGGGCAGGGAGGACGGTGCAGGGGGCTGTGAGAAGCCCCTTGTTTTGGGGTATCAAGTGCAGGGGGGGGTCCGGCTGTGGGAGGAGTTTTGAGGTGTCACCATTTCTCCCTTCCCCAGTTCAACCCCGATACCCCAGTGCTGAGGGTCCAGGCCACGGCCAAGGGTCCCAGGAACCTGCCCCGGGCTCCACCCTTGTGCCAACTGTCCCCTCTAGAAATATGTCTAGGGAGACGAGCCAAGATTCCTCAGCCACGTCCAGGGCATCCAGTGGCCAAAGCCAGAGGCTGAGGGAGCAGCCGGCCCGTCGCTCTGTGCAGAGAGACGCAGAGCGAGGGGGGCAGAGGGAAACCACCAGGGACTAACGGGTCTGCGCTCGAGTCTGTTCTCCAGGGTGAGTTACAGCTGCAGAGCTGAGCTGGGGAAGGGGGGAGCCCAGGGCTGGGCTAGCAGGGGACTGAGGGGCACTGGCAGATCTGTGGGGCGAGGAGCCCAGGGCTGGGCTAGCGGGGGGCTATGGGGCACTGGCAGATCTGTGGGGTGAGGAGCCCAGGGCTGGGCTAGAGGGGGGCTGTGGGGCACTGGCAGATCTGTGGGGCGAGGAGCCCAGGGCTGGGCTAGCAGGAGGCTGTGGGGCACTGGCAGATCTGTGGGGTGAGGAGCCCAGGGCTGGGCTAGTGGGGGGCTGTGGGGCACTGGCAGATCTCTGGGGTGAGAAACCCAGGGCTGGGCTAGAGGGGGCTATGGGGCACTGGCAGATCTGTGGGGCGAGGAGCCCAGGGCTGGGCTAGAGGGGGCTATGGGGCACTGGCAGATCTGTGGGGTGAGGAGCCCAGGGCTGGGCTAGAAGGGGCTGTGGGTTGGGTTTGAGGGGCACCGGCAGAGCTAGGATCCAGGGCTGAGGGTCTCTCAGAGCAGGACGCTCCGAGATCTGCCAGGGGCAGATCAGGGCTGGCTCTGGCTGTCAGAGCTGCCGGGCTTGGTGCCCAGATCTGCTCCAGTGACCTTCAATCCCCTCCCCTGCCTGTGGCCAACCCCCGGGGGACGGTGGTTTGCTCTGCCCGGCTGCGCTTGGCCCATGAGCCCCGGGGCCCTGTGAGCTGCGGGGGGGAGGATTCAGGATGCCCATGGCAGCCCCCCTGCAATACAACAGGAGCGACAGCAGCTGGCGTTTCCCAGGCCCCTTGGCCGGCTGGGCTGGCAGACGCCCGGGGCTCTGAGCGTCTCTCCCCACGGCTGAGCACACGTCCTGGCAGGTCGGGTGTTTCCAGGGGGCTGAGCTCAGTAACGGCTGTTTGTTCCCATCGGAGTTCGAGGTTCTGTGCTCCCGGGCCCCCAGGCAACGTCAAACCCCACAGCAGAGGGTACAGCGGGCAGTGCCTTCTCGGTGGCACTCGCCAGAGAATCAGAGTGGCCAGCTCACAGCAGCCCAATGGAAACTTACCCAGCCATGGGGGGCTCGGTCTGAGAGCAGCCCAAGGGCACGGCTCCACCCCAAGAGAGGTACTGGGGATGACGCCTGCAGAGCTGCACTGAGGGTGCCCCCAGCCCTGCACCCCACATGTCCAGGGGAGGTTACCAGGTGTAACTGGAGACAGGGATAGCAGAGAGGGGACATGGTTGGACAGCTGGACGGAGCATAGTCCATAGACAGATCTAGCTCGTTAGTGAAGTGTTTATACCACACCCATCCTCACGCTGCCTTGCTAGGCCGGTCCAGCTTGGAATGGCAGCTGGTTTCTTAGCTACACGGAGGGCAGGATGTAAATTCAAGTGATCTTGACACACTGGAGAATTGGTCTGAAATGAACAAGCTGAAATTCTGTAAAGACGAGGGCCAAGTGCCGCACTTAGGAAGGAAAAATCAAAGGCCGGGCTACAGACGGGGGTATAACTGGCGAGGTGGGCGTACGGCTGGAAAGGATCAGGAGCTACAGTGGCTGACAAATTGAATAGGAGTCAAGAATGTGAGACAGTTGCCAAAAAACCCCTATTGTCATTGTGTCGGTTTTTCCCAATTTTCTAGTGCTAACGTCCCCCATCATTTAAGCCTTTTTTGTCTGTGGCTAGTGTGGATCAGCTCCCCGAAACCACCAGCCTCCACCCTCACAAGCACTGCCTGCTCGGGCCCCACAGGCCTCGCCCTGTGTGGGCCGGTTAGTGACAGGCAGCCCCTGACCCCCTGTGTTCTCGGAGTGTCACCCTGGAGCATCCAGCCCGGGTCCACTGGACACGCACTGAACTATCAGGTCCCACAGGGACACAACGCAGCAGCTGGAACGATTTCAACACAGGATCCACACTGTGCTTCCTAGCACAGCCCAGAGCTACAGCTGTAGTGAAAGCAAGACTATGGCCGTGGCTACACGACCAAATTAAATCGACCTAACTGCCGTCAGCCTACAGCCACCGCGGTAATTGCATCACTTGTGCGTGGCTACACTCTGCTCCTGGTGTCAAGAGTGCTCGTCCTCACCAGCATCACTTGTGTCGGCTGTACTGTCAGTGCGGGGCATTGTGGGAAGGCTCCTGGAAGCCAGGAACAGTTCACATAAGCAATGCAGTGTCTACACTGACACTGCGTTGACCGAACTACATCGCCCTGAACTCTACGCCGCTCGCGGAGGTGGAGTTGTTGTTGGCGCAGTGCGGGGGGTGGGGGGATTTACACTGGCGGAAGCGAAGTCTAAGGGTAGATTTTCCAGAGTGAGGTCAACTTGAGCTTCCTTGTGTCACCCTAACTCTGTAGTGTCACCAGGCCTGTTCCTGAACAGAGCCGAGAGTCAGCGATTGAGGCAAATAGCGTGTAAGGGTCATGGACACCGAACGGTTACACGTGTGAGCCCTGTGGTCTGACCCCCGCGAGAGATGCAGGGGGGGGGGGGTAATGGACCAGCCGCTGCGATGGAATCTACTGGCGAGCAAAGGCAGTCGACTGAGCATGTCCGTGCGTCATTTGCGAAATAGCTGCAGGTCGTTTGGGGACATTGGGGTAAACTTGGACTAAGGTTAGTACTTGGGGCCCATATTTTTGAGCATCCCCCGCGGGGAACCCACACGGTACAGAGCCAGGTGTGGGGTCACTCTGATGACATGGATGTTGGCCAAGGCAGGGCGAGAGCCCTGGGCAGAGCTGGAGGGGCTTCACCTCCGTGGTGGGAATGACTCTGGGTGGTAGAGACGTGGCTGGTACATAAACCCCCCGACCCTCTTGTATCTCGAAGAGCTGAGCTGAGAGCTGGAATTGCCTTGGGTAGGCAGAGCTCACCGGGGGGGCCAGTTGCCCAGCCCGGGACAGGTAGAGCAAAGCAGCAGCTGGATTCAGCCGTAGCCCGACAGTGTTTGGTGGGGGAGCTGCCACGGGAGAGCCATTGCACGTACTACATCGGGAGCAGAGGAGTTCACAGCAGCGTCCGTGGCAGCCTAGTGACTCCAGCGCGGCCTCCCTGTCCTAGCTGCTGGAACCGCGATTGCTGCGCAGGTGATAGAGCCCAGGGCTGCTCATGGACCAGAGACCCTGATTTTCCTGAACTCCCAGAAACTCAAACTGTGAGCGAGGAAACTGGGGAGTCGCGAGCTGAGGGTGGGGGGCAGAACAAACTGGGTTCAGGGTCCAGCGGTTGGGACAGTGACTGATGCACCCTGAGGTACACGGGGTGGGAGGCGTTAAACTGTAAATATACGTCCCCAGTTCAGCCCGGCCCTGCCCTGCCCCCAGCAAAGTTCATCCCTTCAAACCTCGGCACTGGCGAGTGGGTGCAGACCTGCCTGCAAAGACGCCCAGCGTGGTGACAGGGTCCCAGACGACTGGGGGGAGAGAGGGGAGGGGCTCGACCTGGAACAGGCTAAAGTAGCTGCCTCACCTAAACCCAGCGCCTGTCATCTCGGACCAACACAGCTGGGCCTCCCCTTGCCGACTCGCTGCCCCTTCGCTTCAGCCGTGAAGGATACAAGGGCATCCGATCCGCTGACCTTCTCCTTCTACCCCCCAAAAGTCTGTTTGGCCCAAAAGTCAGGAGCCCGTTCCCCTCCCGCCATGGTTTGTTCCCCAGCATGATGACCCCTTATATTTGTGTGACCTCCGTATGTCAGGGGAGCCTGCATGAGGCTGGATTCCAAAGTTGAACTGACATCAGCCAAGGTGGGCTGACAAATGTACCTCCTATGTCTGGCAGGAACTTGCCTGCTGGCTCTGCCTTGATTCAGACTTGAAAACGGGGTTTCCACAGGTACATATACGCGTAACCCCTCAGCTCATGACAGGGCCGACATTTCACACTGATATTAACACCGTGAGTTCCTGGGATGCAGTTGATGCATTACAAGACACTATTTATGGCAAAATACCATGACATTACAGCGGTGGGTTAGGTGCAGCGAGTTTGTCAGGCCAGTTAGGAGTTGCTGACACAGGGCACTGAACCCTCTGCCAGCTGGTACCGCTGGGCCTGGGTGTCACACAGACACTGGAGGTTTTGAAGAGTGGGTTGGACCAATGTCCCTTCTTAGAATCTGTGGGTGACGACTGCCCCAGTCTGGAGTGGTTTGTGGCTGACGTGTCTGGGCCACGCTACAGCCCCGTCACCCCTAGATTGGGGGAGGGGCACTGTTCAGATCAGGGGGGTCGTATCAGACAGCTCCTCAGGGTCATCCTCCTCCACTTCACTGCCAGTGGCCTCGGCCCGGTTCATATCCTGCTGGGCGATGTTCCCACCAACTCCCCCTCCCACGCCCCCACCCACGCACATCCCAGCCATGGCGCCCGTCCCAACACCAATAGCCACCGCCTCAGTCATGCCGAGCACCACAGCTGCTTCAGCAGCAATGGCAGCAGCAGTAATTCCCGCAGCAGCAGCTGCAGCCACCGGTGCCAGGACCAGCACCCCTGCAGCAGCGCCCGCAGCAGCACCCGCCGCAATGGCAAAGTTCTTGAAGCGCTTCCCGTAGGCCTCCAGGAAGGCCTTAGCCTCCCGCGTCAGCCCTGCCTTCAGCTCCGTCAGCTGGGCCTCTTTCTTCTGCATCAGCTCCTCCTCCAGCTCCGTCCCCAGGGCCTCTTTCTTCTGCATCAGCTCCACCTCCAGCTCCGTCCCCAGGGCCTCTTCATTTGGCAGCATGTCCTTCCGGCACTGCCCCAGCAAGTGCCCACGCTGCTCTGCGAGCTGCTTTGCCATCTCGCTCGGCCTCACCTTCAGGCATTTAACTGGGTTCCTGGAATCCCTGTCCTGCAGTAGCAGCGAGCGGAGACAGCCAAGAGTATTAGATGTGGCAAGTGCTGCACAGACCCTGACCAAGATCGGGGCCCTTGTTGTACAAACACCCCCCAGCTGAGATCAGGATCCCATCGTGCCAGGCACTGCACAGATCCCACAACTCAGATTGGACCCCCCGTCATGCCAGCTGCTACACAGACCAATCCCCCGAGTGAGATCGGGGCCCCACTTGTGCCCGGCGCTGCACCCCCCCCCCCATGAGTGAGATTGGGCCCCCATGATGCCGGGTGAGGCACAGTTCTCTGGACGGAGATCAGGGCTGCCATCATGCCAGGTGCTGCCCAGAGCCCCCAAAACTGAGTTGGGCCCCCCCCAGTGTTGGGACTGGAGTCTCTGATCTCTTCAGCCACCCTGGGAGCTGGAAATGTGAACTCCCACCTCATCCCCAAAGCCCATAGCCCGGGATGGTTCTCGGAGGTTCCTCTGGTGGGAGGCACAGCTCCCCCTCCCCCCCATTCACCTTCTCCTTCAGAAAGGCAGCGTGGCCTGCGCGGGCTCTGTCCATGGCTCTCTGGTTGGTGGCATAACACTGATAGCGCTCTCCGTAGGTCTCCAGGAAGGTCTCGGCCTCCCGAGTCAGTTCTGCCTCCAGCGCCGTCAGCAGGGTCTCCTCCGGCCCCTTCATCTCCTCCCGGCACCGCCCCAGCAGTGTCCTGCGCTGCTTCGCCAACTGCTGCACCATTGCGCCTGGATCCACCTTCAGACAGTCGACCATGCGCTGGGACAGACTGCCCTGCATTATGTGGAAGAGCAGGGGGGCCCAAGGCTGTTAGAAGGGGTGGGTGTGTGAACCTGTCTCACCCATGAACTTTCTGGCTACAGCACAGCAACTTCCCTCCACCCCCCTGACCAAGGTCACAGCCCCCATTGTACGTGGGTTGGAGTCTCCCATCTCTGCAGCCACCCTGGGAGCCGGAGATATGAACTCCCATCTCCTACTCCAAAGCCCAGAGCCTGGCTGGGATTTTTCCTGGGGGTTCCCCTGACTGGGGCACAGACTCCCCATGACTCACCTTCTCCTTCAGAAAGTCAGCATAGTCTGTGCGGGCTCTGTCCATGGCTCTCTTGTTGGTGGCGTGATGCTGATAGCGCCTTCTGTAGGTCTCCAGGAAGGTCTTGGCCTCCCGAGTCAGCTCCGCCTCTAGCTCCATCAGCAGGGTCTCCTTCTCCAGCTCCTTCATCTCCTCCCGGCACCGCCCCAGCAGTGACCTGCGCTGCTCCACCAACTGCTCCTCCATTGCGCCTGGATCCACCTTCAGACAGTCGTCCATGCACTGGGACAGGTCATCCTGTGTCGAGTGGGAAAGGAAGGAGAGAGAAGGGGGTCCAAGAGGTTAGAAGGGGCGAGGGTGTGACCCCATCTCACCAGTGGCTCCTCTGGCTACAGCACAGCAACTTCCTCACCCTCATGACTGGGATCAGGGCCACTGCTGTGCTGGGGTTGGAGTCTCCCATCTCCGCAGCCCCCTGAAAGCTGATATGAGGTCTCCTCTCCTGCCACAAAGCCCGTAGCCCACAGGGTTGGCTGGGATGTTTCCCTGCGGTTCCCTGGGCTGGGGGCACAGAGACACCCCCGGACTCACCTTCTTCTTCAGAAAATCAGCGTGGGCTGCATGGGCTCTGTCCAGGACTCTCTGGTTGTGGAAGGTGATGACCATCTGCACGGGGAGGACACGGCTGGGGTGAGCTGCAGTTTGTGGGGCCCCATCTCCACCTAGCGACTGCAGCTTCCACCACAGCAGCCTCAGGTAACAGAGCGACACAGTTAGCCAGTGTGGCAGCCGCCTGGGGCTTCTGGCAGCACCACTTTTCAATTTGATGCCCACAGCAGCCCAGCCTCGGCTCCCTTCCCTGCTCTGACCTGCACTTTGCACCTGCAGCACGTTCCTGTAGCCGAGGAGTTTTGGAAACCCCTGTCCCAGCCAGGCTCCGCCTGAGGCTAATGCCCGAGAGAGCATCAGTGACACCGGCTCTCACGGGTCTGGTGGTATTTAGGTTTTTTTATTGATCTCCAGGAGGCAGGTGAATCTCAGCTCTCGTTTGGGGGTGGGGGATGGGTTAAATCTTCTTGTGGAGGCGCAACGACTCTGGAATAGTCTCTGCTCCGCAGCTATTGTGGAGTAGTGATTCTGCTATAGCTAGGCCGCTCGATTCCCCCCATGCCGAGAAGCTCCCCGCATCCAATTCTCCTCAGGTGATCTGAGGCTGAGGCCCAAGGGAACTTCCCAGACCATGTCGAAGGGTCTGTCTATGCTGGGTCCTGCCTTGCTGCGGGGGAAGACGGCACAACTGTGACTTGAAGGGCTCGGAGGGGGCTTTGCTGGGATGCTGCCCGGCTGGCAGATCAGACCAAAGGAGCCAGGGCAGATGTTCTGCTCAGCCAGCCTGATTCACAGCTCCCCAGAGGCCCCATGACACCAGGTGGAAAGGTCTGTGCTGCCGGCCACCGTATAGGGGGTGGGCTGGGGGGTTATGGCTGGAGTAAGCTGTGCTGTGGCTATGCCCCAACTCCCCGAATAGCCAGCGAACAGAGCCCCTGAATCCACCTTATCCTGCCCCCTTCCCCTTCCACTGCATGTGCCTCCCATGATGCACCAGGCCATGATACATGCACCAAGAGAAGAGATGCTGGGGCATCATGGGAAATGTGGTTCATGGGATGCCTGATTCTCCTCTGTACCCCCAGCACTCAGTTCAGACTACACCTCCCATGCTGACCTACAGCTATGATACGCAGCACCCTCACCCAGAAAGGATACCTGGCGCCTGATGGGAGATGTAGTTTGGTTGCCCTAATCTCCCATCCTCCTCTGTAGGCTGGTCTCATGGGAGGTGCAGTGCAAGCTGCGAGACCAACCCATAGAGGAGGATGCGGAGCCTGAGCTACAATCCCCATGATGCAGCAGCAGGGACTCTCCTCTTGGGGAGAGGAGCGGTGGTGTCTGGTACCTGCAGTGCATCATGGGATGTGTAGTCCAACCAGGTGCCCAACCCGTAGAGGAGAATGGAGAACGTGAGGCACAAGAACTACAATTCCCGGGAAACTCCAAGTTTTCTGCAGGAAAAACACCCCCATTTTCAGATCTGCTCATAAAAATTCCTCTCATTTAAACACTAGGAGGAGTTCCCTGGGGATAAACAGGATTTGGGGCTATGGGTCTCAAGGATTGGAGACGTGTCCGTAGGCAGGATAAACAGTCTAGCACCAGCTGCCCTCCAGGCTAGTGAAATTCTTCTACCCTGGAGTCCAAGAAAATAAGATTTCACCCAGACTCTTCTCCAGTCACCTCCAGCAGCCTGGCCCCAGTTCCCAACATTGCCCCAGCGCTGGCATGGACAGGGGAGGGGACACACCCCACGGTCAGGTCAGAGGCAGAGATGGTACCTGACAGGGGGAGGCGAAGCCAGAGCGATGTCTCTTCATCACATCAGATAAATTCTGCAAAGGAAGCAAAGGAAACCATCACGTCACAGACTCCACAGGGCTTAGAAAGGCTGTGAACGTGGGGACGGCTCGCCTGGTGCTGAGATGCAGCCACCTCTGGGGTGAGGCAGCTGGGGATTTGGGGGTACTGGGGTCATTACTGACTGCAAGGTGAGAGCATCCCCTTCCTGCTCCCTCCAGCACAGCTGGCCGGTCCCCACCTTTATCTTGGCAGCCAGCTGTGTCCCGGTGAGCAGCTCCCCATGCCGGTCCCTCCGGAGGTGTTGACCGGCCGAGCTCACCAGGGTGGTGACATAGTCCCTCAGGCTCTCCCGGAAATCCTCATCCATGTCTGTGAAGGGGAGAGAGACGGATGATGGTGAGGGAATACAGGGCCTGTCTGATCCCTCTTCTCTCTGCCTTCCATGTACGGGCACGATCAGCACCCCAGTCGCATTGCTCGGCACATGGCAGGGGGCTCAGAGCCGCTGTCCCGGGTCCGTTACCTCTCAGGGTTCCCTCGCTCCCCATCGTGATCCGCGTGCCAGGGAAGGGCATCAGGTAACAGCGGGTCCTGATTCTGCTCAGCACTTCCAGGGCCTTGAGGTGTTTGCAGGGGGTCTTTGCCTTCAGCATCTGCCGGAGCCGGGGGAGTCGTTACATTGACACACAAACACCCGTGTTAACACCAGCCAGACCTGCTGGGCAGTCAGAGAGGGTCTGGAGGGGCCCGGCCTCGTTTGTGGTAGATGTTGGAAGGGGAGCAGTGAACGAGGCAGGGGATGGCAGGAAGCGAAAGGAGTGTCTGTCAGTCCCAGTCCTCCCAACCCCAGGTCCCAGGCTCTGCAGACTCCTTATCCCACCCTGCTCCTTTCCCTCCCCCTGGCCTGGTTTTTCTCCCCTCCCCTTTGCAATCCCAGCTTTGCCTCGGCAGCCCCCGGCTGGAGGTTGCTCACTGTGGATGGATTCTTTGGAGACGTCAGCGGCTAAACTCACGCACAGCGTTTCTCTACCGTGTTGTACTGGTGACCCCCTTTGGCCTTAAAAGACAATTTGGACCCTTGTATTTAAAAAAATGGTGACTTCCACCTTAAGCTGGGACTTCACCTTCAGCTCCGGCTGCTTTCCAGGGTCCCCTGTGGTGTGGGGCTCTGGACAAATATTCTGTTTGCCACACCCGAACTCCAGCCCTGCACTTGCGACCCCCCACAAAACCCATCACACAACCTCCTGGGGTCTCACCTCCCCCAGGTTGGAAACATTGGAGCCCATCATCTCTTAGAGGGGAAAGGCCCCATGTCCCATTCCTCCATCTCTGATTCCCAGTCACCTGTCTGATGAATCTCAGATGCTCCTCGCCACCCTCAACTCCGAGGACCAGGGAGCTGCTCCAGTCCCGCACCAGCAGGTCTAGTTTCTGCAGGGGAGACAGGAGGGGAGTGAGGGTCTCTGGTGGTGGGGGATGCTGGGTTGGGGAGAACGTTGATGTCTGGAGGGAAAACCTCAACCCCTAGGGAATGTGGAGGGAGTGCATGGGGCAGACACATGCTCTGAAGTGGGGGAGGGGTCTTCAGTACCCAACCATTTGACAGCATCGTCATCAGCCAGGTGAAGTAAGTCAGTGGGCGCTCGTCAAGAATAGCTGACCACAGCTACATCCCTGGTCATCAGAGAAACCCCATCTGAAGAGATTGGCCACACAATTGCCCTGTCCTATTAGGAACCAGCTCAGGTGCCTGGGCAGCTCAAAAAGTGGTGGACCAATGGTTGGATCAGTGATTAATGACGGTCATCGCTGACCACTCATTGCACTGAGCTGATTCCACCCATCCTGCATGATTGACCCTAATGGGCGTCTAGAAGACTGGGGAGCTGGTGGGTGGCTGAAGAGGTCTGTGTACAAAGGCAGGTCACTGTTCTCATGGATCTTGGCCAGCGCCATGACGGAGGCCCCCACACGGTGAATATGGGGTGAAGTATTGGCAGCCGCAGCAAGGTAGTTACACATAACGTCCCTATCACAATGCATGCAGGGGAGGGGTGTAGTGTGGGGATACACGCGGCAGGGCGGGTGATTGGGGGGGAAGCCGTCTCACCTGAATGGGCTCCAGTCCGTACTCTTTTCCCACCTCTTCAGCCACATGTACAAACATCTGCAGAGCAAAGAGAACGGGGGTGGGGGATGTGACTGGGGCATGGGAGGCACTTACACTGGGGGGTCATCCTGCAGGTGAACAGAAAGGGGCCTGATCGCCCCCCCACCATCCCCATCTGAGACGCTCCCTCCACCTATCGCAGAGAGCGAGGCCTAGTGAGTGCAAAACAGAGCTGGAGAGAGCGGCAGATATTTTCCACGGGGTGGAAAGAGAAGTGGGAGGCACCCGGCCAGGAGGGTGGTGGGGGAGGCCGTGGGACACAAGGATCCTCCAGATCCTATGCCCCACAGAGGAGCAAGTCTTGTTCCAGGGTTCCCCCCTTCACTCCAGGGCGCTCTGTGGAGGTGGGGGTGGGTCAGTGAGCCCAATGTGAGGTCGTTTCCCTGAGGGGTTCCTGAGACGTACCCTCCCACCCACAAAACCACCATTGCCTCAGGCTGACAGACGCCACCAGCACCGTTTGCACAGGCCCGGCGCTGACACCATGTCTCTGCTCCCGCCTCGAACGATCTCGGCCACGTGGCGATTACTCAAGCTCTCCCTGGGCTGCTTATCTCCTCATTAACCAGGTTCCTGCCAGCCCCTGGACCCAGGGCAGTGTGCACAGATAAAAACCCTTCCAGAGCCAACCCCTCCCCTGCACAGAGAATCCCCCCGGGGTGCAGTGCAGGGGCAGGACACGCTGTATGTCACAGGCGGCAGCGACGTTGCTAAGGGTGAGAGTGCAAGGAGCTCACCCCGGCGGGGCTGGGTAAGAGCCTGGAGAGAGGAGCAGAGCAGAGCAGGGGGCAGAGCGACCCCCCCAGGCTCTGGCCCAGCAGTTTCTCACCGAGGGCGGAGCTGGGCTGGAGGGGAGGGAGGGGTCCTAACACTGGTCCAGTGGCCCACACTGGACACCTGGGAGCAGAGAGCCAGGCTGGTCCATGCGGTGACAGTGCTGAGTCCAGAGGCCCACATGACTGTGGGAGAGTCGGTTTCTCTGGGCCTCAGTTTCCCCACAGGACCCATGGGTAGGGATAATAACCCTGTGGGGCTAATGGGAGAACCTGGCCTGGCCACGTTCTGCGTCGCGCTGCCCGGCCTCACCTCCAGGTACTCGAGATCCGGGTCCTTCACCTCACTCAAAATATTCAGTATCTGCAAATAGTCAGGAGACAGACGGAGCTACAGCAACGAGCAGCGACGGCCGCCCCAGGCCACTTCCCAGCCACGGAACCCACCCCGAGCACAGCGCCCCCTAGTGCCGCACGGGGCATCGGGGCCAGCCCTGACCCCCAGGGGAGAGCGCCCCCTGCTGAGCCCCCAAACTGTGCTCTGCAGCACAGCGCCCCCCAGGGAACCCCCCAACCTGGTAGGAGCTGAGCAGCATGGACATGGCAGAGAGTTTGACGCTCGTCTCCTTGTTCCGTTCAATGTCCATGGAGCCCTCGGTGTCGACCAGCAGCACGGCCACCTGGGGGCCAAGAGTGAGAGCCCCAGGTCAGCTCCCGGCTTCGTCCAGCCACCCACGGCCCCTCTGCCCCCGGAGCTGCCCCCTGCTCTGCCCCCCTGGCACCTGGCAGCTCCTTCTCACCCACCCCAGTGTTAGCTCCCTCCTCTCGCTCTTCTCCATTCCCCCCGTTATCTCTCCCCTGGGGCCTCCTTCCCCACATCTCCATCCCTTGTTCCCTCTTTATTTCCCCCATTCCCTCTGTTCCCAGCCCTCCACCCTGTTCCCCTTCCCCTTCTCCCACCTCCCATGGTCTCCTCCCCCTTCCCTCTGCACCCCCAATGCCCCCACTCACCTTCTCCCCCTCGGCCGGGACCCAGAAGGGCTGACTCCAGGCCCACACCCCTTTGGTAACTCGCTGCATGTCCGCGCGCCACTCGAACCCCTTCAGGGGCTCGTCCTCCCGGCCCATCCATGCCCCGTCCCTCGCGTCCTGCCGGACAGGAACATGGAGGGACGGGGTCAGTGCAGGGGGAGAAGAAGAGTGACTGTTTCCCCCACACCTCCAGACTGTAAGCTCTGGGAGGGGGCTGGGGGGTAATTGTACTAGGGTGGGGCGGGGAGGAACACGTGGTGATGGGTGTGCTCAGTTTCTGACAGATAACCAGAGAGACCCAGACACGCTGCATTCCAGACAGACACACAGCCAGAAAGACAGACGTGCTCGGGTTCAGACAGACAGACGGACAGACAATATTATCAGACAGTTCCAGGCAGACAGGCCGACAGACATGCGATGGGGGGTGGGTGCTCACAGACCCGTGTGCAGCTCTGACCCCCCAGCAGGGGGCAGGATGGGGCCGCTCACATCCCAGCTCACTCCTGCCCCCGTTCACACTCACCGGGCTCCGGAGCCGGCGCAGCAGGTAGTTCAGCAGGAAGGATTTGCCCCGGCGCTTCACCCCGACGATGGACACCAGGCAGACGGGGGCATCCCCCACCCCACCCTGCTCCAGGCAGCGGCTCAGGGCCTCCTCGTCCAGGATCAGGTTCTCTTCCTCGTCTAGATGCACCAGCTGCACCGGGCGCCCCATCTCCGGCTGAGCCCCCGGCCCCTGCTGCGGGGAGAGAGTCGGGTCAGAGCTGGGACCCCACCCCTGAGCCAGCCAGTCCCTGCCCTGGGGCTGGATCAGAGGCAGCGCTCCCTGGAGGGGAAAGGCCCCTAGATTCTTATTGGGACACATGGAGAGAGACTGCGCCAGGCTGGGGGAGATGTTTAAAGAAATGGAGGCTCAGGGGATCTTCAGTGGGATTCTCCCTGTCCCCAGAGGAGGAGAGCGAAGGCGAGACACGATGGTGATAATAAACAGGTGGCTCAGGCAGTGGGGCTGAGGGGGGCTTGGGGATGTTCGACCACTGGGAGGCGCTCACGGACAGAGCACTGTTCTCATGGGAGGGCCACCACCTGCGTGGGGAGGGGGACAGAGTTCCGGGATGGAGGTTGGCACAGCTGGTGAAAATGGATTTAAACTAGGAACCCTGGGAGATGCTCTTGGAATCTCCAGGCCTGATTCTCACACTGAGCGGGAAGCAGGTCACATCGGAGAGGGCGCAGCAGGGCAGAAAGGAAGGCCGGGGGCAGGAGAACGGACAAGAGGAACAATAGTGCCACGGGCACCGACACTGATAGTCAGGCAGCCGATAGCGGCGGTAAAACGACTGCATGTAACTGGGTGTGAAATCTGAGCAAAGCCAAGCGGAAGCAGTGAGGTGTCTGCTCAGCAACGCCAGGTGCCAGGTGACAAAAGGGAAGGAGCCAGAACTACGGGTGTGGGACGGGAAACCAGCCATGACCGGGGTACAGGAAAGAAAGAAAGAAGGCAGAGGTGGCGGAGCAGCATTGTGTGTTCATGACGAGGTGGAGGGGGAAGAAATGGGAAGCACTGAAATGGGTAAAACAGAATCTGTTTGGGTCAAAATCACTGTGGGGAAGAAAGGTACCAGAGGCACCGCTGGGATAGTGTCTTGGGTCTGCTACAGACCCTCACGATCCAGTTTGGATATGGATAGAGACCCCTTTCATAGTCTGAATGAAATAACCATCACTGGGAATTGTGTGACCATGGGAGACTTTAATTTTCTGGTCAGAGATTGGAGAAGTGCTGCTCGTCATGGCAGCAGCCAGAGAATCCTGGAGGTGACACAGCTGAGAGATTTTTTCATCAGTGACCAAAGCAAGAAGAGGTGACGCCAGTTTAGATTTAGCCTTGGTGAGTAGCGAGGGCCGCACTGAAGAACTGGCTGGAGAGAGCAGCCTTGGTTCGAGTGACCGTGAGCTAATTCAGTTTAACTAAATGGAAGGATAAACCAGAACCGATCGGCAGCTGGGGGTCCTGGATTTCAAACGGGCAAACTGGAAAAATGAAGGGAATTAGGTAGGTGTGACATTCTGAGTGTAATATAATATCTCGCTGAAAGGTGACAGGGCCAGAAAGAGTTAATTAACTCACCTCACCGACTGACCTGACCCATGGGGGAACCTTCAGGAATGGTTGGGTAGATCTGTAAATGAACAGAGCTTTGAAATGCAGCCGGCATTGTTAGAGATCTCAAGGGGAGATGTTTGCTCAGGGCTTGTGATGTCAGCAAACAAGTCTTGTCTATCGCTATAACTTTAATTCAAAGATCAAAAAAAGAATATTAACATTTATGATGATACTTGAGTGAAATAGTATTAGTGTCTATGTGCCTCGTTGCAGGTTGTGGTAACCTGTATCTGAACTGTTTAATGGATAACTTACCCTGTGCTAATTGCCAGGATTGTTTGGAAGGAGAGTTCAGCCTGTTGTTTTCTCAGGCCGAAAGGCTGCTGGAAATGTATAAGAACCTGAGACACGATCCTGCTTCATCTCAGATCTGCTTTGGGTTTCAAGAGGGGGAAACCTTAAGCCACAAGGATTGAGATCCCCAGTCACTGACTGGAGCCACCCTGAATATGGACATTGGACTATAACCTCTGGACTATTTCTAAAAGGACTTTTGGCAACTACAAGCTCATCTCTGCTGTGTACCTGAACCTCAAGAATTGAATTCAAGTCTGTCTGTAGATTGATCTTTTAACCAACACTCTCGCTCTTTTCTTATTTAATAAATTTTAGTTTAGTTACTAAGAATTGGCTGTAGCGGGTATTTTGGGTAAGATCTGATTTATAATTGGACCTGGGTATGTGGCTGATCCTTTGGGATTGGAAGAACCTTTTCTTTATATGATGAGAGAAGATTTTCAGGAATCATCATCATATTGAAGTGTGTGTCTGGACAGAGGCCTGAGGCTGGGCACTTTAAGGGAACTGCGGTGTTTGAACTTCTGAGTAACCAGTGAGATACTAGAGAAGCTGTTTTGGGCTGGTTGGTAAATCTAAGTATTGGAATAACCCCCAGCTTCTGGGGTTTGTCTGCCTTGTTCTGGTTGCAATTCACCCTCATTGAGTGACCTCAGCTGGCTCCCACAGGCAGCACCGTCACAGTAGGGAAGTGACCAGGCCTGCAAAGCTGAAGGATCTGGATATGGAGGAGGCTTGTCAAAGATGCAGGAACTCTCTGGAGTCTGCACCCAGGAAGAAGCCCGTCGGGAAGGGCTGCCGACCAAACCGGATGAACCAGGATCTCAAAGAGGTGATTCCGTGTAGGGATAAAGTGAGAACTGCCAAAGGCCAAGCAGAATTTGAACTTGCAAAAAAATTAAAATCAACAGGAAAAGGTTCTTGAGCCTTATAAAGAAAAAGAAAAGAAGGAAAGAAGAAGTGGGACGGCAAAGCGCTGAGGCTGGGGTGGAGATAAAAGATACAGGCTGCGTGGGCCAGCACCTAACGATAGAGACATGGCCTCAGATTGTAATAAGCGTAATGAGAAGCTTGTGGCAAGGTGGCTACTGAGAACAAGAATACGGGAGTAGAAATTGTCGCTGAATTGGCTGAAATGGAAGCCAGATTCAAACAGCTTAATGGGGCCAAACTGGGGGCCTGGATCATCTCCATCCATGAATATTAAAGAACATGGCACATGAGATTTGTAATTAATCTGTAAAGGTCAGGGGTTGTATCTTGGGTCCTACCAAATTCACAGCCATGAAAAACATGTCACGGATCGTGAAATCTGGTCTCCCCCTGTGTAATCTGATCTTGTGTGTGCTTTTACCCTAAACTACACAGCTTTCATGGGGAAAACAGCATTTCTCAAATTGGGGGTCCTGACCCAAAAGGGAGGTGCAGGGGAGGGGTTGCAAGATTATTTTTGGGGGGTCACAGTGCTGCCACCCATAATTCTGCGCTGCCTTCAGAGCTGGGCAGCTGGACAGCGACGGCTTGTGGCCGGGAGCCCAGCTCTGAAGGCGGTGCCCTGCCAGCAGCAGCAGCACAGAAGTACGAGTGGCAATACCACACCTGCCATCTTTACTCCTGCGGTGCTGCTGGCGGGGCAGCCACCGCCCTCCAGCCACGCAGCTCTGAAGGCTTCAAGACTGAGCTTGATAAGTTTATGGGGGGATGGGATGATGGGACTGCCAACCACGGCGTGTAGCCGATCTGTCACTGCTAGCATCAAATATCCCCAACGGCCGGAGATGGGACGGGCTGTGAGTTACTACGGAGAATTCTCTCCCAGGGGTCTGGCTGGTGGGTCTCACGCACATGCTCAGGGTCTAGGTGATTGTCACATATGGGATTGGGAAGGAATTTTCCTGCAGGTCAGATTGGCAGAGACCTGGCCGGGGTGGGGGGGGGAAGGGGGTTGCCTTCCTCTGCAGCATGGGGCACTGGTCACTTGCATGTTTGAATTAATGTAAATAGTGGAGTCTCTGTAACCTGAAGTCATTAAACCATGATGTGAGGGTGTCAGTCACTCAGCCAGAGGTTCGGGGTCTATTACAGGAGTGGGTGAGTCAGGTTCTGTGCCCTGCACAGGAGGTCAGACTAGATGATCATAATGGTCCCTTCTGCCCTGCAAGTCTGAATCTGTGCCCCATTCCCCACCCTTCTGAGCCAGCCAGTCCCCACCCTGGGCCCAGATCAGGGCTGGCGCCCTCTAAAGAGGAAAGGCCCCTTGTCCCATTCCCTGATCCCCTGAGCCAGCCAGTCCCTGCCCTGGGGCTGGATTGGACCCAGCATCCCCGTCAAGAAAAAGGTCTTTTCCCCCCTTTGTGGTCTCACCGGCTCCGTCTCTTCCTGCAGGTGCTCAGTGATTTTCTCCACCAGGTTTTTGACGCGTGTGTCTGGGACCATCCTGCCCGTGGAGCAGGGAGTCCAGCACTCGGGGCAGCAGGGCCCCTGGGCTGACACCTCGCTCCAGTGAGCCGCGAGGCATCCCCGGCAGAAGTTGTGGCCGCACTCGATGGAGACGGGGTCCTCCAAGATGTCCAGGCAGATGGAGGAGGTGACGTCCTCCCGGAGTTGCTCCATCCCAAGATGCTAGAGCAGGAGGCTGGGAGCCAGGATTCCTGGGTTCTGTTCCTAGCTCTGGAAGGGGAGTGAGGTCTAGTGGTTGGGCGGGGAGCTGGGAGCCCGGACTCCTGGGTCTATTGTTAGTTTTCACCACTTTGCTGGGTAAGTTTCCAGTCGGTTGCTGTGCGCTGGGCCACTCCCATTTTTGGGCAGGGCTGGCAAGTGTCTCTCTGCTCCTGGGGTTTTGGGATTCCTTGGGGACCCAGGAGTGCAGAGAATGACACAGCCCTTGCTGCCTCCCCCCCACCCCCCACATCGCCCCAGCTCAGCCCGCTAGAAGCACCTGACCCCCCAGGACTTGGGGTCAGCCGTGGGGTGAGACTGTTCGAGCCGGTCAAGGGACCTTGGAAATACCAGCTGCAGTTGTTCCTGTTCTTATTAGAGGGGGGCTGCCTTGGGGCATCCTGAATTGCCCCCCTCCCTTCCCCCCTGCTTACAGGGCACTGGGGCTCCTGGACAAAGTGCATCTGGCCAGAGCAAACCGTGCCAGTGCCCCTGATGTCTGACCCACAGCCCCTGCTAGCCCAGTGCAGCCCTGCCCCCCCCAGCTCTGCTGGTGCCCCTCACTCCCGACCCGCAGCCCCTGCTAGCCCAGCCCTGCCCCCCCAGCCCTGCCGGTGCCCCTCACTCCCGACCCGCAGCCCCTGCTAGCCCAGCCCTGCCCCCCCCAGCTCTGCTGGTGCCCCTCACTCCTGACCCGCAGCCCCTGCTAGCCCAGCTCCCCCCAGCTCTGCCGGTGCCCCTCACTCCCGACCCGCAGCCCCTGCTAGCCCAGCCCTGCTGCCCCCCACAGCCCTGCTGGTGCCCCTCACTCCCAACCTCTAGCCCCTGCCAGCCCAGCCCTGGGCTCCCCTCCCTCACAGCTCTGCCGGTGCCCCTCACTTCCGACCCACAGCCCCACCCCCCGCTCAGCCCTGCCTCCCCAGCCCTGCCGGTGCCCCTCACTCCCGACCCGCAGCCCCTGCCAGCCCAGCTCTGCCGGTGCCCCTCACTCCTGACCCGCAGCCCCTGCCAGCCCAGCCCTGGGACCCCCCAGCTCTGCCGGTGCCCCTCACTCCCGACCCGCAGCCCCTGCTAGCCCAGCCCTGCCCCCCCTCAGCTCTGCCAGTGCCCCTCACTCCCGACCCGCAGCCCCTGCCAGCCCAGCCCTGGGCTCCCCCCAGCTCTGCCGGTGCCCCTCACTCCTGACCTGCAGCCCCTGCCAGCCCCTGGGCACCCTCTTCCCACAACTCTTCCCCTGTAGCTCACCCTGATGAGCAGAGTCCAGCGCAGACCCAACGGTTAATTCAATGTCTCCGTTTGTCTCTGGGTTTCCCCCTCTGCCTCCCTGGCTCTCCACGTGTCTGTCTCTGCACAGAGCCCGGCTGGCCGCTCCCTGCTTAGTTTCACTTTCAGTCTCATAGAATCATAGAATCTCAGGGTTGGAAGGGACCTCAGGAGGTCATCTAGTCCAACCCCCTGCTCAAAGCAGGACCAACCCCCAGCTAAATCATCCCAGCCAGGGCTTTGTCAAGCCTGACCTTAAAACACCTCTAAGGATGGAGATTCCACCACCTCCCTAGGGAACCCATTCCAGTGCTTCACCTCCCTCCTAGTGAAAAAGTGTTTCCTAATATTCAACCTAGACCTCCCCCACTGCAACTTGAGACCATTGCTCCTTGTTCTGTCATCTGCCACCACTGAGAACAGCCGAGCTCCATCGTCTTTGGAACCCCCTTTCAGGTAGTTGAAAGCAGCTATCAAATCCCCCCTCATTCAGCTGAGAGCAGCGGCACAGGAGCCGGCGAACAGGGCTGCTAACAGGGGAGTTGACAGGGGGAGGTGGAAGGTGCCGTGCGTGCTGCGTTCCCCAGGTGGGAATGCTGATAGAGGCAGAGACAACAGCAGCCATGAGCCCAGCAGCAGAGGATACCATGGGGATGATCGCATGCAGCAGCTGCGGTATGTACATGGTCCTAGTGGGGGTGCCGGAACGGAGGTACATATGCATGAAGTGCCGCCTAACAGACCTGCTGGAAGAAAAGATCCGGGGTCTGGAATTGCAGGTAGGAACCCTGGTAGAGCATGGAAGGGGGTTTGAGCAGCTGATGGAGCAAAGGCAAGCTGTGGCTGAAGGGGAACGCTCAGGAGTGCAGGGGGAAGCTGGGGCTAAGGCCTGCGAGGGGGGAATGCTGGATGGGGAACATGGGCAGTGGAAGCATGTGACCGTGAGAAGCAGGCAGAGGAAAAGGAGAGCCAGTGAAGGAGAAATAGAGCTAAGGAACAGGTTTGAAGGTTTGGAGAATGAGGAAGGGGTACAGCAGGTGGTAGCTGACACTGGGAGGGCAAGGAAAAAGGTGAGGAGCCAGGCTAGTCCGATAGAAAGAGGGGAGGAGTCGATGGAGACAGCGCCAACTTTGGGCCCCAGGAGGATGCAGGATGGCTTAAGGGGGACTACAAGGGATGATAGGAATGGAAGGAGCTTGCAATCAGGGGGAACGGGGGATAGGTTAGCAAACCACACTGTCACCAGGCAAAGGCAGGTCTACGTGATTGGGGATTCCATACTGAGAAGGTTGGACAGGCCTGTGACCAGGGCCGATCCGGAGAACAGAAGGGTGTGCTGTCTACCGGGCGCTAAAATACGGGATGTGGACCTGAGGTTGAAAAGGATCCTAAGAGGAGCAGGTAAGAACCCGTTGATCATCCTTCATGTAGGAACGAATGACACGGCTAGATTCTCGCTGGAGAGAATCAAGGGAGACTATGCCAGGCTGGGTAAGACGCTCAAGGAAATTGAGGCTCAGGTGATCTTCAGTGGGATTCTACCTGTCCCTAGGGAAGGGCGACAAAGGGGTGACAGGATTGTGATGATAAATAGTTGGCTCAGGGAGTGGTGCTATAAGGAGGGCTTTGGGATGTATGGGCACTGGGAGGCTTTCGGGGACAGAGAACTGTTCTCACGGGATGGGCTCCACCTGAGTAGGGAGGGAAATAGACTTCTAGGAGGGAGGCTGGCTCATCTGATCAAAAGAGCTTTAAACTAGACATTGGGGGGAGACGGTTGGGAGAGGTCCAGTCACTCTCCACGCCAAATTTAAACATTGAGAGGGAGAACAACAGGATAAGAATGGATATAGCCAGAGGCAGGGGTTTGGACGTAAGGAAGAGGGGGGGGATGGATACTAGACCAATAGGTCATACTGGTGGTACTGTGTCCCTACCAAATTGGGTAACAAAGGTGAGAGAAGCCAAACAGCAAAAATTAGGATGTTTGTTCACCAATGCGAGAAGCCTAGGTAACAAAATGGAGGAATTGGAGCTCCTGGTCCGAGAATTGAAACCGGATATCGTAGGAATAACCGAAACATGGTGGAACGGTAGCCATGACTGGAGTACAGGTATGGAAGGGTATGTGCAGTTTAGGAAAGACCGAAACAAAGGTAAAGGTGGGGGAGTAGCATTGTATGTCAATAATGAGGTGAAATGTAACGAAATAACTAGTAATGGAATGGATAATACGGAGTCTGTTTGGGCAATGGTCACATTGGGGAAGAAAACTACTAGAGCCTCCCCCAGGATAGTGATTGGGGTGTGCTATAGACCGCCGGGATCTAGCCTGGATATGGATAGAGAACTCTTTAATGTTTTTAAGGAGGTAAATACTAATAGGAACTGTGTGATCATGGGAGACTTTAACTTCCCGGATATATATTGGGGAACAAATGCTAGTAATAATAATAGGGCTCAGCTTTTCCTAGACGTGATAGCTGATGAATTCCTTCATCAAGTAGTAGCTGAACTGACGAGGGGGCATGTCATTTTAGATTTGGTTTTGGTGAGTAGTGAGGACCTTGTTGAGGAAATGGTTGTAGGGGACAACCTTGGCTCGAGTGATCATGAGCTAATTCGGTTCAAAATAAATGGAAGGATAAACAAAATTGCATCTGAGACTAAGGTTTACGATTTCAAAAGGGCTAACTTTACTAAATTAAGGTGACTAGTTAGGGAAGTGGATTGGACTAACATATTTAGGGATCTAAAGGCAGAAGACACCTGGGATTATTTCAGGTTGAAGTTGCAGGAGCTGTCAGAGGCCTGTATCCCGAGAAAGGGAAAACGATCCTTAGGTAGCAGTTTTAGACTGATCTGGATGAGCAAGCGTCTCAGAGGGGTGATTAAGAAAAAACAGAAAGCGTACAAGGAGTGGAAGATGGGAGGGATCAGCAAAGAAACCTACCTTATTGAGGTCAGAGGGTGTAGGGATGCAGTGAGAAAGGCCAAAAGCCGGGTAGAGATGGATCTTGCGAAGGGAATTAAAACCAATAGTAAAAGGTTTTTTAGCCATATAAATAGGAAGAAAACCAAGAAAGAAGAAGTGGGACCGCTTAAAACTGTAAACAGAGTGGAGATTAAGGATAATCTAGGCATGGCACAATATCTAAACGAATATTTTGCCTCGGTCTTTAACGAGGCTAATGAAGGGCTTAGGAATAGTGGCAGAGTGACTGATGGGAGGGAAGGTGCGGGGGTAGACATTACAGTATCCGAGGTAGAAGCCAAACTTGAACAGCTTAACAGTAGTAAATCAGGTGGCCCGGATAATCTTCATCCTAGAATATTAAAGGAATTGGCGAGTGAAATTGCAAGCCCGTTAGCGATAATTTTTAATGAATCTCTAAACTCGGGGGTTGTACCGTTTGACTGGAGATTAACTAATATAGTTCCTATTTTCAAGAAGGGGAAAAAAAGTGACCCGGGTAACTACAGGCCTGTTAGTTTAACATCTGTAGTATGCAAAGTCATGGAAAAAATATTAAAGGAGAGAGTAGTTACGGACCTAGAGGTCAATGGCAATTGGGACAAATTACAACATGGTTTTACGAAAGGTAGATCGTGCCAAACCAACCTTACCTCCTTCTTTGAGAAAGTAACAGATTTTTTAGACAAGGGAAATGCGGTGGATCTAATATATCTTGATTTCAGTAAGGCGTTTGATACGGTACCGCATGAAGAATTACTGGTTAAATTGGAAAAGATGGGGATCGAAATGAAAATCCAGAGGTCGATAAGGAACTGGTTAAAGGGGAGACTGCAGCGGGTCGTATTGAAAGGTGATCTGTCGGGTTGGAGGGAGGTTACCAGTGGAGTTCCTCAGGGTTCGGTTTTGGGTCCGATTTTATTCAATCTATTTATCGCTGACCTCGGAACCAAAAGTAGGAGTGGGCTGATAAAGTTTGCGGATGACACGAAGTTAGGAGGTATTGCCAATTCAGAGAAGGATCGGGATATCCTCCAGGGAGACTTGGATGACCTTGTAAACTGGAGTATTCAATAGTGAGAAGTGTAAGGTTATGCATTTAGGGATGACTAACAGAAATTTTAGTTATAAGCTGGGGACGCACCAGTTGGAAGTAACGGAAGAGGAGAAGGACCTCGGAGTCCTGGTTGATCGCAGGATGACTATGAGTCGGCAATGTGATGTGCCCGTTAAAAAAGCTAATGCGGTCTTGGGATGCATTAGGCGAGGTATTTCTAGTAGAGATAAGGAGGTGCTAGTCCCGTTATACAAGGCGTTGGTGAGACCTCATTTGGAGTACTGTGTGCAGTTTTGGTCTCCCATGTTTAAGAAGGATGAATTCAAACTGGAACGGGTACAAAGAAGGGCCACTAGAATGATCCGAGGAATGGAAGGCCTGTCGTATGAAAGGAGACTTGAGGAGCTCGGTTTGTTTTCCTTAACCAAAAGAAGGTTGAGAGGAGATATGATTGCTCTCTTTAAATATATCAGAGGGATAAATACCAAGGAGGGAGAGGAATTATTTCAGCTCAGTACTAATGTGGACGCGAGAACAAATGGATATAAATTGGCAGTCGGGAAGTTTAGGCTTGAAATTAGACGAAGGTTTCTAACCATCAGAGGAGTGAAATTCTGGAACAGCCTACCGAGGGAAACAGTGGGGGCAAAGGACCTCTCTGGCTTTAAGATTAAGCTTGATAAGTTTATGGAGGGAATGGTTTGATAGGATAACGTGATTTAGTCAATAGGTCAATAACGTGCGACCACTGGTAATTAGTACCGAGGGTCAATGTTGAGATATTGAAAGTCTTTTTCCTGAGTGTCTGGCTGGAGAGTCTTGCCCGCATGCTCGGGGTTCAGCTGATCGCCATATTTGGGGTCGGGAAGGAATTTTCCTCCAGGGTAGATTGGCAGTGGCCCTGGAGGTTTTTCGCCTTCCTCCGAAGCATGGGGCAGGGGTCGCTTGCTGGAGGATTATCTGCTACTTGAAGTCTTTAAATCAGGATTTGGGGACTTCAACAGCTGAGTCAAGGGAGAGAATTATTTCAGGAGTGGGTGGGTCAGCTTTTGTGGCCTGCATCTTGCGGGAGGTCAGACTAGATGATCATAATGGTCCCTTCTGATCTTAAGTTCTATGATTCTATGATTCTATGATTCTTCTCTTCTGCAGGCTAAACAATCCCAGTTCCCTCAGCCTCTCCTCATAAGTCATGTGCTCCAGCCCCCTAATCATTTTTGTTGCCCTCCGCTGGACTCTCTCCAATTTATCCACATCCTTCTTGTAGTGTGGGGCCCAAAACTGGACACAGTACTCCAGATGAGGCCTCACCAGTGCCGAATAGAGGGGAATGATCACATCCCTCGATCTGCTGGCAATGCCCCTACTTATACAGCCCAAAATGCCATTAGACTTCTTGGCAACAAGGGCAACCTGCTGACTCATATCCAGCTTCTCGTCCACCGTAACCCCTAGGTCCTTTTCTGAAGAACTGCTGCCCAGCCATTCGGTCCCTAGTCTGTAGCCGTGCATGGGATTCTTCCGTCCTAAGTGCAGGACTCTGCACTTGTCCTTGTTGATCCTCATCAGGTTTCTTTTGGCCCAATCCTCTAATTTGTCTAGGTCCCTCTGTATCCTATCCCTACCCTCCAGCGTATCTACCACTCCTCCCAGTTTAGTGTCATCTGCAAACTTGCTAAGGGTGCAGTCCACACCATCCTCCAGATCGTTAATGAAGATATTGAACAAAACCGGCCCCAGCACCGACCCTTGGGGCACGCCACTTGATACCGGCTGCCAACTAGACATGGAACCATTGATCACTACCCATTGAGCCCGACCATCTAGCCAGTTTTCTATCCACCTTACCGTCCATTCATCCAGCCCAGACTTCTTTAACTTGCTGGCAAGAATACTGTTGGAGACTGTATCAAAAGCTTTGCTAAAGTCCAGAAATAGCACATCCACTGCTTTCCCCTCATCCACAGAGCCGGTTATCTCATCATAGAAGGCAATTAGGTTAGTCAGGCATGACTTGCCCTTGGTGAATCCATGCTGACTGTTCCTGATCACTTTCCCCTCCTTTAAGTGGTTCAGGATTGATTCCTTGAGGACCTGTTCCATGATTTTTCCAGGGACTGAGGTGAGACTGACTGGCCTGTAGTTCCCTGGATCTTCCTTCTTCCCTTTTTTAAAGATGGGCACTACATTAGATTTTTTCCAGTCATCCGGGACCTCCCCTGATCGCCATGATTTTTCAAAGATAATGGCCAATGGCTCTGCAATCTCATCGGCCAACTCCTTTCGCACCCTCGGATGCAGCGCATCCGGCCCCATGGACTTGGGCTCGTCCAGCTTTTCTAAATAGTCCCGAACTACTTCTTTCTCCACAGAGGGCTGGTCACCTCCTCCCCATACCGTGCTGCAGAGTGCAGCTGTCTGGGAGCTGACCTTGTCTGTGAAGACAGAGGCAAAAAAAGCATTGAGTACACTAGCTTTCTCCACATCCTCTGTCACTAGGTTCCCTCCCTCATTCAGCAAGGGGCCCACACTTTCCTTGACTTTCTTCTTGTTGCTCACATACCTGAAGAAACCCTTCTTGTTACTCCTAACATCTCCGGCTAGCTGCAACTCCAAGTGTGATTTGGCCTTCCTAATTGCACTCCTGCATGCCTGAGCAATACTTTTATACTCCTCCCTGGTTATTTGTCCAATCTTCCACTTCTTGTAAGCTGTTTTTTTGTGTTAAGACGAGCAAGGATTTCACTGTTAAGCCAAGCTCGTCGCCTGCCATATTTACTTTTCTTCCTACACATCGGGATGGTTTGTTCCTGCAACCTCAATAAGGATTCTTTAAAATACAGCCAGCTCTCCTGGACTCCTTTCCCCGTCATGTTATTCTCCCAGGGGACCTTGCCCATCAGTTCCCTGAGGGAGTTGAAGTCTGCTTTTCTGAAGTCCAGGGTCTCTGTTCTACTGCTCTCCTTTCTTCCTTGTGTCAGGATCCTGAACTCTACCATCTCATGGTCACTGCTTCCCAGGTTCCCATCCACTATTTCTTCCCTGTTTGTGAGCAGCAGGTCAAGAAGAGCTTTTCCCCTAGTTGGTTCCTCCAGCACTTGCACCAGGAAATTGTCCCCTACACTTTCCAGAAACTTCCTGGATTGTCTGTGCACCGCTGTATTGCTCTCCCAGCAGATATCGGGGTGATTGAAGTCACCCATGAGAACCAGGGCCTGTGATCTAGCAACTTCTGTTAGCTGCTGGAAGAAAGCCTCGTCCACCTCATCCCCCTGGTCCGGTGGTCTGTAGCAGACTCCCACCATGACATTACCCTTGTTGTTCATACTTCTAAATTTAATCCAGAGACTCTCAGGTTTTTCTGCAGTTTCATACTGGAGCTCTGAGCAGTCACACTGCTCTCTTACGTACAACGCAACTCCCCCACCTTTTCTGCCCTGCCTGTCCTTCCTGAACAGTTTATATCCATCCATGACAGTACTCCAATCATGTGAGTTATCCCACCAAGTCTCTGTTATTCCAATTACATCATAATTCCCTGACTGTGCCAGGACTTCTAGTTCTCCCTGCTTGTTCCCCAGGCTTCTTGCATTTGTGTATAGGCATGTAAGATAACTCACTGATCGTCCTGGTGTCCCAGTATGGGGCAGGAGCCCTCCCCTCTTGCAGTCTCCTGCTTGTGCTTTCTCCCGATATCCCACTTCCCCACTTACCTCGGGGCTTTGGTCTCCTTCCCCCGGTGAACCTAGTTTAAAGCCCTCCTCACTAGGTTAGCCAGCCTGCTTGCAAAGATGCTCTTCCCTCTCTTCGTGAGGTGGAGCCCGTCTCTGCCTAGCACTCCTTCTTCTTGGAAGACCATCCCATGGTCAAAGAATCCAAACCCTTCTCTCCGACACCATCTGCGTAGCCATTCGTTGATTTCCACGAGTCGACGGTCTCTACCCTGGCCTTTTCCTGCCACAGGGAGGATAGACGAGAACACCACTTGCGCCTCAAACTCCTTTATCCTTCTTCCCAGAGCCACGTAGTCTGCAGTGATACGCTCAAGGTCATTCTTGGCAGTATCATTGGTGCCCACGTGGAGAAGCAGGAAGGGGTAGCGATCCGAGGGCTGGATGAGTCTCGGCAGTCTCTCCGTCACATCATGAATCCTAGCCCCTGGCAAGCAGCACACCTCTCGGTTTTCCCGGTCAGGGCGGCAGATACATGACTCAGTCCCCCTGAGGAGAGAGTCCCCGACCACCACCACCCTCCTCCTCCTCTTGGGAGTGGTGGTCGTGGAACCCCCATCCCTAGGACGGCGCATCTCATGCCTTCCAATCAGTGGAGTCTCCTTCTGCTCTGTTCCCTCAGGTGTATCATCCACTCCACCCTCTGCCCTAGTACCTGCGGAGAGAACATGAAAACGGTTGCTCACCTGCATCTGTGTTGCTGGTACATGGACGTTTCTGGTACTCTTTCCTCTTCTGGAAGTCACATGCCGCCAATTATCCTCGCTGGCCTTCTCTCCCCGCTGCGTAGCCTGCTCTGAATCTTCAGAACATTGTGCCCACTGAAGCTGATCCTGACGTCTATCCAGGAAATCCTCATTCTCTCTTATGGAACGCAGGGTCGATATCTGTTTCTCCAGACCTTGAATCTTCTCTTCCAATATGGAGATCAGCTTGCACTTCGTACAGACAAAGTCGCTTCTATCCTGTGGAAGGAAGACGAACATGGCGCATCCTGTGCAGGTCACGACAGCGGATCGCTCAGCATCCATAGTCTCTTCCTTCTAAGAGACTCCTTACTTGTGGCAGAAGCTACTCAGAGAAACCTGCGAGAGGGGGGCCTCAGTAGGCTCTCTCCAGGCGAACTCCCAGGCAAACTCCTTCTGTTCACCTCTCTGCTGTTCGCCGCTCAGCTGGTTCGCAGCTGACTGTCTTTTTATAACAGTCAGGCCCAGCTGGAACAAAGCACTCCCAGGTCACTCTGGTCAAACAGGCAATCAAACAATCAAGCACACGGTCAAACTGCCAAACTGTCCCCTCAACAGACACTCAGATACTCACCAGCGCAGTCCCCCTAATGCAGCACTTAGCGTACCTCTGCTCAGAGGGATCCCAGGCAAACTCTTTAGTTCCGTAACCAGAGCCATGAGCCCGGCTGGGCTCTTGGGGCGGCTCCCTGGAGCCGGCTGGTTCTGCAGGGCCCCAGTAGCTCTGGATGGTGAACGGAGCCGAGTCCTCGCTCCAGTTCTCTTTACCCAGAGGCCTCCCTGCCCTGCAGGATGCCCCACGTGGACTCCCCTCCTAACCCTGACGAGTCTGGGCCCCGGGTTCACCCCAGTCTGGCCGTGGGTCGCTCAGGAGAGGGACCAGGGCGTCCCCACCCCGGGGCGCTCGCTCTGCTCCGGCCACTTCCCCGACCCACTGGCCTCTGCAGTGAGTTCAGACCAGCCGCCGTGGTGAGGAAAATAAGGGGGAAACGGGAAAAGTTAAAGGAACAAGGGGCCCCACCCGAAGGGCCCAGGGTGACTAGAAACAACCATCTCTGGGGCTGAAAGGAAAGTCACAGGCTGCTCCTCACACGCCCCAGCCGCCTGCCCCGGCCCTGGCTGCGCTGCGGTGACACCACGGGTCAGACACTCGCTCTGGCGGTGCCCACACGCCTCAGGCGCTGGCTCCGTGGGAGCGCCGGGGCTGGAGCACCCATGGGGAAAAATGCTGGGTGCTCAGCACCCGCCGACAGCCCCCCATCAACACCTCTTCCTCCCCCCAGCGCCTCCTGCCTGTCAGCGGGCCCCACCGATCAGCCCCTGCCCCTGCCTCCCAGCACCTCCTGCCTGCCACCGACCAGCTGTTTCCCGGCGTTAGGAGGTGCTGGGGGAGGGGGAAGGAGCACTTCCTAATGCCACGAAACAGCCCTGCTGACCTGGCGCTCCTTAGGGACTCACTGGCAGTGACGCCTGGGCAGGGAAGGGGCGAACAACTCAGCCTGGCTTGTCTCCAGCGGGTCCGGAAGCCCCACACGGCTCCCTGGCTCGCTCTGCATGGGACTGTTACCCCAGGGCGAGGCCAGGGAATCGGGTCTCCCTGTGTTTAATGTGCTTCAAATGTAGCGTGAACCACTCCTGACACATCAGCTGCGAGAGGGGTGCGTGAGACCCTCCCACGGGCAGAGCATCGCCTCTGACCACGACGGATCCCCCTTGGGCCCCTTTTTCTTCTCTGATACAGCCTCAGACGTCTCAGCCCAGGGCATTCAGCTCAGCTCAGCCCCGAGGGGCCCGGTTCAGAGTCTTTCTGTGGGAGCTTTTTCCTTTGTCCATGCACAGGCCTGCGGCGGGTCCTGCCTGTAAACACGGGGTCGGGCCGGCGGGAAGGTGTCGATTGTTCTCACTCTTGTCTGAATCATGATGTTTGGATGCAAATCCCTTCCCCAGCATCATGACCTTTGGCCCCAAATCCGCTCCTGCTGCGTGGTGTTTGGCCCCAAGTCTCTGTCCAGCATCATGTTTGGATGCAAATTCCGCCCCTCCCCCACTTGTTTGGTGTTTTTTCACGGTTTTTTGGAATTAGTCACAATTTTGGACGGGTTTGTTGGCAATCGCCGGGCTCCCACAGCTTTGGAACACGATAGTCGGCATTTTGCGTCTCTCTTGTGAGAATCCTGGGTCCAAGCAGTCAGTTTGTGGCACTTCACAGCGGTGTCGGTAGTCAGCAGGACTGGGAAAGGGCCTTTCCAGCATGGAGCCAAGGCAGTCTTTCGCTGATGGATCTTTATGTAGACCCAGGCTCCTGGTTCCAACGAGTGGCAAGGTTGCACAGGATCCTTCGTTAGTGCTTCCATCACCTGTGTATAAAAAGACTTAACACATTTCATTAGTGCCTGACAATATTTAAGCATTATGTTATCCAGCAAATGAATGTCCATCTGAGCTGGGGTTAGTGGGGGTGCAGTTGGTAGTCAGCATTGGGTGTCCTGTCAAATTTCATGAGGGCTGAGTCCAGTCGTTCGATTGGGAATGGTTCTCATACACATCAGTGCCAAAAGAAGGGCATCCGGCCACCTTAAGTTCGTTTCAGCACAAATCTGGGCCAGTTTATTCTGTAAAATCCCGTTCTGGCGTTCCACTGTCCCAACTGTGGGTGGTGAGGGCAGTGAGTTGCACATAACTCCTTCACAATCGGTCCAGTAAAAATGAATTCCACGATCACTGTTGATACCCACAGGGATGGCAAAACGTGGCACAAAATCTTTAAGCAAAATGTCACAACAGTCCTGACACCTGCTTTCCTGCAGGGAAACGCTTTAACCCAATTGGTAAATACATCAACTAAAACAAATACATATCCATAACCACAACATGTAGACATCGAAATAAAATCAATCTGAATATTTACAAAAGGTCCCCAAGGAGGAGAGTGGGCTGGCCGCTGCACACCAATCTCGTGTAACTGCAGCAAACATTTCCCCCCCCCCTTCCCTTGGTAGGCAGCCAAGCGGTGTCCTTGACTGGGGCCAGCGCATGTTAGCCATTCTCTACTTGGCTTTTTTTTTTTTTCTTCATTTAACCTACAAAGGAAACTTTTACTCTTCAATTATACACCTTTTTCATACCATGAACACATAAACAGTACTGTTATACAGTACAGAAGTATTATCATTCAATGTATGCCACATATACCCTTTCACTAAAATAACCTTATTACAGAACTTTGGAAGAACAAGCCAGGACAAGCACACCCACTTTGAGAAGTTCACTTAATATAACTTCTAGTCCAATAGCTATCCACCATCCCCAGCCCTCTGGCTAAAGTCTGAGGTAGCCAGAAGGATCCCTCGTACAATATGGGGAGTGGGTTAACTTTTCATGTCCTTGCTTCCAAAGACTGTCAGTATGCAAATTTAAACAACAATTCTCAATTAAAAGATTTGGCCAATGTAGTTTCTTTCCCTTACTGAAGAAAATGTATTAGACTTTAGTATATCACATTTTTCTGATATAACTAAACACTTTGTACTCTAAGTTGAACAAAACAAGTATCTGCATTGCAATGCAACATTTTCGCTTGATGTCAAATCAGACCATCTCATGAAAATATTAAACACAACAATTCTTTGGCAAAACACCACAAAACAGAACATAGAACACACAACATAATTGTGACTGCCAGTAAATCATAGTATGTTGAATGCTGTGTAGCTGGCATTAATGTTCTTTGATTATCTGACAGACAAAAACAGAGGTCCACCCCTTCGGGGCAGTTAAATACTTAAAATATACAAATACTCTTGTTGATTCTAGGCAAAACAGAGGAATTACCCCATATTTTCTCGTATGTGCTTCTTAGACAGCCCTGGTTCAGCGGCCTCTACCTTATCAGTTAGTTAATTTGCATTAACACAGATGCTCTCCGGCTTGCTTTTTATTTCTTTTAACTCCTGCTTTTAAACACTGAAAGAAAACATCACCACTTATAGTGCCTGTAGGGCCTAATACAATGTCATTACATAGCACTGTATACATTCTTCAACTGATTTAACAAAATTGTTCATAGCCAAATGAGTGCAATCTAATAATTTCTTTGCCTGAATTCATTCACAAACATGTCAAAGACACCAAAAAACTGTTCTCTTCAGCTTTTTCACAAAGTTCAAGTGCTGTTCCCCCCAGCAAACACAGAGTCAATTTTTCATTTTCCCTTAAAAATCAATTGCTTTCTCCTTCCAACAGCCACTTTACCAATGCAAATCACCATTCCAAATATCCTTCTGAGTATTTGAAATCCTCATGCTTATATTCACTTACTCCTTCTTTCCACTACACCCTCAAAAGTTTCCAAATCTCTCTGTCTGTTGCCCGCCTGCCTGGGCCCGATCCTTTTTTCCTCACTGAATCGTCCCGTCCATGGACACTAGCTTGTTCCACAACCAGTTCTTAGCTAGGAGGGTGGGCTACTCAACTAGCCCCCACCCTTCTGGTCTTGTCCCCAAAACATTTCTACTCACAAGACTACCTGAGTCCTTCCTAGTAAGGCTTGCCACCTGGGCAAAAATACATGGCCATTCACTTAACACATAATCCAAACCCCTTTGGGGGTCTACCCAGAGACCCACCCATTTGTCTGCTGACACTTAAACAGAAAAGAAAATTACACAAAAAACAAAGAAAATTACAGTCTAAGCCAAATTTTTCTACTTCTATTATATTGTCCGCTACGGGGGGGGGGGCGGGACTGTAAAATTTCAGGACAACCTCAGAGCTTCATCGCACACATGGCTTCCACCCTGAGGAATTACGAACGAGAAGTTCAGTTCCGCTCACACACCTAACGCCCAAATGAACAGAGCAGAAAAACATCAGTAACCGGTTAAACAAAACAGAGCCAAAGCTAAATAGTGCACCAAAACCAAATAGTGTTTCCTTATTCTATTAGAGCTCACCTATAATCATGCTATTCTTAACACAAAACACCAACAGTACCAAACAAAGCAAACATAAACTAACAAGGGTAAAACAGATAGATGGTGTAAATTCTGCAATTGCTCACCAAACTGTGACAAATTCCTATTACTAATTTATCCCTCATGTCAGGTGATCAAACTGACAGAGCATATAATCAAATTTTAAAGCTTCATTAAAATAATAAAACAACAATGGAGAGTGTTGGGAATGCTCCCACATCACTCGGGAAAAATATGAATGCCCCAAGCCTTAAGCCACTTTAATACTTACACATATCCAGACTGGCATGTCTGTGTATAATGTTCAGAGAAGGGAAATAGGTGGACGGGAGATTATCCTGTATACAGCTTGTCCAGCATTTCCAACATGCTGCCACTCTTGGGATGGCTGTTCTTTTACACCCTGGAATCTCCTGCGGCGTCTCTTTCAGAGATTCCAGTTCAGGTCAGCTGCCTGTCCAGCTTCAGGGTTGCAAAAACTGTTGGATCTCACTGAACCGTTAAGCTTTGCAAATGCAATCTCAGTTTTGTAACTTATACTGCTTTTTTGGTTTGCCTTTTTTGTTATTTTCCACAACCAGCTGGGGCTGAAGCAGTTTTACTTAGCACTTAGCATAGTCCGCACTAATTCATGACCTTGAAGACAAAACAACTTCTCCCTTATCTCAGGGCTAAGCCGAATTTCAAATTAACCCGTTCCTAGACAAATTGCTCACACTGTAACAGAGGTTTTTCTTTGTGATTAAAGCTCCACTGAGATATATGATCTTATCTAGATTGAAGGTACCTTCTAATGGGCATTGTTTAAATGAATTTTCACGCGTATACAGATTCCAATCATTTAAATACCTGCAGGTTTTAGGACCATAATGTACGTACATGTAATATGCTGGGGTACCCTTAGGGGGTAAGGTGGAATATTTAGACAGTCCCTTACCCATTTTCCACTCACACAGGAGAGACTCACAAGGAAAGGGGAGGGAAGATGGGTTCACACACTCCTAGACCCAGGCAGCTTCCTCGCCGGACTATGCCAGGCTGAGTCAGCCCACCGTGGGTCGGATCTCCTAAAGATCCACTAGTTACTGGGCTAGCCCGGTAACAGCCACTCACACTGGTGTACACACACACACACCAAGGCCTCTTTTTCTTCCTTTTTCTTTTTCTGTCTTTTTTTTTAACCCTTTTTCAACCTTTTTATCTTTTTTTTTTTTTTTTTTTTTAAACCATGATGCATCTTTACCTGGTCCGGACCAATACCATGAGGCGGTATGACAACCCCTCTTGAGGCGGTAAAAACCCCTCAGCACCGGTGCATTCTAATGCATTTACCTTATGCATTACCTTATGCATTTCCTTATGCATTTCCTTGGCCAACTCAGCAGTTCCCAGTACTGCAATAAACTAACCTTATTGGGGCCTCTCCCCAATACCACTTTGCATCTGATCCTGCTGCACAGTCAATAAGTTCAGATGGCGTGAGCCCAACAGAGACAGACGTCCTCACGGAAAGTCCTCCTCCGATACCCCAATAGAGATTTCAAAAGGTCTCATACCTCTCATGTGGCGCCATGGGGTTCGAAGGGGAATGATCCGTAGTAGTTGTCTGTGGGTCCGTGGGCGTTGCCATCCCGGACGAGCCCCCAAATTGTCGAAGAAAAACTCAGTTCTCACTTTTTGTTTGGATGCAGCAAAATCAAATACTTTATTATTTCTCCAGTAATTACCATGGAGGGAGAGAGTGCCATAGGACACAGGGTCCTGGACAGGTCTCTCAACTGGTAAACAATCACAGCAAGCCTTTATACCTTTTACAGACAATTTCTAGCAATAATACAGACAGTAAAAAACAACAAATACATTTTGTTTATACATAAGCTTTCCTGCTATCTCACTAGAAAAACAAGACTGCAAGACTGCACATTGCAAGGTCGTAATAACTTTCACACAATTCACTCTGTCTTACATTATCTTGCTTCCTCACGTCACCAGGGTCACAGTTAACCTAACTCATGCTAACTAACATTCATTAAGATCTCTTCAAAACCTTGTTAATTATTTACTGGCTTCCACACTTGTCTGAATCATGATGTTTGGATGCAAATCCCTTCCCCAGCATCATGACCTTTGGCCCCAAATCCGCTCCTGCTGCGTGGTGTTTGGCCCCAAGTCTCTGTCCAGCATCATCATGTTTGGATGCAAATTCCGCCCCTCCCCCACGTGTTTGGTGTTTTTTCACGGTTTTTTGGAATTAGTCACAATTTTGGACGGGTTTGTTGGCAATCGCCGGGCTCCCACAGCTTTGGAACACGATAGTCGGCATTTTGCGTCTCTCTTGTGACAAACCCCTCACTGTAACCGTCCTTAACTTCCGGCAGACAAAGTGGGGATTTTCTGTAATATTTTTATGAAGCCTCAGTTTCCCCAAGGGGAAAACAGGGCTGAGTTTGCTCTCAGGAAGACCAAGAGACACAGGGGTGGGTGTGTTGCCTCACTGTCTGGGAGGAATGAACAGGGTCATTAAGGGACTGGTTGAAAATGACTCAGATCAACTAGGGGTCCACAGAGACGAAGTACGCTCCAAGGACACATGGATCAATGGTCAACAGTGGGACGTTGTGACGAGGGGGTGGTGATCTCAGCACAGCCCTGCCTGGAGAATAAAGGACTCAGGCCGAGTCTACACTCAGAAGTTAAGTTGAACCAGCTACGGTGCTCAGCAGTGTGAAAAATCCTCCCCCCAAGCAACATGGTTAAGCCAAGCGAAGCTCTGGTGTAGACAGTGCCAGGTCGATGGGAGAATTCTTCCAAAGCTGAGGGCGCAGCACCAGTTATGCAAAGCCATGACCCCCCCACACAACCTCTGCCCCCCTTTGGTGAACCATCAAGAAGATGGTCTGACAGAGGTGTCATATACCAGCCTGGGCGTGTCTGTGTCACACAGGACAAAAATCCCAGAAAGCCCATTGAATGGGCAGGTTCTCAGGGACGTGATGCTGGACACGTCAGCCAGGGTGCTGGGGCGGAGGTTCCCAGGGAGGTGAATGAACAGGCCACGAGGGAACGGCTGGGATCCACCCGTGGGAAGAGCTACAGAAAAGTTGCAGGCCCCTCTGGTGAGTGGAAACCCAGGGCTGTCCTTCCGAGAGAGATCACTTGGTGATTCCCTGTTAGGTTCACTCCCTCTGGGGCACCTGGCTTTGGCCACTGTCAGAAGACAGGACACTGGGCTGGATGGACCTTTGGTCTGACCCGTACAGCCATTTTTATGTTCTTGTGTGCCAGTGAAAGGAAGGGCAGGCCGTGTGTGTCTGTGCTACTAATGGCACGTGATGGGACGCACCCAGAGTTGGTGTCAGAGGAGCAGCCAGAGCCCTGTAACCATGACACATGGCAAAAAGAGATCTTTCCCCTTCCTGGCCTCACTCTAGGCAATTGCTGATCCATTTTAGTGGAAACTTTCCCCAAAACTTCAGCTGGAGGCAGACACTCGGCCTGGGAAATTTCAGCTCAAACAGTTACAGTTTGGCAAAGTTACAGGCAACTGAAAACGGTTTTCAAATGGAAAGTGTCGGTCAGCCTTGACTGGTGGTGTCTCTACCAGCCTCACCTATAATGAGACAGAGAGAAAAGATATAGAGATGAGGACAGAGCTGACAGGGATAGCTAGAGCCAGGGATTGTTGAGAGGAGACATGAGTAGAGAGATGGACACCAGCCCCACATGGAGGTCCATAGATAGATCTATCCAGTTAGTGAGGTGTTTATACCACACCCGTCTTCCCACTGCCCGGATAGTGACACATCCACCCAGTTACCCCCTTGAGCACCAATCTCCTTTCAGCTTTCGATGGTCAGGCCTGGGTTCTTCTGGAACCCGCCTCCACCCACATGAATGTATTTGGTGGTGCCTCCATCCCCTCGCTCCTTCCTGGCCAGGTCATCAGGGCGGCGTGGGAGGAAAACTCTAATCACGGGGTAACCCCTCTTACCACACAGTTGGAGACTTCCAAGAAATAACACAACCACACACAATGTATTGGACAGAGTCATTATGTTAAACAGGAGACAAATATAACATAACAGGGTAAAAGACAATTCTCAGGGTCGTTTGTGCCCACATTGATAATAACTGTAAATTTCCTGAGTCCTATGTAATAATCAGTGTCCCGTTGGTACATGTTCTTTGTAGGGGCCCTTGATGGCCTGTGGCCACAATATCTCTGTGCAGCAGTTAGCGATGTTGCTGCCTGGGCTCCGAACAGCCCCAAAGACTCACAAGTGGGAGAAGGTGGCAGGTCCCGCTGCAGATTTAATAGGCAGCAAGTATTAAAATCCCCAAAGCTGCTGACTCCCTGCCTTGAGGACACAGTTCAGGGACTGGGGGTCTCCCCAACAGTCTCCCTGATTCGCTAGCTGAAGGATGGTGCCCTCACGACCCCGTGACGGAGCCTCAGGTTCAGATCTGGCTCTGGACTCCTCAGTCACTGCAGAGGGGCTGATCTCTGCTGGCCGGCGGCCTCTGTTCCCAGGATTTCCCCTCCCTGCAAAGGGGTGCAGGGCTCAAGGTGCAGATTGCAAAACTGTACTAAAAATCCTAACTTCAGTCCCGTCCCCAGCGCTCAGACACACTCCAGCCGGTGGCAGCCCTGGACTAGCAGCCAGAGCAGAGCTGGCCACATGGTGACTGAGCTCACCTGGGGAGCTGGTGGGGAGGGTCCCCAACAAAACTCTGTAAACTGGGAATCACCAGCTGCCTGGGACAGGGGCCGAGTCAGCTGGAGCCCCCCCTCCCCGGGCATGTTTCCCACTCGCTCAGCCAGCCCCTGTCCCGGGCAGCAGAGTCCGGGCAGGGAATGGGCGGTTGCTGCCTCCCAGCCAGGCTCTCTCAGGCAGAAGTGGCTCCAACCTGCTCCCTGCCCACTGCCAGCGAGAGCGGAGATGTTGCTGGGAGGGAGGTGCAGTGAGAGAAGGACAGAGCCCTACACTGAACGACCAAAGTCCCTAACACCAGGCACTTCTACTCAGTGTCGCTGCTAAAGACCTTTCCCAGACACCAAGACTTGTAACATTCAAAACCCAGTAGGAGAGCACGTCAGTCTCCCTGGTCGCTCAATAACAGACTTAACAGTGGCCATTCTTCGACAAAAAGCCTTCAACACCAGACTCCAATGAGAAACTGCAGAACGGGAAATAATTTGCAAACTGGACACCATCAAATTAGGCCTGAATAAAGACTGGGCGTGGCTGGGTTACTACAAAAGTAATTTTCCTCCGTTGATATTCACCCCTTCTTGTCAACTGTTGAGAATAGGCCACTTTCACCTTAATTGAATTGGCCTTGTTAGCACTGACCCCCCCCACCTTGGTAAGGTGACTCCCATCTTTTCCTATGCTGTGTATTTATACCTCTCTACTGTATTTTCCACTCCGTGCTGCTGATGAAGTGGATTTTAGCCCATGAAAGCTTCTGCCCAAATAAATGTGTTAGTCTCTAAGGAGCCACAAGGACTCCTCGTTCTTTTTGCTGATATAGACTAACACGGCGACCCCTCTGAAACCTTTCCCAGACCTGAGGCAGAGCTCCGTGTGGCTCAAAAGCTTCTCTCTCACCAGCACAAGTAGGTCCAATAAAAGATACGACCTCACCCACCTTATCTCTCTAATACCCTGGGACCAACACAGCTACAACCACCCTGCATATAACACCAGGCAGGGACGTTGCAACATTCCTCGCAGAACAGGGAACAAGAACCACCACAGCCCGGCTGCCTAGTTTTGTGCAGCAAAATGTGTGACAATTTATGCAAAATTTGCATAGGAACACCCAGCTGTGCTGGCTCAGTCCAAGCCCCGTCTGTGAGAGACTGAGGGAGGTGGGACTCATGGGGACGCGGGTCCGGGATGTTGGGGAGGGTGCAGCAGCAGAGTGGTGGGGGACCTGGGGGTGTCTGTGATGTGATTCGATTTCTAGTAGCAGGGAATGAGGGAGACATAAATTCAGGCTGAGGGGAATCACGGAGGGTTTCCGTTATTGGGAAGGTGAGTTGGGCCAGGACTTCCTCCAAAAAGACCCCTGGGTCCATGTTAGCCAAGAAACAGCTGCCTGAAACCTTCCCTGCTCCCCAAAATACGTCCCCTCCCCAACACCCCACCCCACTCTCAGGAAACTCCTTTCCCCTGCTCCTAAAGCAAAGACTTGTGCTACAGACGTTACTGAGAGACGTCACTGAAATTCTCCCTGCTGTGGTTTCCAGAAGGAGATGATCATATATCGTTAGTACTGGGACCAAATACATCACAGACCCAGAGACCTCTTGTGCTGGAGGCAGGGACAGCACCTGTATGACCAGCAAAGAGGTGAATTCTCTGACTTTAAACTAGTCTTTGGGCTCGGGGATCATTATGTAATTTTTATAGCCGGCGTGAAGCATATTAATAGCACATTATAAGCAGCACCTCAAAGCGCCAGCCAACACACAGTGTGAGACGGTCCCTGCCCCAGCTGAGATCAGGGCCCCCGTGTGCCAGGCGCTGCACAGACAGAGAAGAAGAGGAAGAACTGCTTGTGGGTTTCCCTGTTGGGAGGGGACGGCTTGAAAGCTCCCGACCCGCGATGGTGAACCTGCGCTGTGGGGTGAAGGGGAGGGACCTTCAGTGGCTTTTCCTTCTCCTGGGAGGGGAGGAGTCTTTGGAGTTGGCTGGTTGAACTCCCCCACCACTGAGGGAAGCAGGAGGGAGGGCACATTGCCAGGGAGAGATGGTGAGTCCTGGCTAAAGATTCCCTCCACTCCCGTCTGTCCCATGGGGCTGGGACTGGGGAACCAGGGGTCACTCTGCTCTCTGCCCATGGGCCGCAGGGGGCAAAGACCAGGCAGGCCAAGGCCAGTGGATGGGGCTGGGCACCGCACTGAGTCCTGCATTGGCCTCGTCCGTGAGTGACGCCGGCTCCGTGTGAAGGAGACTGAGAGACACGGGCCTCACTCCCCCCACCCCCCTGCATCACCAGCCAGGCAGCCTGGGCCACGTGCACCCACTGACACAGATTCCCTCCCGTTTTCCCCTCATCTCTCTTATGACTGAATATTGATCTAATCCCCCGGCAACGTTTCCACCTCTCTACTGAACTCTCAGTTTTGTATTAAAACGACTCTTTAATTCCTGGAGACTCCAAGACAGGCCTGGAGGGTTGGCAACCCTCGAGTTGAAACAGGCCAAGTGCCCAATGAACAAACGAAGCAGCTAGAATGGGAGAGATTTAGGCTGCAGAGGGGCCACCGGTTGGAAGCAGGGTCAGCGGGACAGGAACAGGAGGGGGCTGCAGGAGGCCCAGGAGCAGCTGGGGGCTGCAGGAGGGCAGGCTGCAGTCCGCCCCCGGAGGCAGGGAGGTGCTCCGGGCTATAGAGGGCGGCCTGTGGTCCCTCCCGGAGAGGAGGGAGTTGGGAGGCTGCCAGCCACTGGGGATGTGGCACAGACCAGGCAGAGGCTAGTGGACTCCGTAGGATGATTCATCCTGGGAAGACTTTGATACCCCCCAGAAGGGGAAACATGGTGACCTGGCCCAAGCACACGACATGGAGAGGAGGCCCCCAGCGTGGCAGACAGCAAGAGGATGATGGGAGAGACATGGCCAGAGGAGGGCGCAATGCCTGGCCCAGCTAATCCCCAGGAGGAGACGCCACCAGTGGTGAACGGCCTCTGTCACAGGGACATCAAATTATCAAACTAAAAACCTCCCAAAATGTTTGTATTGCTAGTTTGTAATGATCCGTTAGGGATATAAAGTGCTTTCAGATTTAACCCTCTCCCCCAGTTATTGACCCTTGATCTAAAATCCCTCAGATTCAACTATTCTCTGTAAGGATCAAATATTGCTCTATAATCACTGCAAATGTTGGCAGGTTTCAGAGGGGGAGCTGGGTTAGTCTGTATCAGCACAAACAACGAGGAGTCCTGTGGCACCTTAAAGACTAACACATGTATTTGGGCAGAAGCTTTCGTGGGCTGGAACCCACTTCATCAGATGCATGGAGTGAAAATGACAGCAGGAAGGTGTAAACAGGGGCGGCTCTAGAAATCAGGCTGCCCCAAGCAGCGCGGTGCGCTGCGCCGCCCTTCCCCGGTCCTGCGGCGGGTCCCCTCTTCCCGCGGCTCCGGTTAAGCTCCCGCAGGCATGACTGCGGCAGGTCAACCGGAGCCCGGGACGAGCGGACCTGCCGCAGGCATGACTGCGATGGGTGCCGTGGTCCCGCGGCTCCGGTTGACCTGCCGCAGGCATGCCTGCGGGAGCTCAACCGGAGCCGCGGGAAGAGGGGACCTGCCGCAGTCATGCCTGCGGGAGGGCCAGCCGAGCCGCGGGACGAGCGCCCCCTCCGCAGTGATGCCTGCGGCAGGTCCACTCGCCCCGGGGCTCCGGTGGACCTCCCGCAGGCATGACTGCGGCAGGTCCCCCGGCCCAGCCTCCCGCCCTCCCCAGCGGCAGGGGACGCCTCCTACATTTTGCCGCCCTAGGCACCAGCTTGTTTTGCTGGTGCCTAGAGCCGCCCCTGGATGTAAATACACTAACACATCTTTTCACTAACAAAGTGGCTTGTAGCTTATCCCCAAATACATTTGTTGGTCTCAAATGTTGACATCTCTCAAATTTTCAAACATTTCTTGAAAATCACTTCAGCTGCTACAAACAGCCTCTGCGTTATGGCTGCAGGGTCATGTGACCAAGTCACCTGGTACTGGACTCTATGATCATACTAGTATTTTTTCACTAACCGGGGATGGGAACACAGTGGGAGACAAAGGATTCCTGTCCTATAGAAAAACTAGGCCCTGCTTTCTGGTTAACGAGCTCTGTTCTATGCTATGTTCCTGTCGACTAATAAACCCTTCTGTTTTACAACATTGGCTGAGTCACTGCTAACTGCGGAGTTGGGATGCAGGGTCCCTCCAGCTTCCCCAGGTGTCCGTTCAGGTGGACTTGCTGCAGGAAGTGCCCAGTGAGAACAGGGAGCTGAATGCTCCGAGGTCAGACCCAGGAACGCCATAGCTGAGGAGGCGTCTTTGCCTGGACAGCGTGCCCTGTGGGGAGTCACGCTACCCAGAGTCCTGGCTGGCTTCATACAGAGTAGTTCCCGAGCATCGGGCCTGTGACTCCATGACAGCGTGTCCAGCCCCGATCCCCTGGAAATGCACAGAACTACCAGCTGTGCTGTCCCACAGGGATGCTACGCAGCAGCTGGAATGATTCCAGCTCAAGGCGCACACTTCAGTTCATAGCACAACATGGAGCTACAGCTGTAGTGAAAGCAAGACTATGGGCCTGTCTACACTCCAAAATTAAGCTGACCTAATTTATGTCAGCCTACAGCCACTGCAATAATTACATCCCTCGTGCCTGGCTACACTCTGCTTCTGGTGTCAGCAGTGAGAGTCCCTGGATGGAGCTGGAGAGCACAGAGAGAGACTGGACATTTGTGGAGGGAATAACTCTTTGGGTGGTAGAGACATGGCTGGTACTTAAAGCCCCCAAGCCCCTTGTATCTTGAAGAACTGAGCTAAGAGCTGGAGTTGCATTGGGGAGGCAGAGCTCACCGGGGGGGCCAGTTGTCCAGCCCGGCACAAGCAGATCGTGACATTGATTCCTATGCTTTTCATAGTAATATTATGATATGATTGTGTCATAATCATAATGTATTTTATGCAAGATGGGGTTTGTGAAGTATCATTGGAAAGGTATTGATTTGCTGAATAGGATTATCATTCATGTATCATTTTTGTATCTAAAGTTAGGAATATTGACTTTACATCTCTACTAGAAAAGTATTTGCACCGAGGGAAAGCCCACCAGACAGAATGCAACCAGCTTGTGAAAAATGCAAAAAAAACCCTAAACAGCTTGTGAATTTCCTTGCTTAACTACTCTGCCCCCAGGCAAAGAAAAAAAACCTCAGCTGCTCTCAGCTAAAATAAAATTAAAAAAAAGTGTCCCTTAAAAGAAACTCCCTGATTTTCAGGCCGAACCCTTTTGCCTGCTTGTTCTTCCTCAGGCAGCAAAGAAAAGAAAAAATAACTCCCTGGCTTTTAAGCAGCGAAAAGGAAAAATGTGTCTTTTTAAAATCCTGAGGTCTGTAGTTCAAAATGATCCCACCACACTGTCACCTTGTCAGGGTTCCCCCCTAACTCTGAACTCTGTGGTAAAATGTTGGGACCAGCATGAAAGACCCCTTAAACTTATATCCTACCAGCTTAGGTTAAAACTTTCCCAGGGCACAAATTCCTTTCGTTGACCTTGGACAGTATTGCTGCCACCACCAAGTTATTAACACAAAAATTCAGGGAAGGGTCACTTGGAATCCCTATCCCCTCAAACCCTAACCCTAACCCCAAGCCCCGTCACCCTTTCCTGAGGAGGCTTGAGAATAACATACCAACGAATTGGCCAGCAATGTGAGCACAGACCAGACCCTTTGTCTTCAGGACACTACAATCAATCAGGTTCTTAAAAGAAAAACTTATTTATAAAGAAAAAAAGTGAAAGAATCACACCTGCAAAATCAGGATGGAAAGTAACTTTTACAGGATAATAAAAAGCTTTTAAACACAGAGGATTCCCCTCTGGCTCAGCTTCACAGTTACAAAAACAGGAATTAAAACTACCTCTGTAGCATAGGAAAATTCACAAGCCAAAACAAAAGATAACCTAATGCATTTCCTTGCCCTACTTACAATTTCTGTGGATTTAGATGGATTATTCCAAGTATATTTTCAGGAGATGTTTTACCATCCGGAAAGGGAACAACCCACACAACAACAAACAAACAAATCCTCCCCCCCCCCCCCAGATTTGAAAGTATCTTCGTTCCTCATTGGTCCTTCTGGTCAGGTGCCAACTAGGTTATTTGAACTACTTAACCCCTTACAGGTAAAGCAGTTGTTACCCTTCCCTCTATATTTATGACACAGGCAAATATACGTCCTTTGTCTGGCAGAAACTTGTCTGCCAACCCTGCCTTTATTCAGACTTCAAAACAAGTTTTCCATATCTGCATGTGAGTGTGACCCCAAACGGCGTGACAAGGCCTATGTTACACACGCATATTCATGCTCAGGGTGCTCTCGACTTGCATTTGATATATTACAAGGTGCTGACACAGGGCACTGAACCCTCTGTCCGCTGGCACTGATGGGCCTGGGGGTCACACAGTCATTGGAGGTTTTTCAGAGCAGATTCTACCCAATGTCCCTTCTTAGAATCTGTGGGTGGGTGGCTCCCCTGGTCTAGGATGGTTTGTGGCCGAAGTGTCTCGGCCACTCTGCAGCCCCATCACCTTATTTGTCACCCCAGACTTAGCAGTGCGCTGTTCTGATCAGGGGAGCTTCATCAGATTGCTCCTCAGTGCCGTCCCCCTGCTCCCTTTGGCTGGCGCTGGCCTCAGCCCTCTGCTTATCCTTCCAGGTGACATTCCCACCAACTCCCTGTCCCACACCCCCGCCCACACACATCCCAGCCACGGCGCCCACCCCGGCTCCAATGGCTGCTGCCTCAGCCATACCGAGCGCAGCAGCAGCAGCGACCCCGACACCGGCAGCTCCCCCCACCGGTGCCAGGACCAGCGCCCCCGTGCCAATGCCTGCTGCAATGACAAATTTCTTGAAGCGCTTCCTGTAGGTCTCCAGGAAGGTCTCAGCCTCCTGCTTCAGCTCCGCCTCCAGCTCCGTCAGCTGGGCCTCTTTCTCCGGCGCCGGCTCCCGCATGTCCGTCCGGCACCGCCTCAGCAACTGCCCGCGCCGCTCCGCGAACTTCTCCGCCATCTTGCTCGGCCGCACCTTCAGGCAGTAAAACATGTTCCGGGATTTGCTGTCCTGCAGCCACCAGGAGAGACGGCCGAGAGTGAGGCTCATGTCACACCAGGAAACACGCAGACCCACTCACTAACTGAGCTCAGACACCCCCGCAACTGAGATCAGGGCTGGCTCCCATCGTGCCGGGCACGGCACAGATCTCCTGACTGAAATCAAGCGCCTGCCATGTGCAGTGCTGCATAGCCCTCCCCGCCTGATATTGGGGGCCCCGTTCTGCTGGTGCTGGGCAGAACCCCCAACTCATGTGCCGCTGTCTCCCATCTCTGCAGCCACCCTGGGAGCTGGAGATATGAACTCCCATCTCCTGTCCCAAATCCCAGAGCCTGTGGAACCGGCTTGGATGGTTGCCTCGAGTTCCCCTGCCCAGGGGCACAGACCCGTCCCCCCACACTCACCTCATCGTTCAGAAACGCAGCGTGGTCTGCGCGGGCTCTGTCCAGGACTCTCTGGTTGTCGAAGGTGATGGCCATCTGCACGGGGAGGACAAGGCCGGGGTGAGCTGCAGTTCATGGACCCCTGTCTCCACCCAGCTTCCACTGCAGCAGCCTCAGGTAACAAAGCGACACTGCTAGAGGGCGTGGCAGCTGTTTGAGGCTATGGTACCCCCAGTTTGCGGTCTGACCCTCACAGCAGCCCAGCCTTGGCTCCATTCCCTGCCCCAGTTCGGCCTGAGGCTGGCTCCCGAGAGTGCCTCAGTGATGCCGGCTCTCATGGGTCTGGCGGTATTTGGGGGCTTTTCTCAATTCCCCAGGCAGCAGGTGGTTTGGGTGTGAATCTCCACTCTCCTTTTGGGGTGGGGGAGGGGTATTGTTCGGGCTGGGTTAAATCTTGTTGTGGAGGAGCAATGACTGGAAGAGTCTCTGCAGTGCAGCTATTCTGGAGTGGCTATTGCTAGGCCGGTCTATTCTCACAGGGGGTGGGCAGGGGGGTTATGGCTGGAGCAGACAGTGCTGTGATGTGGTTATGCCCGACTCCCCAGCGGGGCCAGCAGACAGAGCCTCTGAACCCACCTTCTCCTGCCCCCTTCCCCTGCTGCTGCAGGTGCCTCCCATGATGCACCATGACCATGAGACACGCACCAAGAGAGGAGATGTTGGTGCATCATGGGAAATGTGGTTCAGATGCCTGATTCTCCTCTGTACACCCAGCACTGAGTTTGGACTAAACCTCCCATGCTGTCCTGCTGCCATTGGTGCCAACTCTGTGGGTGCTTTGGGGCTGGAGCACATATGGAGAAAAATCAGCAGCCCCCTATCATCTCCCCCAGTGCCTCAGCTGATCAGTGCCTCACCCTCCATTCCAGGGCCTCCCAGCCACCACAATCAGCTAATTTGTGGCATGCAGGAGGTGCTGGGTGAAAGGGGGAAGGTGCGAGGGTGCAGTACACTTGGGGGAGGGAAGAGCTGGGGTGGGGGTGGGAGAAGATGGAGTGGGAGCAGGACCTGGGGCAGAGCTGGGGGTCGAGTACCACCCAACTCATTAGAAAGCTGGTGCTGCTGCCTGAAGCCATGAGGCACCGCCTCCCATCAGCAAGAGAGGATACCATGATGCATGATGGGAGATGTAGTTTGGTTGCCCCAACCTCCCATTCTCCTCTGAAAGCTGGGCTCCTGGGAGCTGCAGTTGAAGCAGAAAGCCCAACTGTGATGGGGTGTACTAGGCCCAGAAGCCCCCTGCCAGACTTGTTGCAGGAAGGGAGCAGTGGAGAGGTCCTCCAAGCAGGCTTGAGTGACTGCAGGGGAAGTGGCCAATCAATGAGGTTGCAGGGAGCGGCCAATCGGGGCCCAGGAGAGCCCTATAAAAAGGAGCTGCAGAGCCAGAGACAGACAATTCCTCGCAGGAGCCAGTGGAGTGCAGGTGGGAGCTCCTGTCTGGCCAAAGGGAACTGCACCATAATGGAGAGCTCAGTGCTAGGAGGGACCAGGGGAGCGAGGGAGAGCTCCTGGCTAGCTGCTGAGCTTGAACTTAGAAGGGTCCTGAGCTAAGGGTAGGGTGTCGGTGAAGGCTGGGACCTTGGGAGGTGCTCCAGGGAACAAAAGACAGTTTTGCTAAAGGGATACTGTGGTGTACGGTTGCTACTGTTATGGTCCCTGGGCTGGGACCTGGAGTAGTGGGTGGGCTCGGATCCCCCCGATAAGCCACTGGGGACGTGACCTACACTTGGACAATGATTAAACCCCCGGAAGGGGAGCTGAACTGTTAAGAGGCCTGGCTGGAGAGCTGGGGTCAGAACAGACCCAGAGCGGGGGAAACAATCGCCTCCAGGGAGGAAGCCCTGGGGTGTGGCCAGATCCTAGGGCCAGGAGTGGTTCAGGAAGCTCAGACACATCCGATCAGAGGGGGGGCTCGTGAGAGGCGGCTGCCACACTGTTACACCAACCCATAGAGGAGAATGGGGAGGACTGATGGGTTGCCCGAGATACATCCCCATGACGCAGGAGCAGAGTCTCTCCTCTTGGGGAGGCCTGCTACTGCATGCTGCCTGCAGTGCATCATGGGATGTGTAGTTCAACCAGGTGCCCAATCCGTGGAGAAGAATGGGGAACACGAGGCACAAGAACTACAATTCCCAGGACCTGCCCCAATGACCTTTCCACACAGAAATATTCTGAGATTTTCCTGGAAACTCCCAAGTTTTCTGCAGGAAAAACATTCCCATTTTGGGCCAGCTCTAACAAGCTCCTCTCATTTAAATGCCAACGGGCATCTCTTGGGGGAAAAACAGGATTTGGTGCTATGGGTTTCATGGATAGGAGATGGGTCCATAGACGGGGCGAAGCCTCCAGCATCATCCACCCTCCAGGCTAATCAAAATCTTCTACCCCGAATGTGAGATTTCACTTGGACCCTTTCCCCATCACCTCCAGCAGCATGGACCCAGTTCCCAACATTGTCCCAGCCCTGGTATGGACGGGGGAGGGGAGACACCCCACGATCAGGTCCGAGACAGAGACGGTACCTGACAGGGGGAGGAGAACCCAGAGCGATGTTTCTTCATCACATCAGATAAATTCTGCAAAGGAACCAAAAGAAACCATCACGTCACAGACTCACAGGGCTTAGAAAGGCTGTGAACATGGGTTTTCTCAGCTGTGAGATGCAGCCACCTCTGGGGAGGGCCAGCTGTGGAAAGGTCACACAGCGATGCTTATGGGTATTGGGATTATCACTGACTGCAAAGGGAGAGCATCCCCTTCCTGCTCCCTCCAGCACAGCTGGACGGTCCCCACCTTTATCTTGGCAGCGAGCTGTGTCCCGGTGAGCAGCTCCCCATGCCGGTCCGTCCGGACGTGTCGACTGGCTTCGCTCACCAAGGTGGTGACATAGTCCCTCAGGCTCTCCTGGAAATCCTTATCCATGTCTGTGAAGGGGAGAGAGATGGACAATAGTGGGGGAAACTGGGGACCATCTGATCCCTCTTCTCTCTATCTTCCACGTGCAGGCATGTGCTGTGACCCAGTCGCGTTGCTCTGCACATAGCAGGGGGCTCAGAGCCGCTGTTCCGGGTCGGTTACCTCTCAGGGTTCCCTCGCTCCCAATCATGATCCGCTTGCCAGGGAAGGGCATCAGGTAACAGCGGCTGCTGATTCTCTTCAGCGTTTCCAAGGCCTTGGGGTGTTTGCAGGGGGACGTCACCGCCAGCCTCTGCCAGAGCCGGGGGGAATCGTTATATAGATATACAGAACTTATAACAATGAAATGCAGCTAGCAACACTAAATAAAGAGTGGAGGAACTTTCAGAGCCAACCCCCGCCTCACGGGACAGGCTGCATGTCCCATTCCTCATCCCACCCCTCCCCCAAGCCCCACACTCACCTGTCGGACGTCTCTCAGATACTGCTCCCCACCCTGGGCTCCGAGGACCAGGGAGCTGCTCCAGTCTCGCACCAGCAGGTCTAGGTGCTGCAGGGGAGACAGGAGGGGAGTGGGGGGTCACTGGGGGTGGCGGAGGTTGGAAGGGGGCAAAGGACGGTATCTGCAGGGGAAGCCTCAACCCTGAAGGGCATGGGGCAGGGGGGTGGTGCATGGGGCAGGAGCATGCTGTGGAGTGGGGGAGAGGTGCACTGTGGGGACACATGGGGCAGGGCGAGTGATGTGGGGGGAATGTCGTCTCACCTGAATGGGCTCCAGTCTGTATTTCTTTCCCACCACTTCGGCCACCTGCACAAACATCTGCAGAGTGAAGAGTTTAGGGGGAGGGAGTGAGTCTGGGGGCTGGGAGGTGTTTACATTGGCCGGGGGGATCCTTCCTGTGAAGAGGAAAGGGGCCTGATCCCCACCCCCCCATCTGACCTGCTCCCTTCGCAGTGAGGCCCAGCAAGCGCGAAATGGAGCTGGACACGGACAGAGGCATTTTCTGTGGGGCAGAGAGAAGCAAGGTGCACCCAGCCCAGGGGATGGGGGAAGGCCGTGGGGCACGAGGGTGTGGTGCTGGGGGGAGGGTGGCTGTTAGCACATACCCCTCCTCCGCCCCCTACACCCCACAGAGGAGCAAATCCAGTTCCAGGGCTCGCTGCTTGTCTCCAGGATGCTCTGTGGAGGTGCAGGGTGGGGATGGGTTAGTGATTCTGATGTAGGGTCCTTTCCCGAGCGGTTCCTGAGCTGCGCCCCTTCCGCCCCAGAAAAACACCATTGCCTCAGGTTGCCGGATGCTACCAGCACTGTTTGCACAGCCCCGCAGGCCAAACCACGGCCTGGGACATGGCCGAGAGGCAGGACGTGCAGTGACCTTGCTAAGGGTGTGACTGCCAGGGGCTCGACCCGGCAGGGCAGGGGGCAGAGCGAGCGCCCCAAGCCCTGGCCCTAGCAGCTTCCCACCGACGGCGGAGCTGGGCTGGAGGGGAGGGGAGGGAGGGGTCCCAACTGTGTCCCAGTGGCCAATGCCGGCCACCTGGGAGCAGAGAGCCAGGCTGGGCCGTGCGGTGACAGTGCTGACTCCAGAGGCCCGTGTGACCGTGGGAGAGTCGGTTTCTCTCTCTGGGCCTCAGTTTCCCCACAGGACCCATGGGGAGGGATAATAACCCTGTGGGGATAACGGGAGAACCTGGCCTGGCCACGTTCTGTGTCGCGCTGCCCGGCCTCACCTCCAGGTATTCGAGATCCGGGTCCTTCACCTGACGGCCAATGTTCAGTATCTGCAGATAATGAAGAGATGAACAGAGCTGCAACAATAGCCGCCCCAAGCCACTTCCCAGCCACGGCACCCGCCCCGAGCACAGCGCCCCCTAGTGCCGCACGGGGCATCGGGGCCAGCCCTGACCCCCAGGGGAGAGCGCCCCCTGCTGATCCCTGCCCCACTCCCTGCAGCACAGCGCCCCCTAGTGCCATTATGGGGCCTTAGCACCAGCCCTTACCATCAGAGGAGAGGAGAGGTCCCCCGCCTAATGCCCCGCCCTGTTCCCTACAGCACAGCACCCTATGCCGAGCACCCGAAACCTGGTAGGAGCTGAGCAGCATGGACATGGCAGAGAGTTTGACGCTCGTCTCCTTGTTCCTTTCAAGGTCCATGGAGCCCTCGGTGTCGACCAGCAGCACGGCCACCTGGGGGCCAAGAGTGAGAGCCCCAGGTCAGCTCCCGGCTTCGTCCAGCCACCCACGGCCCCTCTGGCCCCGGAACTGCCCCCTTGCCCAGCCCCCCTGGCACCTGGCAGCTCATTCTCACCTGCCCCAGTGCTAGCTCCCTCCTCTCGCTCTTCTCCATTCCCCCCGTTATCTCTCCACCAGGCGCCCCATGGGAATTCTTTCCCAGGTCTAGCCCCTTTCCCTCTCTTCCTAGCCCTCCACCCTCTTTCTCGATTCCCCTTTCCCTTCTCCCAGACAACTCATGGTCCCACCTCTTTCCTTGTGCACCCCCAATGACCTCACTTACCTTCCCCCCCTTGGCCGGGACCCAGAAGGGCTGACTCCAGGCCCACACCCCCTTGGTGACCTGCTGCTCATCCGCTCGCCACTCGAACCCCTCCAGGGGCTCGTCCTCCCGGCCCATCCATGACCCGTCCCTCGCGTCCTGCAGTGAGGGGGAGTCAGATCAGGGTGGGGGGATAAGATTGACTGGGCCCGACCCACACCATCCTGCAAATTCCCAGGGCTCGGGAGGGGAGGGTATGGGAGTGTGACACAGGCTAATTGGTGGGTCACTGCTCTGTGCCACCAACTCTTGTGAGACCTGATGGACTCACTGCACCTCACGCCCTGGCATCATGTTCTAACCTAAGGGGTGGCAGGTGAGCCTCACTGACCAACTCAGCCCTCCTGGGTCCTTAATATCTGTGGGTGCTGTCTGCACGGGGTGCGCACAAAGGGGTGTGGTCATGGGTGAGAATTAGGCTCTTAAAATGTGTTTGGCAAGTCCAGCATCCCCCGGGCTGCCCTGGGCCAGGGAACGTGGTAACCTGCTCGACTGGGTCTCCAAAGGAAACCGCAGGACATCGGAAATGTAGTTACACAGAAGCTACACAAAGACGTCAAGCTCGGCAGAGATAACCCCGCGACACCAAGCAGGCGAGAGACGCTCAGGCTGGGTTTGGCTTTTCAAAGGACTCATTTCAGTGGTTTCCTGGGCTAAAAAGATGGGTGGGCGGGGCCTGAACCTCAAATAAATAATCAAATCAACGGCTTGTCTACAATATCCCTGTATTATCAAAGTGGCTTGTGTGAGGCCTTCGCTAAAGGCCAGTGACCCACCGGCAATAACTATCACTGTGCAAGGTCTGTATTAACGCTACAGGAAACATTTGGATACTCACTGGTATTACACATTAAATGGAGACACTGAACTTTGGGGTGATAGGAGGGGAGCAGAGAGACACTGGTGTTACCCTGCACTGGCAGGACAAAATAGGCCAGAGCTCTTTAAATCACACAACGGTGGGTCCTTCGACCGAGGGGGCTGAAGTCTCTGGGAAACGACTCTAGGGGAGGAACCTGCCTTGGCAAAGTCTGTAGCTTGTGGAAGTTTAGTGTTAGAGAGCGACGTGTATTTTCCCTTCTCTTTGCTTGTTGTCCTTTCCGGCTTCACTCCTTACACATGGTGCCACTTAACCCAATGGGCCCTTTGTTTAATCAACCTTGTTTCACTCTGAGTATTAACCAGCCCGGGGCAGCGATTGGAATCTGAACGTTTGTCAATCCCAGTCAAGCGGCCGCACATTGTCTCCATAAAGGAGCAACACACTGAATGGTTTCTGGGCGTGTTGCAGGAGCGGGCTGGGCACTGCAGGGAGACGTCTCTGGGGAGTCTGGGAGTCGGGGTTCCGTGTTTGTTTCCCCCAAGAAGAGGACAGGACTGGCTGAGTGCTGAAGGGTTTGCTGGCAGGGCGGACAGGGAGGCTGGAACGGGTGACCCGGAACTCACAGTTCCTGGAAGCCCAGCAATTCATCACCTTGGCAGCTGGTTTGGGGGCGACTTGGGATGGGAAGGGTGTTGGGGTCCCTCTGCACAAAACAACAGGGCAGTGAGAGCCTGGGTGTGGCCTGCAGGGTTGTGGACTGCCTGTTGTGGCATTGAAGGCGGAGGCTAGCGGTGACACGTCTCCTTGGTCTGGGTTGAACCCAAAACTGTCACAGGGAGTTAATTGTTCTCGAGTGGGATGGTGGTGGTGAGGAATACATGGTGACAGGCCTGCTCAGAATCTGATAGACGGACACGCTAGGGGTGCAGACAGACAAACTACTTTCAGACAGACAGGCAGACAGAGACACTAGGATCCAGCCATGGCTCCTACTAACTGCAACTGTGGGGGAAGGGCTGCTCACAGACACGTGTGCAGCTCTGACCCCCCAGCAGGGGGCAGGATGGGGCCGCTCACACCCCAGCTCACTCCTGTTCCCGTTTACACTCACCAGGCTCCGGAGCCGGCGCAGCAGGTAGTTCAGCAGGAAGGATTTGCCCAGGCGCTGCTCCCCAATGATGGACACCAGGCAGACGGGGGCGTCCCCCACCCCACCCTGCTCCAGGCAGCGGCTCAGGGCCTCCTCGTCCAGGGTCAGGTCTCCTTTGTCATCCAGACGCACCAGCTGCACCGGGCACCCCATCTCCGGTGGAGGCCCCGGCCCCTGCTGCAGGGAGAGAGCAGGCCAGAGCTGGCACCCCACCCATAAGCCTGCCAGTCTCCAGCTCCCCAGAGCAGAGCCCCGTGCCCCATTCCCATACCCCTGAGCCAGCCTGTCCCCCGCCCTGGTGTCGGATCAGAGCTGGTGCCCCCTGGAGGGGACAGGCCCCATATCCCATTCCCACCCCCTGAGCCAGCCCGTCCCTGGCCTCCTGGATCAGAGCTGGTGCCTCCTAGTACAGAAAGTCCCCGTGTCCCATGTCCAGTATCCCCTGCTCTCACCCGCTCTGTCTCTCTCCCGCTCTGTGGCATGTTTCTGAATTTCTGTACTAGGCTTTTGACGTGTGAGTCTGGGATCATCCTGTGCTTGGAGCAGGGGTGGTGGCACTCCGGGCACCGGTATGTCTGGGATGAGTGAGCCGAGAGGCAGCCCCGGCAGAAGTTGTGGCTGCACTCGATGGAGACGGGGTCCTCCAAGACGTCCAGGCAGATGGAGAAGGTGACGCAGTGGGGTCAGCCTGACAGAGGGGAGTAGTGGTTAATCCAGGAAGAGTTGGGAGCCAAGACTCCCAGGTTCTTTCCCCAGCTCTGGGAGGGGAGTGGGGTCTAGTGGGTTAGAGCACGGGGGGCTGGGAGCCAGGACTCCTGGGTTCTCTCCCCGGCTCTGGGAGGGGAGTGGGGTCTAGTGGTTAGAGCAGGGGGGGGCTGGGAGCCAGGACTCCTGGGTTCTTTCCCCAGTTCTGGGAGGAGAGTGGTGTCTAGTGGTTGGAGTAAAGGAGACTGAGACCCAGGCTTCCTGGCTCCCGCAGTTTTCAAATGGAAAGAAATTTTTCAGACTCTTACTTGACCTATGAAACATTCCCCCCTTTTCCTTTCTCCCACGTCTGATTTGCAAGTGAAACTAATTTTAATCTTGCCTGATACGTCCTCATGTCCTGTTTGGCTTGTTGCATTCACAGCCCGGCAGGGTTAGCGCCATTGGTCTGAGTGGGCATACACTTGGGGGGGCATATTTACTGCACCGCCCATGCCAGGCGATCCAGTGGCAGGTGTCTGGTCCCCAGCTAGCGCAAGATGGAACCTATGCACCCAGGAGACGTTTGAAAAACTTCCTGATTGAGTGAATCCAGGGGCTGTGCTTCCCATGCTGGAATTTCTCCCCTTGGCCTGCTGGCTGCAACACACTCACTTCCTAACGCCACCTCTGTTCCCGCCCAAAATCTCCAGGGGTGTTCTGTGCGTCAATGGCCAGAGCCCGGTGGGTTTTGGTGAAAACCGGAAGACCAGAATGTCACGGAGTCCCCGGGCGATGCTCTGGAACTACTCCCTACGAAGCCGGTCAGGACTCTGGTGAAGTCTCCTCTCTGGGAGCAGACTGTCTTCAGGGCAAGAAGCTCACATGGCTTCACCTCCTGGGTCTGACCATTCAGCATCCCCGTCCCCCCGTGCGCTTCCCCCAGCGAGTCTGCCCAGGCGGGGTCCTGGGGAAGCCAGAGGGGCCTGCACCCCCACTTCGCAGTCAGACGTGACTCTCAGTCAGCCAGTAAAACAGAAGGTTTATTAGATGACAGGAACATGGTCTAAAACAGAGCTTGTAGGTACAGAAAACAGGACCCCTCAGCCGGGTCCATCCTGGGGGGCCAGCGAGCCAGACCCCCACGTCTGCCCTCACCCCATGTCCCCAGCCAGCTCCAAACTAACTAACTAACTCACCCTCCAGCCCCTCCTCCTCTGGGCTTTGTCCCTTTCCGGGCCAGGAGGTCACCTGATTCCTTTGTTCTCCAGCACCTTTAGCTATCCCCTTGCAGGGGGGAAGAGCACCGGCCATTAGTTGCCAGGAGACAGAGTGTCGGCCATTTACGCACACTGGCCTTTATCCCACCACCTAGAGACTTAAGAAATGCACAGGGGAAACTGAGGCACCACCACAGTATTCAGAGGAAACATTAAGAACAGTCCCACTTCGTCACACAGGAACAGGGGGAGTGAAGGACATACGGAGCCCCTGGCGTCTGGTACGGCAGCCAAAAGCTCTGCAGGTGGCTGGGAGCAATGAACGTGTCCCTGCACTGCAGCCCCTCGGTCTCAGCTGGTCCCCAGTGTCCGGATTCGGGGGGACACACTGACACCTTGAATGGGTGAGCGCCCGGCCAGCATGGAAACAAATAATAATGTGGTGAAGGGGGGTAACAGTCACTTACCGGGAGCAGCCAGAGCTCTGTGTGCCCCCTTCCCCCAACAGCCAGTCACCCCCTGTGCCCCCATTTTCCCTTCCCCCATGCCAGGGGCTCCATGTGCCCCCCCCGCCCGCCCACCATGCCAGGAGATCCATGTGCCCCCCCTGCCCGCCCACCATGCCAGGGGCTCCGGGTGCCCCTTCATTCTCCCCAGGCAGCTACACACTGAGCCCTTCTCACTGTGGTGATAACAACTTGCAGCTCCCAGTCTCTGTGGACACTTTCCTCACACTAGGAACCCCCCATTCCTGGGCCTGATGAGGCCGATTTCAGGGGTGTTTCAGTCTGGGAGATCGCTCCTTAGCACCTCCCCATGGCGGCCTGTTACATGCACTCATGGAGGTGTGCGGCCATTCCCACCCTAACACACCACAATGGCTGGGCCATCTCCTGGTCAACACGGGAGAAGAAAGAATCAAATCCTTAAACTAGCAAGGGCTCGACCCCACTCTGCTCCAACAGGGGCGTCTCAGGCCGAGCCTCCACGGCCGGGACTAGCGTGTCACAGCGGCAGCACTGCGGCTACGCCAGCATAACCCTGTCGTACAGATACAGCCCACAGCGGTGGCAGGGGGTTCAAACCCCACCTCCCCGAGCCGCAGTATCTACATCGACGGAAACGACCTTCCGTCCACCTAGCTGGGTCTCCACTGGTGGTCAGGTCGGCCTAGCGATGGTGATTAGGGGGGCGTGGGGCGTGTGTGGATTTCTCACCCCCACTCCAAGCCATATAGATCTACCAACCTGAATGTAAAGTGCAGATCCTGCTTCAGTCTCTCCTGATGGGCACGAAGGAGAATGTTAAATGCCTCCTCGCTCTGGGATGGTTCCGCACTCAAGACCCTTTGCCTGGCCACCTTCCAGCAGAACGACGCTAACCACGAACACTGAACTCTCTCTGGATGTCAGTCCCAAGTGACTTCTGCTTTCTCCCAAGCACCTTCTCCAAACAAGTTGGGCTTCTTGCTCCCTCCCCCTCCAGCCTCCACTGCTCCCATTGGGAGGCTGTTCAGAACCTGCCATCTCTGGGTGTAGGAGCCACCTTCTCGTTTCCCACCGCTGTTGGTCCAGCCCCCGTTGTCCTTTTGCCACACCGTCCTCCAGCTTCCATGGTCTCCCCCGTTCTTGGAATTCCTCCCACCCATGCCGTCAGGGCGAACAGTCACAACCACTCTCTGCCTCCTTTTAGACTGAATGACCCAGGCTCTTTGAGTCTCTTCCCACAAGATGGGCTCTCCGTCCCCCTGATCACCCCAGCAGCCCCTCTCTGCACCTGGCCCGGCACAGAGCCCTCTTGCTGCAACATAGAGTCACGGATCCCCAGGCCACAAGGGACCCATGTGATCACCTAGCCTCAGCTCCCTGTATAACCCGGGCCAGAGAACGGCCCAGAACTAATTCCTGGTTCAACTAGAGCAGATCAGTTAGAAAAACAGTGGTTGGTGAAGGAGAATCCCCTGCGCCCCTTGGTGAGATGTGTCAACAGTCAGTGACTCTCAGTGTTAAACATTGACACCTTATTTCCAATCTGAATTTGTCTAGCTTCAACTTCCAGCCACTGGACTGTGTCAGACCAAATACATGGAGGATCCTTCTGAGATCTAATTTCTATTCCCCTTGTAGGTAACTTACAGATGAGATTCACGCCCCCCCATGAACCCCCTCATTGTTAAGCTAAATAGACGGGTGCCAGATTTGGACACAGGATTGCAGATGAAGGGTTCCCAGTGGTCGCATGATACACAGAACAAAATGCTGTGCAACAGCACTCTGAAATCCCTTCCAAGCCATTCCCACCCAAGAAAGTTTCACTTCTTTATACGGAAGCTCCATTAGAGGAAATTGCTTTGCTTTCAGTGGATGCAGACTCTCTGTCGACCGGTTAAGTGTCACGTGTGTTCCTCTTAGGATGACATCGTGCTGACCTCCCTTGACAAATGGCTCAACCCAAAAACAATCTGGCAATTTTCATTTCCTTTCCAAATCATTCCGTTTCCCTCCCTTCCCCCACCTTTTAAATTAACCTCCCCCCACCTCTCTCTCTCTCTGACACCCACACTATTTTCATTTTTACAAAACTATTTTCCTTTTCTCTCCTACTCAATTTGGTCCCAAAGCCCCTTTTTGTCCAAAAAAACGTTTGACAAAAAGTTCTCAATCCGCTCTCCTTAAATTATCTCTTGACATTTAGGACCGAGTTTGCCTGGCAAAGAACAAACCCATTATGCCCTTAGGTCATCCTCAGACTTCACAGCCTACAAATGGAAGTAGTTAAACAGAGTATATCCCATACAGCACTGGAGCAGAAGGGAATTACATGCAGAAAACAAGTCATCGGCAGCTGTCTGTGAGATAGACGTGGATTTTCCAACCCAACCTCTAGACCTCGATGGAACTTTAATTCCACTGGGTTTGATTGCACTTGAGCTGAGCGGCTGTACGGTTCTTACTAGAGTTCAGCACAAGTTTCCTGCAAGGGTCTCAGGATGCGTCTTTGAGGACCAGTCCGGTGACAAACTTTCATATTTAATAACACGTGGACGACCAAATTGAACCACTTCTCACTTTGGCTCTCATCCTTTTTGCAGTGCGAGAGAAATACGGGCTGACTCATGTAGTTTCATTCTTTGCAACAAGATACAACCTACTCCTGATTATCCAAATAGCCTGGGGGGACACGGCTGGTCCCACGGTTACGTGGGGCTCTGGAATCAGCACTTTCACCTCATGGCCCAGCCTGGCTCTCTGCTCCCAGGGGTCGGGCATTGGGCACTGGGCCAAAGTTAGGACCCATCCCTCCCCTCCCGCCCAGCTCCGCTGTTCATGGGTAGGTTGCTGGGGCCAGGGCCTGGGCCGGTTGCTTTGCACCCTTCTCTACTGCTTCAGGTTGAGGTGGGTGGGGGCACCAGAGCTGAGATGGGGGGCACCTGTTTCTCAATGACCCCAGGTGGCACAGAGAAGGAGTCTGCCTGAGTGCAGTGCACAAGGGATCAAAATCAGGACCAAGGGGGAGGGACAGGAGTAGGCTGGGACAAGGAGTCTGGAGAGACTGGGACCTGGGAGGGGAGCCTGGGACCTGGGGGGCTGGGAGGGGAGACTGGGACTGACATCCACTCCTGTCTCTTCCTGCCATCTCCTGCCTCGTTCACTGCTCCCCTTCCAACATCTGCCACAGATGAGGCCGGCTCCTCTCTTGCTGCCCAGCAGATCTGGCTAATGTTAACACAGGTGTTTGTTAAAACAACGAGGAGTCCTTGTGGCACCTTAGAGACTAACAAATGTATTTGGGCAGAAGCTTTCGTGGGCTAGAACCCACTTCATAGATGCATGGAGTGAAAATACAGGAGCAGGTATAAATAGATGAAAGGAAGGGGGTTGCTTTACCAAGTGTGAGGTCAGTCTAATGAGATAAATCAATTAACAGCAGGATACCAAGGGAGGAAAAATAATGAGAGTGGCCCATTACAGACAGTTGACAAGAAGGTGTGAATAACAGTACGGAGAAATTAGTATTGGGGAAATTAAGTTTAGATTTTGTAATGAGCCAACACCCAGGTGTTTGTGTGTCAATGTAACGATTCCCCCCGGCTCTGGCAGATGCTGGAGGTGACGTCCCCCTGCAAACACCCCAGGGCCCTGGAAGGGCTGAGCAGAAGCAGCAGCTGCTGTTACCTGACGCCCTTCCCCAGGAGAGGGATCATGACTGGAGGAGAGGGAAGGCTGAGAGGTGATGAACCCAGGACAGCATCTCTGAGCCCCCTCCCATGTGCAGAGCAAGGCGACTGGCTCACCGCTCATGCCCATGCCTGGACAGCAGAGAGAAGAGGGATCAGACAGGCCCTAGATTCCCCCAACATCATCCGTCTCCCTCCCCTTTGCGGAGACGGATGAGGATTTCTGGGAGAGCCTGAGGGACTACGTCACCAACCTGGGGGGGCGTGGCCAGTCGACATGTGCAGGGGGAGGAAACATTAAATAAAATATATATAAAAAAATCCCTACTCAAAACTGAAAAAAAATTAATTTCAAGTTGAACAAAATGTTTCCTTTGACGCTAGATGGAAATTTTTTCAACTTTTTGATCCGCTGTTTTTTTTATTTTATTTTTTTTCAATTTTTCGGAATTATCAGAGACTAGGAACAACAACGATGACAAAACATTATTCACCCAGCTTAACTTAGCTGATAAATGATTGGTAGACCCAAGAGTGCTTCCACCCCAAAATCCTTGTTTTTATTGAGTACAAAGCACACGTCAAAAATAGCATTAGGCTAAGGCACCTCAGACTATAGTTACCCAAAGTCTTAGGGGTTGTTGAGTGACAGCAAGAGGTTTCCAGAGGCCGGCCTTCTGCATAGCTGCTGGGGAGTTTGATGTCAGGCTTCTTGCTTGTAGAAAAATCTCTTGAACTTCACACAAGCGTCTCCAAAGTGCACACACGAACTATTCTCTTTTATAAGTTATTCAAAACAAAGCATAACTCAAAGTAACCCCTAATGGGCTGAAACAACTTCTCTAGCGACACCAAATCCTAATTCATTATTCAGTTTATCAGCAAAGCAACTGTAGAAAAAAAAACACAAAACCAAACAAACATAAAACAAAAAACCCCAAAACACCCAATAAGAAACTTACAGAGATTCAAGGCAGGGCTGGCTCCAGGGGTTTTGCCGCCCCAAGCAGCCAAAAAAAAAGAAAAAAAAGAAAAAAGCCGTGATCGCGATCTGCAGCAATTCAGTGGGAGGCCCTTCGCTCTGAGCGGGAGTGAGGGACCCTCTGCCGAATTGCCGCCGAATACCTGAAAGTGCCGCCTTGCTCCGGAGTGGCCACCCCAAGCACCTGACTAGTCTAGTCAAATTCTTCTGCCTTGAAGTCCAAGAACCTGAGATCTTTTCCCAGTCACCTCCAGTAGGAGGGTGTGACAAAGTGGGAATGTTCTTAATGTTTTCTCTGAATACTGTGGGTGTCTCAGTTTCCCCTGTGCAGTTCTGAAGTATCTAGCTGGTGGGATCAGGGGGTGTGATTGTTGCAGAGCCCTAGAGGGCAGGGGTGATGCCGTCTGCACAGAGAATGGCCGACACCCTGTCTCCTGGCAACTGATGGCCTGGGCCCCTCCTCTGCAAGGTGTCAACTGAAGGTGTTGGAGAACAAAGAGATCAGATGGCCTCCTTGACCAGGAAAAAGGCAAAGGCCAGAGGAGGGGATGGAGGGAGTCTCAGTTTGGAGCTGGCTGGGGAAACAGAGGGAGGCCCAGCACCGGGGTCTGGGCTCCGTATCCCCCAAGATGGACCTGACCGAGGGGTCATGTTTTCTGGACCTACAAGCTCTGGTTTGACTGTGTTCCTGTCGTCTAATAAACCTTCTGTTTTACCGGCTGGCTGACAGTCAGGGTGAATTGCAGGAAGTGGGGGGTGCAGGGCCCTGACTTCACCACACTCCATGACAGATGGCCCCAGTTCACCAGTCCTGGTATGGACGGGAGATGGGAGACAGTGTGGAGCCACCAGGAATGTGCCATCTGCTAATTGAGCCAACAACAGCAGGATGAAACGGTTCCCATAGACTAACATAGGAATTAATTCCTATAAGAATGAGCTCTAAAGTCTGAGGACTTTGAGTCTATGGTTCTGCTGCCAATCTCCAGGAGCATCAGGTGCATCTGACACAGACTCAGCTCCATCCTCATGACCAAGATACCTGGCCAGTAACTTGGCATGAGCAACGTCTAGGCTGGTAACTATAACACCTATACAGAACCTGAATGAATGATTGTGTGAATGAACATATGTGTGTGTGTGTGTGCGTAAGGAATAAGTAGTGATAGGAATAAGTAGTCAAACAACGTTGTTTGCTTTTATCTTTTGCTTTATTATTATATTTACAATAAATGTGGCATCTTTGCCTTATCCCTCTTAATAAGATCCTGCTGGTTTTTATTATATTGATATAACACTTGCAACACCCTCTACAACATCGACCTGGACCTGAAGATCGTCAGGGACCCCGTCAAACCCGACACGATCTGTGCCAGCTACGCTGAAGGGCAGAGGGACTCCTGCCAGGTGAGGGGGGGCTCTGGGCCGGCTGGATGCATGTGAGCCCCAGCCTGGCTCCCTGTCACCATCTAGGGCCTGTCGAAGGTAGAACGGCTGCCGCAGTGGCAAAGCTCCAGACATGGTTCCTCCCAGCTGGCAGGTGCATCTCTGGCTGTAGAGCCAGGTGGAGTCACAGCCCTGTGCCTAGGCCCCAGCTCCTGGAGTCCTGTGATTAGGGCAGAGCCCCAGCTTTTATATTTTATTAAAGTCATAGTTGAACCTTTGTGGTTGGGTGGAAAAGAGGAAGAATGTGGCTAGAGGGTAACTGAGGCCTGCCTGAGTCTGCAGAGAGCCTGAGCCAGTTACTGTGAGATGTAGGGCAGGAGAGGAAGAACACAGCCACCCCAGCACCTCTGAATGTACTGAGGGAATCTCACCTCTGCCACCAATGCCTCCATCAGGGAAAGTGAGCTGGAAAAGCACAGCAAACTCCTTTCACTTCTCATGTTGGTGTGGACAAAACTTGTGGTTGGGGCCATGGGATGGCCCATATACCTACAGTCCCAAGGGGCTGGATGCCTGGGAATAGGGTCATCGGAGGGAGACCCTCACTAATCCCAATTTCTCTGTTCCTCCAGGGTGAGTCTGGGGGCCACTGGCCTGTGACCACAGTGGGACCTGGTTCCTGATGGGGGTTGTGAGTTGGGGGGATGGCTGTGGCCAGCCCAATCGTCCCGGTGTCTATGTCCAGACAGTGGCCTATGGTGAATGGATATGGGGGCACGTGGTCTCCAGGGGACGAGCCACCAGCACAGAAAACAGCCTCTCTGGAATAAATGATGCCAGATCCTCTTTCAGCACCTACCTGTTTCTCTTCGCCACTCTCTTGATGGCGCTGTGACATCCCCCCCGTGTCTCCCTCCTCCGTTCACCCAGCAGTGAAACCCTCCACTGTCTGTGGACAGTGTGAGATGGAGATGGGGAGAGGATATGAGATCTATCAGCAATGCCCACATGCCTGAGTCTTCAGAGAGCCTGACCCTATTGCAATGAGAAGGGAGAGCTGCCCTGAGTGTGACTGAGAGCAACACTGCCTGAGTCTGCAGAGAGCCTGAGCTGGTTGCTTGGAGAGGGGTGAACAGTGGATCCCTAGAATCTCACCAACTTGTTGAAACACTTCGGAGTCAAAGCTTCGCCCATGATCTCTGTGTAACCCACCCGGGAGCCCGGACCTGGTGAAGGATTCATTCCCTGGGACCCTGGCTACTGTCACAGACTCGGGATTTCTTAGGGGCTGGGTTGTGAAGGTGGCCACAGCGACCAGCCAACGTTCTCCACTAGAGTCTGTCCGAGGCAAAGTCCAAACCACGTCAGCAGCAACCTGCCCCATTGGTGCCCCACAAGTTACCGCCGTGTCGGGAGCTGCCTGTCTTAGGGGAGCCCTTTCTTGCAAGGAAAATCACATTCCATGCGCCCGATTTCTACATCCGCCCAGCAGAAATTCACCCGGCGCCTGGCTACGGTTTTACACCCTGAATGTCCAGTCATTTTAAGACCGTGGCATGTCCCTTCTCAGAGTATCTGGTAGAAGCAGCTGATCCCTGGACTCATCCCTCACCCGCTGAGTCTTCACTCCCACCGCTAGATGGCAGCAGGGAGCCAGTCCCCCAGCGCGCTGCAGGGTAAGGCCGGATCGGAGGCGAGAGTTCGGCTGCCACTTTGTTCAGCTGAACAATGGCAATTCTCTGAGCTGTCTCTGTCTGGGGGGGGGGAAATCCCACAATTTGCAAAGGTTTCAACGATCAATTTCACCTCCATTTTATGACAGAAAGCACACCAGGAACTCTACAACCCCCCCCCCCCCTTCCCTCCCAGAGCTGAGGGCAGAACCCAGGAGTCCTGGCTCCCAGCCCCTCCTGCTCTGACCCACCAGCCCCCACTCCCCTCCCAGAGCTGGGAGAGAACCCAGGAGTCCTGGCTCCCAGCCCCCACCAGCAGTGGCTATTAACAGCCTCCCCTCTGGCTACACCCCGCCCGCCCCTGGGAGCCGATCTCCTGCGGGGTCAGCGCCCGGCTGCGGGGCAGGAGGAAACAGAAACCAGCGGAGGTTTTACTTTCGGTTCCGTCGGAGAAAATTCTGGGCAGACAGAGCGAGCTGTGGGGCAGGTCACAGAGCGGGGGAGGGGGGAACTACCATCCCCGGGGGGGGGGGGCAGGATCTCCCCGTCCAGTCGGTTTCCCCCCCCCCCGGGGCAGATTTGTCCCCTCCAGGCTGCCCCCCCCCGGGATGTCTGTGACTCTCTGTCGGTGGGAGGCTGCTCTGGTCCCCCCTTAGCTGGGAACACGCACCAGCACCAGCAGCCAGGCCAGCTGGGAGCCCCCCCGGGCCAGCCCCACGCGAGCCCTGGGGCCGGGCAGCTCGGAGCTGGGGGCCGATCTGGGCCGGCCCCCGGCTGGGTAAGAGCAGCAGGACAGTGGAGGCCCCACTCCCAGGAGGCCTTGGGAGGGGCTGGAAGCTCCTTCCCTGGGCGGTTTCAGAAAGCGGCTGCGAAACCATCTGTCCTGGGTGGTGCAGACACAACAAATCCTGCATCTCGGCCGGGGCTGGGACTAGCCGACCCTGGGGGGCCCCCGACCCTGTGGCTCTCTGCTGAGACGCCCCCGGCACGTCTGACCCGGGGCCGTTGTCTCTCCTCCCCTCCACCGCCAGGACCAGAGATTTGCAGTCGAATCGGCAGCAGAGTGTTTACACCCGTTTCCCCAGTTTGGCCTCAAGTGGTTTATCTGTTTCCGAGCTGTTTCCCTTTGGAGGAGAAATCGGGGCGAGGAGCCAGGCCTGCTCTTTGCTGCAGTCCCCGTCCTGTGATCTCTGGGATGCCGCCCGGGTCATGTCCGAAAGTCCAGACACAGACACATCGATTCTCAAGCCAGACGGGACCATGGTGATCACCGCGCCTGAGCTCCTGCGCTACCAGCCTGGGAAGGACTGGAGTTGTGTCGGTAAATGTCGGTTTCACCGTAGCTGTTCGCAGTGTCCAAGCCGAGTTGGTCCCAGGATATAAGAGATGAGGTGGGGGAGGAAATATCGTTTGTTGGACCAGCTTCTGTTGGTGACAGAGACAAGCTTTCCAGCAACACAGAGCTTCTCTTCTTCAAATCTTCTTCTGGTTTTCTTCAGCCCAGACCCGAACCAGAGCTTTGGGGAGGTCCTGAGCTTGTCTCTTCCACCAATGGAAGATGGTCCGATAAAAGATATTCCCTCCCCACCCTGATGTCACTGCACACACACAGAGACTGCCACCTAAATATTTCCATCAGTAAGAATCGAAATGTGCAGACAGGCGCAGTGAGAAAAACGCTTTTTGAGAACCTGTTAGACTTTGCTGCAAGGCGATTGACTTTGTACTTTTTTGATGAGGGATGTTGACAGTTTGTATTTAAACGGTTCTAAAGCTTTAGCTTTTAGCATCCACTGTCCTTATATAATTATTGTCTGATCCCTACATTGTCTGACCCCCACCTCCATAATTTCCCACAACTCTGAACATTTAAATCAATTTAAAAAATGTTTAAAAATGACCAAATCCCACAATTTTGCACAGGGGGCACCTGGGGACCCAGCCAGGGGCCGTGCCTAGGCTCTGTTCAGCCACAGGGGGATTAAAGCACATGGGGCCTGGTGCATTGAGACCCTCACACCATAGCCCAGTGAGTGTCCAGCAGGGAAGCTCTACCGGGGCGGTGGGTGAGTGACAGTGAGCAGAGAACAAAGCCCATGAGGGTGACCAGTATTGTCCTGTTGCTCCCTGGTGCTTCCCTGTCTGTCTGTCTCCAGCTGGTATCTTTTGTCTGTGATTGTGAGGCCTGGGACTGTCTCATAATGTGTGTCTGGGCAGCGCCTGGCAAGATGGGGCACTGATCTCAGTCAAGGAGACCCGTGCAGCGCCCGGCGTGATGGGGTTCCCAGTCGGTACAGAGGGTCTGCACAGTATCCAGTGTGACTGATGCCCCATTCTCCTTTGGGGGGTGTATATGCAGCGCCTGGCGCAATGGGGGCCCTGATCTCGATTGTGTGGGTGTGTGCAGTGCCCAGCATGACGGGGACCCTGATCTCAGTCGGGGTCTGCAGCACCTGGGGCTACGGATGGTCCCTACGTTCTGCCAACCCACAGCTAATACCAACCCATGGAGCCCGTGGGAGGCTGTTGCCGTGGCAGGACTGGCCCTAGTTGGAGCTGGCACCAGCTGCTGTGGGGCAGGTCGCGGTTGCTGGCAGGAGGAGTCAGAGTTTGCAAAGCCGATTTAATTACAATTTTCAGAGCACAAGTCAGGGGATAAAAGTGGCTGCTGGGCCCTTCCCTGTCGGCTTCCCAGTCACCCCCAGGGGGCGCTGCAGCGCTGTAGGAAAAGCAGGATATAACCCCCCCCCCCGCCCTCACCTCCCCATAGCGCCCCCCCACTCCGTGCTTCCATCCACCAGCCTCTCCCAGCCGCGTCCCGCAGACCCCAGCAGCGCGGGGCCCACACCCGGTGTCAAGGGGGGGGGGGTCTATAGACATCCTGAGGGGGGTCGGCCTGGCAGTGCCAGGGGCAGGTCCGTGCGTGGCTCACAGGGCTGCAAGGAGGAGCACGGCGAGTGTCAGTGCAGCTGGAGATGTGACAGCAGAGGGGCCCACGCCGTTCACGTGTCCCTGGATCCAGCTGTCGTAGGTCGTCACCCGGGTGAAGACCCCGGGGAACCTGGGCTCAGAACAGACGATTCCACTCACATTTCTGATACTAAACCAGCTCACGACTCCGGCCAGGTACCAGGTGCCGCCCTGCTCACAGGCCAGAGGCCCCCCGGAGTCGCCCTAGAGAGAGAGAGAAACGGGGGTCAGGGCCCCAATTCCCATCGCTGTCACCGTGAGAGCGAAGGCCGGATGAGGGTCACAGAACACACCCGGTCTGAGCAACAGGAGCAGCGACCTCTGTCAGAGGGGTCTGGGCAGCACCTGGCACACGGGGGGCCCTGGTCTCAGCTGGGGTCTGGGCAGCGCCTGGCACACTGGGGCCCTGGTCTCAGGTGGGGTCTGGGCAGCGCCTGGCACACTGGGGCCCTGGTCTCAGCTGGGGTCTGGGCAGCACCTGGCACACTGGGGCCCTGGTCTCAGCTGGGGTCTGGGCAGCGCCTGGCACACTGGGGCCCTGGTCTCAGCTGGGGTCTGGGCAGCGCCTGGCACACTGGGGCCCTGATCTCGGTCGGGGTCCAGGCAGGGGAGCTGTAATACCCACAATCACTGGGAGGAAAGGCTCTCACAAGGCAGAATCCCTTGGTGCTGTCCATGTACCCGGCGCAGATCATGTCACTTTTGATTCTCTCTGGATCCAGAGGTGAGCGTGGAATCAGTGTGTTGTAATGATCATTGCAGGCTGCTGTGCTGAGGATGGGAACCTCCAGCTGCTGCAGGGTCTTGGGTGGTTGGAGAGGCTCTGAAGGGACAGAACCGGGGGTGTGGCAGGGTTATTCCACCAGTGTCCTGAGCTCCTTGTGCCCGGCCCGCTGTGGTGTGGAGGAGCCATTTGTACCTTTGGGCAGCTTCCCACATGCCTGTGCCAGACGAGTCTGGCTGTCAAGGCACATTTCTGTGCATGCGACTATCTCCTAATATGGTCAAGTGCTGGCGTGTCCCCATGTGCATCAGTGTGTTTGCTGCACCTCAAAGAATACACACACACACACACACACACACACACACACACACACACACACAGGGTCCTCATCCCCTCCAGCAGGGGGCAGCACTGCCTCTCCTCTCCCTCCCCTCCCCACATGGCCCTGATCATGGCGGGTCATCTGCGACCCCAAGCCTCTAACACAGGAGCTCAATCCATTTAATGTAGCAAAGAGACGCTCCAGAGGTTACTTGCTCCCAGGCTATAAGTTCCTACTTGGGGAACAAGTGTTTGATAACGGGCTCTTCAGTCGAGCAGGGGAAGGTGGAACATGATCCAGTGGCTGGAAGTTGAAGCCAGACACACACAGCCTGGAAATGAGGTGTCAGTGTTTAACAGTGAGGGCGATTAACGGTTGGAGCAATTTACCAAGGGCAGTGGTGGATTCTTCATTTGTAAATCCAGACGGGGCGGCCAGCTCAGAGATCTGGCCTCCTTAAAGCAGCAATTCCTTCAGGGCCGTTCTCTGGCTTGTGCTCTCCAGGAGGTCAGCCGAGATGGTCACAGTGTCCATGACCACCAGAGCCCTTCTCATAGGAAGGTTTGTGGTGTCTGCCCCGGGCCCCGTGCTTTGGGAGCCCTGTGGGGCACAGGACAGTCTGAGGGATTAGTGGGGGCCTGGCGCTGGCAGCAGGGGCTGGGCCCACCTCCCTGCACTCACCGGCAGTGGTGGGAAGTGGAGTGACATGGCTGGGAGCCAGCGGAGCGGCTCAGGCTGGAGCCAGGTCGCTGCATTTCTCGCCAGTGTTCCCACTCCTGCACCAGGCCCCCTGCTACCCCCTCAGGCCGCGTCGCTCAGGGGAGGGGGCTTGGGGGAAGGGGTGGAATGGGGCTGGGGAGGGGGCGGAGCAGGGGCGGGGACAGAGCAGGGTACTTCTCTCCCCAACCCCCTAATGATTATGTTCTCCCAGTGCCTCTCTGAGACTTACCGCTCACTTCTACCCATCCCCAGCCGGTGACCCAACACTTATTCCCCACGGGGAACTGGCGGGAGGCACCTGGCAGGGAGATGGGCCGGATGAACTGTGTGGATTTCACTGGCTCCTTCAGCCTCACCAAGGCGATGTCAGCAACGTTGCTCTCGTTATTGTACCTGGGGTGGGGGATGATCTGCTGCACCTCGGCCAGGACTGGTTTTGGAGAGAGAGGGAGGAGCTGGTGCGCTCCCAGCACCACACGGTACTGGGCAGGGGACACGGGGCTGGAGGAGAGAAAAGGAAAAGGGGAAGACAGTGTGATACTGAGATGCAGCCGCCTCTGGGGTGGGCACAGCAGCAGAACAGCTGCACAGCACCGTGGGGATGGCTTGACCAAGAGCAGGGGGTCAATGAGGGGGCAGAGGCCACAAACAGATGTTGCAGCAACCCAAATAAGAGGAACCTGCCCCTCCCTTCCCCCCCCCCCCGCTGTTCCTGCCTTGGTTACTCACAGATCGAAGCAGTGAGCGGCTGACACCACCCACTGGGCTGAGATGAGGGATCCTCCACAGGTGTGGTAGTATTCACGCTTGTCATATTCCTGCACACTGACCTGCCAGGTCCAGTTACCCTTCTTGGCATCCTGCCCCCCTATGATACGGCTGAACACTGCACAAACCAGGGAGCCATGTTAACATGGGACAAAGTGCACATCTCCCACCCAGAACCAGGGAGAGAACCCAGGAGTCCTGGCTCCCACCCGCATCCGCACCCATAACCCACTAGACCCCACTCCCCTCCCAGAGCAGGTGATAGAGCCCAGGAGTCCAGACCCTTTACCTGGCTGGTCTTGACTCTCCTCTGCACCTGTGGAGCGAACAGAGATTTTGGGGAGACATTACAGAGTGAGGGCCTTAGGGGAGGAGCATCACTAGGGTCTGATTGGGGAGGGCGGAAGGTGGGGAGAAGAGCTGGAATAAAAACCCCCTCCACTGTCCCATAGCTCCTCCCATAATCTACCACTCAATAGGTGGCTACTATGCATCAGTAAGCTTCAGAGTGAACATTGACATGAGATGAAAGGGGGCTGCTTCCAGCTCTTTCAGGGCCACACGTCATCCCTCCACCCTGCAAAGCCCAAGGGGTTCAGGTGCAGAAGCTGAGAGGGTGCTGGGGCCGTGGCTCCTGTGGGAGTGAGTCAGAGGGGCTGGAGGGGTCATGCCAGCCCAGGCAGGGGGAGGGGGTGTCTCAGAGGTAGGTTCAGGGTCCCGTCATTCACAGCAGGGCCTGGGGACCGGCACATCATTTCTGCCCCTCAGTGCACAGAACCTGTTCTGCTCCCGTCCCCACAAACCCTTGAACCCAGGCCCTGGGAAAGGGACAGAGCCAGTCCACTGGGGCAGGATCATCCCCCTGAGTCGATTCCACCCCCAGGGGGGCAGGATGGTCCCCTCCTGTCAATTCAACCAGCGGGTGCAGGATCGTCACGTCCAGTCGATTGCCCCCCTCAGCTCTATTCCCCCCCGCAGGCTGCAAGTTCGACCCCTCTGGTCCGTTCCCCGTGGCTCTGCATCACTCTGGATCCCTTGCTCCCTCTTACCATGCGCTGGGGACGGCAGCACCAGCAGCAGGAGCAGCGCGGCCAGCTGGGAGCAGAGCCCCCCCATCATCCTGCCCCACAGGAGCCCTGGGTCGGGACGGCCCAGCTCAGCCTCCAGCCAGCGGAGCAGACAGCTCCTGGCTTCAAGGCAGCGAGTTATAAATCCAGCTGGAGCCGCCCCGTGGGTGTGGGGTGTGATTTCTGCCAGACCGACAGGCGTGTGCATCAAGGAGCCACGGCACCTCTGAGCCCTTATCTCTGGTCCCGTGGTTCTCTGGCTCGGAGCACAGCGTTTTCCTGTTTACATCTCTGATGTACAGGAAAGTGAAAGCAGAAGCTCACGGACCCTCAGCTCCACCCACCCCTTGCGCGGCTTAGCCGAGTTCTGGTCCTTGCAGGGCCATAGTCATGGGGAGGAGAAATCAGGGCTGTGACTCAGGCCTGCCCTGTGGAGCCATCCCCAGTCAGTGGATCCTGCCCAGGTTCTCCCAGGACTGTCCCATTGCTGGAGATAGCCAGGCTGGGCCTTCTGTCTGGTGCTCGGTGCCCACGGCGGGCCAGTGCTCTGGGTCAGGATCCCCCCAGCCGGCCAGTTCTTCCACACGCCCCCTGCTCCCCTCCATTTCCAGGGACCTGCCCTGCAGCCCTTTCCCCAGGCAGGTGTCGCAGGCAGCAGCCTCCCATGCTGCTCTCGCTCGTTGGCCTCCAGCAGCCGGGGGCACCAGAGAGATTTCCTGCCCACGCAGCAGTTTGGTGGCAGGGGGTAGCAGGTGGGGAGGGGATGGTACATGGGGGGGGGGCTATAGAAATACGCCGCCACCACTGAGCTCAGAGCAGCGTTTTTCCTTTACCCAGACGTGGCTGCTTCACTTTGCCCCCATCCCCCAAAATGTCACACCCTCTCCCCCCGCACAGCCCTGGCTGACGTATCCCAGCCGCAAACGCAGTCAGTCTCTGGAGCACCCGGCACAACGGGTCCCCGATCTCAGCCAGGGGGTCTGTGCAGAGCCCGGTGTGACAGGGGCCCCAATCTCAGTTGTGGGGGGGGGTGTCCTGTGCCGCATCTGGTGAGACAGTGGTCCTGATCTTCGTCAGCTGGGTCTCTGCAGCAGCCAGCATGGTGGGCGGCCTCTTCGCTCTGCCATCCCACAGCTAATAACAAGCGATGGAGCTAGCTGGAGACTGTTATGGTGGCCGTAGCGGGAGGCGACACCATCTGCTGTGGGGCAGATCATGGCTGCTGCTGGGAGGAGACCGAATTTGTGTAGACTGTTTATTAATGACTTTCAGAGCACGGGTCCCGGGATCAAAGCTACTGTGGGGCATGATCAGGCCAATTCACTGCCCTCCCCATCTGGGCAGGATCATTTCTGACCGTATATTCCCCAGCCGGGATGGAGACGCCCTATCAGGGCCCATCTTGCCCATCCCACATCTCCTGCCAGTTGCGCACTCACCCTTCAGCAGGGGCAGTGGCCACTAGAGAGCAGAGATCACCCCTGGTCCAGTGTATCTGGGCAGAGAAAGCAGTGATAACCCAGCTTCATGGTTCAATCCGCTCAACACCCCACCGGGCTGGGAGCCCTGAGCAAAGGGCAGGAATTTTTAGAATGCATATTGTTTGCTAAGGTGTGGACGTTAGATACCACACCCACCCCTTCTCAGCTGGCGGAAAGCATGCCAAAATAAATACGTACACTTCCTTTGTGGACTTGATCTGTTTATTCCGCACACACCTGCCCATCCACTGTCTGGTCTGAGTCATTTAACTCCTGACTTACAGGCAAGCAAACCTGCACTGTATTATGCGTAGGCTTGGCAGTATTAGACTTTTTTTAAAATGTTGACGGATAAGATCAATGTTCATTTTTAAGCATTTTGTATTTTATCGATTTAAATTTGCACAGCTAATTAAGAGTATGGGGGTTCATGCAATTTGAAGGGGTCAAAGAATAATTATTCTATGACAGTAGTTGTTGAGATTCATAAAGTTAAAGCTTTATAAGTGTTCGTAAACAAAATGTCAATAGCCCATGTCAAAATATGCAAAGTAGACATCCTTAAATCAAACTCTAAGAAGTTCTCAAGCAGCATTTTTCTTACTCTGCCTGTCTGTAAATTCTGATTATTATCTGTGGAAATATTTTTTCATCGGTTGCTGCGTGTGTGCGGTGAAATTGATGTTTACTGCTGTTTAGCAAAAAAATCGAATCCTGCCAAGCCTAGTTATGGGGTATTGTGAGGGGATGCAAGTTGCATTTTCACATGTTCCTTACGCTTGTTGCTGGCTCTATGAACCCTGAGGACAATCCAATATTTATGTCAATCACCTCAGCTGTCCATTTTTACACTGAAGTGTTTTTTAATGGCAATGCTCTTTGCAGGAGGGGAAGTTAGATTATTGGGAATCCTGTTGTATTCAAAGGAACAAGGATCTTCCAATACATGAAGATAGAAATAACTTACTGAGATTCTGAATGAATCCAAAAAACTTTTTCCACAAGTAGCACAAGAACTCAAAGCTCTCCCTCAAAGACCAATGGGTGGCAAGATGGAAGGATGCCAACATCCTGAACAAACACCTAATCAAGCACCCAACCAAATAATCTAGTTGCTTTTCACTTCCACAGAAAATATGGTCTACTTTCAAGAGCATCTTCACGTCACATGGCTGATGTGCCTACCTTCTCCATCAACGGGGACTGAGACGCAACCCTGTTTGTGACTGTGGAAATGGCCTTGAAACTATGAAACACATCATCAACCAATGTGCCGAACTATCATAGCCCGGTGGTATTTCTGCCATCTACTCCCTGTCAGCTGAAGCAATCAATTGGACATCTAGCATTTCTGTTGTTAAGCCATAGGAAAGAAGAAGAGGAAGAAAATAGGTTATTGCACTGGTTCTCAAACTTTTATACTGGTGACCCCTTTAACAGAGCAAATCTCTGAGTGCGACCCCCCCCCTTATAAATTAAAAACACTTTTTTATATATTTAACACCATTAATAAATGTGGGAGGCAAAGCGGGGTTTGGGGTGGAGGCTGACAGCTCACGACCCCCCAGTAATAACCTTGTGACCCCCTGAGGGGTCCCACCCCCAGTTTGAGAATCCCTGGGTTATTCATTGTAGCAACCTTAACTGTAAATTCACAAAGTTTTTGGTGTGGGAATTTCCTTGGCCCCCCCACTCCTCCCCCCAAAAGAACTATGGCGGGGGTGGGCAAACTTTTTGGCCTGAGGGCCACATCTGGGTTGCAAAGTTGTATGGAGGGCCAGGTAGGGAAGGCCGTGCCTCCCCAAACAGCCTGTCCCCTGTCCCCTATCCGACCCCACCCACTTCCTGCCCCATGACTGCCTCCCTCAGAACCCTGCACCCATCCAACCCCCCCTGCTTCTTGTCCCCTGACTGCCCCCTCCAGAAACCCCCCCACCTCCTATCCAACCCCCCCCCGGCTCCCTGTCCCCTGACTGCCTCCCTCAGAACCCTGCACCCATCCAACCCCCCCTGCTCCTTGTCCCCTGACTGTCCCCTCCAGAAACCCCCCCACCCTAACTGCCCCCCAGGACCCCACCACCTATCCAACCCCCCCTGGCTCCCTGTCCCCTGACTGCCTCCCTCAGAACCCCCCACCCATCCAACCCACCCTGCTCCTTGTCCCTGGACTGCCCCCTCCTGGGACCCCCTGCCCCTAACCACCGCCCCGGGACTCCACCCCCTATCCAACCCCTCTGCTCCCTGTCTCCTGACTGCCCTGCCCCCATCCACACCCCTGCCCCCTGACAGCCCCCCCCGGGACTGCCCCCCCATCCAACCCCTCTGCTCCCTGTCCCCTGACTGCCTCCCTCAGAACCCCCCACCTGCTCCTTGTCCCCTGACCGTCCCCTCCAGAAATCCCCCTGCCCCTAACCACCCCCCTGGGACCCCACCCCCTATTTAAGCCCCCTGCTCCTTGTCCCATGACTGCCCCCTCCTGAGACCCTCCCACCCTAACCAGGACCCCACCTCCTATCCAACTCCCCTCTGCTCCCTGTCCCCTGACTTCCCTGGCCCCTATCCACACCCCCGCCCCCTTACAGACCCCCTGGGACTCCCACACCCATCCAACCCCCCGTTCTCCATCCCCTGACTGCCCCCCCGGACTCCCTGCCCCTTATCCAACCCCCTGGCCCCGGCTCCCTTACTATGCCGCTCAGAGCAGCGTGTCTGGCAGCCGCGCGGCCCGCCGGAGCTAAACACACTGCCCCGCAGGAGCTCGCAGCCCCACCCTCTTACCATGAAGCTGGGTCTTCACATGGAGACAATTTCTGGCTCTTGTGGTTCGAGTGAAGCTTGAACATCGAATTGGGGCACAACCTGAAGACTCAGAAAGCCAGAAATGCTTGAAGCTGCATTTTCCCCATTTTGGTCCTTCCAGCTCCCCCCAAATTAATGGGTTTCCAGCCACTGGTGCCTAGAAGATTCCCAGAAATCTTGGAAAGGCTCCAATGTGGCGTTTAAACACTGTTGCATAGAGAGGGGCAGAGAAACACCATCGGGTGTGTATCGGGCCTCTGTCAGCTCAGCCACAGACGGTGGTGGTGGGAGCGACAGATAGCCTTCTGAGCTGGGTGACACCGTGTTACGGGTTGAGTTAACACCCCATTAAGGTTGTTGGGTTTGGACTCACCTTTCCATTCAGATAAGTGTCAGTATAGGGTCCTGTCCTGGGGTCACAGGACCTGTTCTACACCCTGGCTTTGATACAGCCCCTTGAGGGCACCTCTTCAGTGCCCCCAACGCCAAAGGGGTCCCCCTTTTCCGTCGGGGTCGGCCACACCACTGCAATGGTCCGTTGTACAAGGGACCCCAGCTGAGTTCACAGGCTCCGCCTGCCAGAGATTCCCCAGGGATCAGTGTCAGTTGTACAGTCCTTGGGGCGCCCGTTGTCTTGGCCAAACCTCCAGTGATGCGGGTCAGTTTCAGCCAGTCCTGTAACAACCCAGTCACCCCTCACCCCAGGCAGTAACATCACCCACACACCCCATGTTTCCTGTTCTGCCCCAAGAGCAGCTTTTAAACCCTTTTGCACCCCCTGGGTAACAGTGCACGGTAGAGAGGGAAACTGAGGCACGCACCAGCATCATAAATATATGACCGGAAATTCCTAGTCAATCACAGCCCCACCTCAGACAAAAGGTGGGTGTGAACCTGCCCCGGAGCTTTTGGCTGAGGGTTGTTTTAGGTGGTGGCAGGGGCGGGGGAAGAGAGATCACACAGGAGCTGAGGAGAGCAGAGAGTGTGGCTGAGGCAGGAGCCTGGGAACACAGCGTGACGCTGGGCAAAGCTAGACAGAGAGTTTGGGGCTGTGCTGGCTCAGGGGGCTGGGAGTGGGGCAAAAAGCTAAGAAAATTTCTTCCGTTCTTGGTTCTCCTGGCCCAGGTCCTGGTTTCGGAGCAGCAGGACGACAGAGGTTCCTTGCAAGTAAACAAGACGGCAGCACAGAGAAGAGCAAACTCCAGCCATTTCTTTGTCCGGCTGGGACATCCTGAGGGCCCCGACCCCTGACTAGCCACTCAGGTCAGAAAAATGCAACAACAGCCGGTGTCTCTTGGGACGGGGTTTCAGCTGAAGCAGAACAAGCCCCTCTTCGACCCCAAGAAGAGCATCCGTGGGGGCGCTAGGAGACCGGCTTGATCAGAGGATGCCCGTTGCTGTTTCATTTAGTCTTTTGTTAGGGTTGCTACAGTGGATCTAGTTGTTCCTCTTTCCAGGATGTGACAATCAGACCCCCACTCACTGGCCTCGCGAGGGAGCGGGTCAGTGACTGCGAGGTGAGGAGCGGCAAAATGTACATTTCTGGAGTTTCATCGCCCAGCCAGCTTGGCGATGCCTATAATTGCCGGAGTGTTTCCTTCATTCCCCGGCAGCCCTTGGGCATCGCCGGGCTGGGAGCTGCACTTTCTAGTCTCCATCTGCCGATAGCATCCGGGGAGGCTGCTCCTTGGACGACAGCATCACGGGGCATCTGTGTTCCCCACTAGCCGTGTTGCTGCTGTCTCTGCCCCCTGCTGGAGGGTGAGGAACGGGACCACTCCACGTGCTGCTTCCTTCCTTCCTTGGTGACAACAGGGCCGGGGGGAGGAGTGGGAGGGCAGAGCCCCCAGGGAGAGGGGAGGGATGGGAGGGCGTGAAACATGGAAAGATGATAGCGACCCCCTGTGACTTGGTCCCTGGAGTGCAGCCTGGACTGTGGAACCACTAAACCTTCCCAAATACATCGAGTGAGGGTGCCTCTCACACCGATGTCAGGCTACAAGCCTCTGACAGGCACCGCACTTACACAGCCATCCACAAGCAGGGACACACCCAGCTGAGTGACATGACTGCTTTCACAAGCCACCCATGAACCCTCAATGGAGGGGCTCCAGCCAGTTCCCCACTGCTCCCCAGCCTCCATGTTGGGTGAGGTTATGAGCTATTTCTGTGTATGTTACTGAAACATGCTGTGAGGTTGGGGGCACCCACAACCAGCCTTTCGGGTACAACAACTCCAGCCTCTTTAGGATACTTGCCGATTACTGCAGACAGCAAGCAGGAGACCAATATCTGAACACCTTGGTGATACACAGACACTGTGCTGCGGCCTACAGAAAAATTGAGGACACAAGAAAAGTGATGCCTGATTTGCCAGTGGGAGCACTGAGGTATGAGGGCCCGGTCCCTTTAGTGGTGCCTGCAATGTCAGAAAAGGAGGTGATTGTCAGAAGTACCGGCCTAAAAGGCAGTAAGGGAACATTAGCTGTGGCAGAGCAGCCAACCGAGGGAGGGCTCCCAGAAGGAGTGCTGGTTCTCAGTGGAGTCATAACCCTACCTGCTGAAGCCCAGGAGGAGGTGACTATCCTGGTTGCTAATGAAACACGCCGTGATGTGTTTGTAAAACCAGGGCAGAAATCTTTGAGCCTGAAAGCATTGTGAGACCGCAGTGTGAAGCTGAAGTTCCAATGATAGATCCTGCAAAGTTTGACTTCGGGGACTGACCACTGTCTGAGGAGTGGAAGGATCGCCTGAGGAAAAAGCTTTGCGAGAGATCCAAGGTGTTCTCACTACATGAGTGGGATGTGGGATGTGCCAAAGGAGTGGAACACCACATCAGGCTACAAGATCCCTGACCCTTCAGGGAGAGGTCTAGGAGGATTGCCCTCTCTGAGATGGAAGACGTACGCCATCATCTTCAAGAGCTGATCGCGACTGGTATCATTACAGAGTCCCGAAGCCCCTATGCCTCACCCATTGTGGTCGTTCGTAAGAAGAGTGGAAAAATCCGGATGTGTATTGACTACCGCACCCTAAACAGGCGCACTACAGTAGATCAGTACACCATGCCTCGAGTACAAGATGCCTTGGACTGTTTGCTGGGTAGCCAGTGGTTCTCTGTGTTGGATCTTCGGAGTGGATACTACCAGATCCCTCTGGGAGAAGAGGATAAGGAGAAGACAGCCTTCATCTGCCCGTTAGGGTTCTACCAGTTCGAACGCATGCCGCAAGGGATTTCTGGGGCCTTTGCTTCTCCCTGATCGGTACTGAATGCTGAAGTCATAGCTAGCCAAAGCGGCCACCCATCTTTGCCCTGTAGCATCCAACTTAGCGCTTGTTAACACATAGGTCAGTGGGTTGTTGTCTGTCCACACCTGGAACTGAGCACCATACAAGTAGTCTCGAAATTTCTCAGTGATGGCCCATTTCAAGGCCAAGAACTCCAGCTTGTGGATGGGATAGCGGGTTTCACTGTCAGACAGTCCTCGGCTGGCAAAGGCTACAGGTTTACGCTTGCCTTCCACCTCCTGGTACAGTACTGCTCCCAGACCCTCCAAACTGGCATCAGTATGCAGGGTAAATGGCTTGCTTGGGTCAGCAAAGACTAGGATGGGAGCATGAGTTAGGCGAGTAATGATTTCCCGAAAAGCCCTCTCAATCTCTCATCCCACCGTGGCCCAAAAGGTTCGAAGGGGCCATAGTGTCTCTGCACAGGAGGCTTTGGAGGCCTCCTCTTATTCTGGGTCTTAGATTTGTTCTTGTTGGACTGGTATCCCCTGGTAAGATCATTCAGAGGTTTTACAATCATAGCATAGTTCATGAGCGGCTCCCGTCAGCTGGGTGTGATCCTGCCCCCTTCCCTTTTTCTGTTCCTGGTCCCCCCTGCTGCCGGTTCTCATACTCAGGGTGCCTCGGCCCTCCGGCTAAGTCACACACAATCTAAAGACACACAAAGGAAGGAACCCCTTCCCGGGTAACACAGTCCAGCAAACAGTTGGCCTCTCTGGGGGTCTTGAGCCTCATCTCTGGGCCTGTCTAAACTCTAGAGCACATCTGTACTAGCAGAACTGTAGATATCTGATCCGGGGAGCTAGAGACTGTTTTTCGTTTGGCAATAAACCTAGCTGGGAGCCTTCGTACCTTATCGGAGTCTGTGATCATTGGGCAGTTTGCTCAAGATCTGCTGTGTCAGCGGTCTGCAGAGCTGGGGCAACACACAGAGGGAACACACACATGCAGCCGACTGTTATCAAGATTGAATAGACCACTGGTCTGGTGAGTAAGCGAGCTGTCCAGTGTAGGAATCGTTATCTAATATGACAGAAAACCACAAGCTAGGAAACCCCTTTAACTCCTCCCTGCAAAGCCCCACAGAGTTTAATAACTCATGGACCTGCTGGGTTGCTAGCAAAAGAGGGTCCATATGAATGTAAGCAGAGTCAGGCTGAGCTCTACCCTGAGACTGGTGGTGAATTGTGGCGAGTTGTGGAAAAGAACTTCAGGGGCTGGTCTTGTTTGCATAGACACACCCACCCCGTCTAGCATGAGCCCAAATGGTCACTGTGGCTGCTGCGGGGTCCCCAGTTTCTCTGTTCTTGGGGCAGGAAGAATAAAGTGTCCTTACCCTGATTATGTGAATCAAGGCCAGTGGAACTGTTTTATGACAGAGGGACTTGCCATCAACTCGCTAGACAAGGGACATGGGTTCCAAAACGCAGTGAAATGAGAGGGTCAGTTACAGACATTTGTACCTGGTGGGATGGGCCCTTTTGAGAACCTTAAATGTCTATTGCACCACCACCACTTTTCTCCAGTGTGGTGTATCAGAGCTAATTTTGATTCTATTAAGAGTCTAGTTACAAACTACTGAGCTGAATTCACTTTAAGCCAATGGTTCACCAGCACTGAGGCTCCCCTACTACAAGCTGAAATCACTAAAGAGCTAGAATTGCTAAGAGCTATAATTGCTGGGGGGGGGGGGGCAGCAGAGCAGAGGCATTTGCAGGACAGCTGGAGTGGCTCAAGGGACGGCTGGTGGAGTAGAGTTGAGCGGAGCAGCTCACGGGATGGCTGGTGGAGTGCAGTGGCTGGGGTGAAGGCTGAACTCTCGCTCACTACTCTGGGTCCCAACCCAGGGACCCTGCAAGGAGCAGCTACTGCTGCACTTCCTGGGCTGCTCCCCGCTCTGTCCCACCCTCTTCTTGGGTTCTCTGTCCGTTCCCTGTCTGAGCAGCGTCTCCCCCAGGTCTCCTCGCCTGAGAGTTTCTCTCTCTCTGTCCTGAGTTCCCAGGGTCTCTCAGGCCCCTGTGGCTGGGCAGCGTCCCAGGCCTGTCCCGGGGTGAGCAGGGCTTGGCCCCAGTCGCTTTCCCGGTGGCGTCTTTTACTCCTTTGTGACCCTTCTGGTCCAGCCAGCGACTGCCCTGCTCAGCCCCTGCAGCTCCTTTTAACTGAGCCTGCTGCACCCTGATTGGCTGCTTCCCTGCAGCCGTTCTAGGCAGGCCTGGAGGACCCCCCCTCATTGCTCCTTTTCCTGGGGGGGGGCGGTGTCCTAGGACTGCAGGACCTCCAGCAACAAGCCCTAAGGGGCCAGGTTCACCCCATCACAGGTGGGAATCCTGGTTGGACGGCACCTCCCATGAGCCTGGCCTCAGAGGACAAATAGACTTCATCTCCCATGATGCACCAGCAACTCCTTGTTTGGTGAGGGGAAGCCAGGCATCATGGCCCCAGTGCACCATGGGAGTTCTAGTCCGACCAGGGAGCTGGGCTGAGCTAGAGGAGAATGAGGCACCCAAACTACATTTCCCACAATGCACCACAGTGCCCTTTTTCGGTGAGGGGAAGCCAGGCATCATGGCTGTAGTGCATCATGGGAGGCACATGTGGCAGGATGGGGGAAGGTGCTTTAAAGCCACTATTGTGACCCTGAATTCGGGGACCCAGGGACCCAGGACCGCCCGGGGATGGAGGGTCCGAGCCTGAGTCAAGCTGGGAGCCAGGGTTCAAGCCCTGTTCTTTGCAGCCTAACCCTACCCCTGCTGGACTTGTGCTCTGGGAGGCTGCCCAAAGTATCCCACAATCCCACGGGCCGAATTTCTTTCTCCTCTGGCCAGTTCAGTTTTCCCAGGCTGCACCACCCCCAAAGGGGGAAAGGGCAGCAGCAGCTGGGGAGGGCGCTAGGGGGTCTGGGATGCGGGTGGTTGCACTCAGGCCTGCACAATGATGTGCAGATGCTGGAGCTCCGAGCTGGAACCCAGGGTTCAACCAGCCCTTACCTGGGGTTACAAATGATTCTAGATGCTCCAGCCCTAGGTTAACAACCCCAGGGGCTGCTAAATCCATTCCTGCTAACTCTGGGCTTACATCGCAGTGTAGACAGAACCATAGACATGGACTGCAAAGTTCTCTTGGGTGTCAGCCTCAGATTTGCTGGGCGAGGTGCTACCCAGACCCTCTTCTAGAGGAGAACACGGGGGACTCAGTTTATGTACATGGGGGGAATAGGCTGGCTTAACTATTCCAGAATAACTACACCCCAATAGCCACTTCAGAATAGCACCACAGCAGAGACTGTCCCAGAGTCATTGTGTTACCCGGTCAATTTGGGGCCCCCCGCCTATACCCTACCTAGGGCTCAAGGCATGACCCAGTCAATTTAAGGCACCCTCACCCTTTCCTTACAGAGGGTTCGGGGTGTAAGACACAGAAGAATGGTCACAGTGGGTCAGACCAAAGGTCCATCTAGCCCAATATCCTGTCTTCCGAGAGTGGCCTGTGCCAGGTGCCCCAGAGGGAATGAACAGAACAGGGAATCATCAAGTGATCCATCCCCTGTTGCCCAATCCCAGCTACTGGCAAACCTATCTGTACCCACGGGGATCAGGAAGAAACTGGGTCAATTTAAGTACCCGCCCTTCCCCTCAGAGCTCTATGGGTCTGCAGAACCTTTTCCCAGTGAAAGAGCCTTACACAGTTGTGCACTAAACATCTATTTGTTAGCAACATGCACTGAATACATATACCAAGCAAATCTTTCATGCTCACTGTGGTGTTATCTGGACCGATGATCTGCTAGGTCACTCCATCCTTGGCTCTGGGAGCCAGCCTGACCCAGCCTTGCTGGGAGAACCCCCACTCCTGGGCTGGTCACGCACAGCCTCTGGCATGTCAGCTGCTGCTTGGATTGAGCAACCAAATGACACTAGCCAACATCTCCGGTCCCAGACACAATCCTAGGAACCTCCATCTTGCAGTGTCCAGTTATGCCCGCTGGATGCTGCAAGCTTATATGAGTTCGTTAATTTAACAAAGAAATTGATATGTACCAGGCTTGTTATCCCAAGGGGAGTCTCTGACATGCTTCAAACCAAACGCACTGCTTCAGGTAGAATAAACAAACAGATTTATTAACCACAAAAGATAGATTTTAAGTGATTACAAGTCAAAGGAGAACAAGTAAGATTTGGTCAAATGAAATAAAAGCAAAAAGCTAATCTAATACCGCCAGACCCGTGAGAGCCGGTGTCACTGATGCGCTTTCGGGCGTCAGCCTCAGGCTGAGCCCGGCTGGGACAGGGGTTTTGAAAGTCCTCGGCTACAGGAAAGCGCTGCAAGTGCACAGTGCAGGTTGGGGCGGGGAAGAGAGCCAAGGCTGGGCTGCCGTGAGGAACAAACTGGAGTAGGCAGTATTTCTTTGTTTAATACGTAAGTTGCTATATTCTTCCCTTCCGTGTTGCTTGTGAGGATTGATAAGGATGTACCTGCAGGAGAAATGTAGCTGTCAAATAAATGCCATTTGTGTGAGAGAAGGTAAAAGAAATGTTCTCCCCCTCCCTCCCAGCTACATAAACAAGCCCTGGCTCAGGGCCCCTTCCTCCCTCCCCTGAGAACTGCTCATGAGGGAGATTTATGGCAACAGATTGTTGCAAAGAAATGTATCTTCAAGATAGAATGCCTGTATGACGTGTAGTGATAGATAGGGGTAGGTTTACTATCAGTGGGTGGCCATTTTTTTTGTTTTGGTTTAGTATGTACGTGCCTACATCCATTACAACACCCCAAAAACCCTGATTCAGTCATAGAATCACTTCCCCACTATATTTTTTAAATGCATGTGACCTTTCTGCCCATCTAAGTTGGCAGCAACAAGGGCCGGGTTCAGTATCCAGGGTTCCGTTTCAATAACACAATGCCAAACCGGCTCGAGCCCCCACCCAGTGACCTGGGACAATTACATAACCCCCCCCACCCCGGGTGCCTCTAGGAGGCAATACTTCCCCTCTCGCAAGCACAGAGTCTGAGTGTAGCAAAGTCCTTTTAATAAAGGAGGGAAACAATGTGGCATTACGTTGGGGAAACACCACAAACAGGATTCATAACACAAACCATGAGCAAAAGACCCACCCCCAAGTAAGTTTGGCAGTGTCCTTTTCCCCTCAGGATCTTAAGTCCAGCAACCCAAAAAATCACCCAACGTCCCAAAAGCCCAACACCCCAGTGCAGCCCCAAAGTTCAAAAGTTTTACCTCCCAGCCTGGGTGGAAATGGGGCGGGGGGCACAGATGTGTTTAGGGGCACCGTACAAGGTCCGAGGCCGACTGCCCCACCTCTCTGTGGAGTTCTGCTACAGCCTTCACCCCAGCCACTGCGCTCCACCAGCCATCCCGTGAGCTGCTCTGCTCAACTCTACTCCACCAGCCATCCCTTGAGCCACTCCAGCTGTCCTGCAAACTCCTCTGCTCTGCTGCCTCCTCAGCAATTTCAGCTCTTAGCAATTCTAGCTCTTTAGTGATTTCAGCTTGCAGTAGGGGAGCCTCAGTGCTGGTGCACCATTGGCCTAAAGAGAATTCAGCTTAGTAGTTTGTAACTAGACTCTTAATAAAATCAAAATTAGCTCTGATACTCCACACTGGAGAAAAATGGTGGTGTAATAGACATTTAAGGTTCTCAAAAGGGCCCATACCACCAGGTCTAAATGTCTGTACCTGACCCTCTCAATTCACTGGGTTTTGGAACCCATGTCCCTTGTCTAGCGAGTGCTACTTATTTGATGGCAAGTCCCTCTGTCATAAAACAGTTCCACTGGCCGGGATTCACATAATCAGGGTAACAACACTTTATTCTTCCTGCCCCAATAACAGAGAAACTGGGGACCCCACAGCAGCCACAGTGACCATGTGGGCTCATGCTAGGCGGGGTGGGTGTGTCTATGCAAACAAGACCAACCCCTCAAGTTCTTTTCCACAACTCGCCACAATTCACCGCCAGTCTCAGGGTAGAGCTCAGCCTGACTCTGCTTACATTCATATGGACCCTCTTTTGCTAGCAACCCAGCAGGTCCATGAGTTATTAAACTCTGTGGGGCTTTGCAGGGAGGAGTTAAAGGGGTTTCCTAGCTTGCGGTTTTCTGTCATGTTAGATAACGATTCCTACACTGGACAGCTCGCTTACTCACCAGACCAGTGGTCTATTCAATCTTGATAACAGTCGGCTGCATGTGTGTGTTCCCTCTGTGTGTTGCCCCAGCTCTGCAGACCGCTGACACAGCAGATCTTGAGCAAACTGCCCAATGACCACAGACTCCGATAAGGTACGAAGGCTCCCGGCCAGGTTTATTGCCAAACGAAAAACAGTCTCTAGCTCCCCGGATCAGATGTCTACAGTTCTGCTAGTATAGATGTGCTCCCGGACAATGGACCGGCTCAGTCAGTGGCAGGACTCTCCATTGCCCCCTAGGCTGGACAAAGACAACTCCTCAGGGGTCCATTTTTCACACAGGTACAAACAAGTTACACATCACTCCTGATGTATTGAGGTATAATCCCTCCTTGTACATGTTGGTTCAATTAACACAACTCTATCCATCATGTTACCCTTTTGCCTCTGTCTTTAGGATGGGTCGGCCTGTTCCTTGTTATCTGTGTGGAATGTGAAAGTATCAGAGCTCTGGTACCATCCTGGCATTGTTTATATCTCTAGTGTCCAGCACCTTTTAGGTGTGTCTCTTTGTCCCTTTCCTTGCCAGCTCCTGTGAGCAGGGCCTGCCTCTGGCTCACAGCTTCACTTTGCTTTACGTTAGCAAAGTCTTGACCATTACTTTAGTTCAGGCCTCAGGCCTCATACCAGGCCTCTGATATAAGGGTTTATGTTTCAGGGCCTCGTCTTACCCCAGTTTGTAGAACTTTGACTGCAAATTTAGTTTTGTTTCTTAAGTAACCAACTCTGATGTCTGCGCTTGCTGCTTATAATCACTTAAAATCGATCTGTCTGTAGTTAATAAACCAGTTTTATATTTTACATTAAAAAGGACGTTTTGGTTGAAGTGTTTGGGAAATTTCAGCTCAGTTTACAAAGGCTGGTGCATCTCCTCTGCAAACTGAGAGAGGGGTGAACTGGGTAATGAACTCATACCAGCAGGCTTCTGGCCACTGCCAGACAGGACAGCTCTGGGGTGCAAGGCGGAGGGGAAATTGACTGGGGCCTCTCGACTGTTGGTTCATGAGTGGCTGGGAGAAACATCCATGTATCTCAGCTGGGCGGATCCCTGCCTGTGGGTGTCTGTGTGGGTGCAGCACCTGCCAGAGGCCTGTGGCTTGTCACAGCATCACAGCGTGAGAGGCTCACCCCAGGTCAGTGGGGCAGAGGGGTCTGTGGTCCCACAGCCCAGGTTGCACCCCGTGAGGAAATGGCTTGGGTGAGGTTCAGAGCAACAGTCTCTGAAGTGCAATGAACTTTACAGTCACAACAAATGTATGAGTCCGGTGTCTTCTTCCAGGACCTGGCTGTGCTGTGGGTGGGGTTTCCCCGGGATGCTTTTGGGGTCTGTGTAATGTAACCCCCTCTGAACCTTCAGTTCCAGCCTCCTGCCTGGCCCTTAACACCCTCTCCACCGGCTCTGTTCCCGTCGGAGAGGTGCACATCTCTGGGGAATGGGCTGGAGGGGACGATCCTGGCCCCTGGGGAGGGGAGAATAGACAGGAGACGACCCTGCCTTGCGTTGTGACTGCCCTGGGGCCAGAGGGTTTGGCCGGAGCCCTGGCAGAGACACAGCCCCCTCGGGAACTACTGGGTGTGACCACTTCCTCGCCACACAGAAATAACCTGGCAGGCGCCTCTTCTCAGGAATGAGGTGTTTCTTAGATCGAAAACAAAACCCTCCTTATCAAATACTTGATTCTTTCCAGTGCTGGTAACAGTCCCCCAGCAGCCAGCACTGCAATGCAGCCACCTCTGGGGTGGGTTCTTCATATATTTCTTAATGGATCTTTTATGTTTGGAACTCACTGCCACATGAGCCCCGCTCTGTTCAGAGCCTGAGCTGAGATTTCCCCAGCACTTCAACCAAAACTAACTTTTTAAGGTAAAATATAAAACAGGTTTAACTACAGACAGATCAGTTTTAAGTGATTATAAGTAACAAGCACAGAAATCAGAGTTGGTTACTTAAGAAACATAAAATAAATAAATTTGCAGTCAAAGTTCTAGAAACTAAACAGGATTTGAATGAAGCAGAGTCTCCCCCTAACAGATGGTACAAACTGGTCACAGATCCTCAATACGTAGGCTGGGACTCTTTCCCAGCCCGGGACCACCCTCCCCTAGTTCAAAGTCTTTGTCCTCCAGACGTGTTTCCAGGTGTCAGTTCCCCGCTTTTATAGTTTCTTACAGCTTCCTGGAAAGATCCTTGCTGTGAAGTGGGGGTCAGGCAGTCCCCATTGGTCAAGCAGTCTCCACTGTATACGTGTTCCCACTGAGAAGTCTCCACTGTATGCGTGATCCCTCTGAGAAATCTCCATTGTCTACAGTTCCTGGGACAGTGGATTCTTTCCTTGATGGGTGTTGATGAGCCATTGACCCGCTGTCTAGCTGTTTATGGCTACTCCTTTTTTGTACCTGAAAGGCTCGTTGTGGGTGTCTCCCAACCTCACAACATTTTTCAGTGACACACACATAGCAAAATCTCATAACTTCACATACAGTGGCAGCACACACAACTCAATAAGATATTAATGTTCAACAGATCAAGACTTTTCAAATGATGCCTCAGAAGATATGTGTGCCGGGTTCGGTCACAGAGACCCCCTTGGGACTATCACCTGATGTGCTGAGACTGCCTCTGAGCCCATTTTCCCTGCCAGCCTGGGACTCCAGACCCCTGCCTTGTTGAGCCAGACATGCTCGCCTGCTGCAACACAGACCCAGAGTCTAAACCATGACCCCAAAGCTGCAGACTTAACTGAAAACAGCTTAGCAAATAGTCCTGTATCCAGCACCCAGACACCCAGCTCCCAATAGGATCCAAACCCAAAATAAATCCGTTTTACTCTGTATAAAGCTTATACGGGGTAAACTCATAAACTGTCCGCCCTCTTTAACACTGATAGGGAGACATGCACAGCTGTTTGCTCCCCCAGGTATTAATCACTTACTCTGGGGTTAATTAATAAACAAAAGTGATTTTCTAAAGTATAAAACGTAGGATTCAAGTGGTTTCAAGTAAAACAGACAGAACAAAGTAAGTTACCAAGCAAAATGAAACAAAACACGCAAGTCTGAGCCTAATACATTAAGAAACTGATTACAGGTAATATCTCACCCTCAGAGATGTTCCAATCAGCTTCTCTCACAGACTAGACTCCTTCCTAGGCTGGGCCCAATCCTTTCCCTTGTACAGTCCTTGTTAGTTCCAGCTCAGGTGGTAACTAAGGGATTTCTCATGACTGGCAGCTCCCTTTGTTCTGTTCCACCCCTTTTTATATCTTTGGCACAAAGCGGGAATCCTTCCTCTCTCTCTCTGGGTCCCCACCCCGCCTTCTAAATGGGAAAGCACCAGGTTTAAGATGGATGCCAGTACCAGGTGACATGGCCACATGTCCTGTGAGACCCCCAAGCCTTCATTCTTCCCTGCCTAACTCACAGGAAGGCTTTCAAGTAAACAGAGCCATTTACAACCAATTGTCCCGGTTAATGGGAGCCATCAAGACTCCAAGCCATTACCGGTATTAATGGCCCACACTTCGCAAAGTTACAATAGGACTTTACAGTAATACTTCATATTTCTAGCTTTAGATACAAGAATGATACATTTGTAGAAATGGGAGGACCACACTCTGTAGATTATAAGCTTTGTAATGATACCTTAAAGGAGACCTTTTGCATGAAGCATATTCCAGTTACATTATATTCACACTCATTAGCATATTTCCATAAGACTTATGGAGTGCAACGTCACACCAGGCCCTGCACAGACCCCCCGCACTGAGATCTGGGCCCCACTCACGCCAGGCCCTGCACAGACCCCCTGACTGAGATTGGGGCCCCTCTCACGCCGGGCTCTGCACAGACCCCCGCACTGAGATGGAGGGTTCGTTGTGCCGGATGCTGCAGAGACTGACTGCGTTTGCAGCCGGGATACCTCAGCCAGGGCTGTGCGGGGGGAGAGGGTGTGACGTTTTGGGGGATGGGGGCACAAGTGAAGCAGCCACGGCTGGGTAAAGGAAAAACGTTGCTCTGAGCTCAGTGGTGGCGGCGTGTTCCTATAGCCCCCCCCACCCATGTACCATCCCCTCCCCACCTGCTACCCCCTGCCACCAAACTGCTGCGTGGGCAGGAAATCTCTCTGGTGCCCCCGGCTGCTGGAGGCCAATGAGTGAGAGCAGCATGGGAGGCTGCTGCCTGTGACACCTGCCTGGGGAAAGGGCTGCACGGCAGGTCCCTGGAAGTGGAGGGGAGCAGGGGTGTGGTGCTGAAGAATGGACAGCGGGGGGTTTCCTGACCCCAGAGCACTGGCCAGCCGTGGGCACCGAGCACCAGACACACGGCCTGGCCCGGCTACCTCAGGCAAAAGGACAGTCCTGGGAAAACCTGGGCAGGGAGTCACAGCCCTGATTTCTCCTCCTGACAGGTATGGCCCAGCAAGGACCAGATCTTGGCTAAGCTGCACAAGGGGTGGGTGGAGCTGAGGGTCCGTGAGCTTCTGTTTTCACTTTCCTGTACCAGAGGGGTAGCTGTGTTAGTCTGGTTCTGTAGAAGCAGCAAAGAATCCTGTGGCACCCTACAGACTGCAAAACGTCTGTTAGTCTATAAGGTGCCACTGGATTCTTTGCTGCTTCTACTTTCCTGTACATCACAGATTTAAACAGGAAAACGCTGGGCTCCAAGCCAGAGAACTACGGGACCAGAGATAAGGGCTCAGAGGTGCCGTGGCTTCTTGATGCACACGGCTGGCGGTTAAGTGGTCTGGCAGAAATCACACCCCACACCCACGGGGCGGCTCAAGCTGGGTTTATAACTCACTGCCTCAAAGCTGGGGATTTCCTGCTCTGCTGGCTGGCGGCTGAGCTGGGCCGTCCAAACCCAGGGCTCCTGTGGGGCAGGATGATGGGGGGGCTCTGCTCCCAGCTGGCTGCACTGCTCCTGCTGCTGGTGGTGCTGCCGTCCCCAGCGCATGGTAAGAGGGACCAAGGGATCCAGAGCGATGCAGAGCCACGGGGAATGGACCAGAGGGGACGACCCTGCAGCCTTGGGGGGGGGGATCGACTGGATGAGACAATCCTGCCCCCTGCGAGTGGAATTGGCAGAAGGGGATGATCCTGCCCCCCGGGGGTGGAATCGACTCGGGGGGAAGATCCTGCCCCAGTGGACTGGCTCTGTCCCTTTCCCAGGGCCTGGGTTCAAGGGTTTGTGGGGACGGGAGCAGAACAGGTTCTGTGCACTGAGGGGCAGAAATGATGTGCCGGTCCCCGGCCCTGCTGTGAATGATGGGACCCTCAGCCCACCCCCGAGACACCCCCACCACCCCCAACACGGCTGGCATGACCCCTCCAGCCCCTCTGACTCACTCCCACAGGTGCCACGGCCCCAGCACCCTCTCAGCTTCTGCACCCAAACCCTCTCCCGCCCTTGGGCTTTGCAGGGTGGAGGGAGGACGTGTGGCCCTGAGAGAGCTGGGAGCAGCCCCCTTTCATCTCATGTCAACGTTCACTCTGAAACTTACTGATGCACAGTAGCCACCTATTGAGTATGTAGATTATGGGAGGAGCTATGGGACACTGGATGGGGTTTTTATTCCAGCTCTTTTCCCCACCTTCCACCCTCCCCAATCGGACCCTAGTGATGATCCTCCCCCAGTGGCCCTGACTCTGTAATGATTCTCCAACATCTCCATCCCTCCGCAGGTGCAGAGGAGAGTCAAGACCAGACAGGTAAGGAGTCTGGACTCCTGGGTTGTATCACCTGCTCTGGGAGGGGAGTGGGGTCTAGGGGGTTGGGGTTGGGACCAAGGACTCCTGGGTTCTGGCTCTGGGTGGGAGATGTGCACTTTGTCCCATGTTAACATGGCTCCCTGGTTTGTGCAGTGTTCAGCCATATCATAGGGGGGCAGGATGCCCAGAAGGGTCGATGGCCCTGGCAGGTCAGTGTGCAGAAATATGACAAAAACCATGAATACGACCACGTCTGTGGAGGATCCCTCATCTCAGCCCAGTGGGTGGTTTCAGCCGCTCACTGCTTCCATCCGTGAGTAACCCAGGCAGGACCAGGTTGGGGAGGGGCAGGTTCCTCTTATTTGGTTTGCAGCAACATCTGTTTGTGGCCTCTGCCCCCTCATTGCCCCCCCTGCTCTGTTCTGCTGCTGTGCCCGCCGCAGAGGTGGCTGCATCTCAGTATCACACTGTCTCCCCCTTTTCCTTTTCTCTCCCCCAGCCCCGTGTCCCCTTCCCAGTACCGTGTGGTGCTGGGAGCGCACCAGCTCCTCCCTCTCTCCCCAAAACCAGTCCTGGCCGAGGTGCAGCAGATCATCCCCCACCCCCGGTACAATAGGACGAGCTTCGTTGCTGACGTCGCCTTGGTGAGGCTGAAGGAGCCAGTGAAATCCACGTTCATCCGGCCCATCTCCCTGCCGGGGGCCACCCGCCAGTTCCCCGTGGGGAAGAAGTGTTGGGTCACCGGCTGGGGAAACGTTGAAGTGACCAGTAAGTGTCAAAGGTCTCAGAGAGGCACTGGGAGAACATAAATGTTATGGGGTTGGGGAGAGAAGTTCCCTGCTCTGTCCCCGCCCCTGCTCCGCCCCCTCCCCAGCCCCGTTCCACCCCTTCCCCCAAGCCCCCTCCCCTGAGCGACGCAGCCTGGGGGGGTAGCAGGGGGCCTGGTGCAGGAGTGGGAACACTGGCGGGAAATGCAGTGACCTGGCTCCAGCTTGAGCCGCTCCGCTGGCTCCCAGCCGTGTCGCTCCACTTCCACCACTGCCGGTGAGTGCGGGGAGACAGGCCTGACCCCTGCTGCCAGCGCCAGGCCCCCACTAATCCCTCAGACTGCCCTATGCCCCACAGGGCCCCCAAAGCACGGGGCCCGGGGCAGACGCTACAAACCTTCCTATGAGAAGGGCTCTGGTGGTCATGGACGCTGTGACCATCTCGGCTGACCTCCTGGAGAGCACAAGCCAGAGAAGGTCCCTGAAGGAATTGCTGCTTTAAGGAGGCCAGATCTCTGAGCTGGCCGCCCCATCTGGATTTACAAATGGAGAATCCACCACTGCCCTTGGTAAATTGCTCCAACTGTTAATCGCCCTCACTGTTAAACACTGACACCTCATTTCCAGGCTGAGTGTGTCTGGCTTCAACTTCCAGCCACTGGATCATGTTCCACCTTCCCCTGCTCGACTGAAGAGCCCCTTATTAAACACATCTTCGCATTGTAGATACGAATAGACTGGGCTCAATTCACCCCTTAACCTTCTCTCTGTGAAGTTAAATCGATTGCGCTCCTGAGTTAGAGGCCTGGGGTCCCGGATGATCAGGGCCATGGGGGGGGCAGCACTGCCCCCTGCTGGAGGGGATTTTGTGTGTGTGTGTGTGTGTATTCCTTGTGGGGCAGCACTGACACACACAGGGGCACGCCTGCACTTGGCCATAGTAGGAGATAATCACATGTGCAGAAATGTGCCTTGGCAGCCAGACTCCTCTCCAGAATGGCTCAGGCCCGGGGGAACCTGCTCACGGGCACAAACGCCACATCTGGACCCCGGCGCGCTGGGTTCAGGAAGCACCAGACTCTGGTGGAATAACCCTGCCGCACCCCCGTTCTCCCCCTTCAGAGCCTCTCCCACGACCCCAGACCCTGCAGCAGCTGGCGGTTCCCATCATCAGCACAGCAGACTGCAACAAGCGTTACAACACACTGAATCCACGCTCACCTCTGGGTCCAGAGAGAATCAAAACCAGCATGATCTGCGCCGGGTACATGGACATGGGCAGCCCCAAGGGATTCTGCAAAGTGAGAGCCTTTCCTCCCAGTGATTGTGGGTATTGCACCTCCGCTGCCCAGACCCCAGCTGAGACCACGGCCTGAGTGTGCCAGGTGCTGCACAGACCCCGACCGAGACCAGGGCCCCAGTGTGCCAGGTGCCACCCAGATCCCGGTTGAGATCAGGGCCCCATAGTACCAGCTGATGCCCAGACCCCTCTGACTGAGGTCGTTGCTCCTGTTGCTCAGACCGGGTATGTTCTGTGCCCCTCATCCGGCCTTCGCTCTCACGGTGACAGCGACGGGAATTGGGGCCCTGACCCCCGTTTCTCTCTCTCTCTAGGGCGACTCCGGGGGGCCTCTGGCCTGTCAGCAGGGCGGCACCTGGTACCTGGCCGGAGTCGTGAGCTGGTATCTGACCAGAAAAGTGAGTGGAATCGTCTGTTCTCATCCCAAGTTCCCCGGGGTCTTCACCCGGGTGACGGCCTACGACAGCTGGATCCAGGAGCATGTGAAGGGTGTGGGCCCCCTGCCAGCGCTTCTCCAGCTGCACTGACACTCGCCGCCCTCCTCCTTGCAGCCCCGTGAGCCACGCGCGGACCTGCCCCTGGCACTGCCAGGCCGACCCCCCTCAGGATGTCTGTAGACCCCCCCCCTTGACACCGGGTGTGGGCCCCGCGCTGCTGGGGTCTGCGGGATGCGGCTGGGAGAGGCTGGTGGATGGAAGCACGGGGGGGCGGGGGGGCGCTATGGGGAGGTGAGGGTGGGGGGGGTTATATCCTGCTTTTCCTGCAGCGCTGCAGCGCCCCCTGGGGGTGACTGGGAAGCCGACAGGGACGGGCCCCGCAGCTGCTTTTATCCCCTGACTTGTGCTCTGAAAATTATCAATAAATCGGCTTTGCAAGCAACTGCCCCGCAGCAGCTGGCGCCGCCCCCCGCTGGGACAGTCCTGCCACGGCAACAGCCTCCCACGGGCTCCATGGTTTAGCTGAGTGTAGGGGCCTCCCATCGCGCTGGGCGCTGCACAGACACCCCCGACCGAGATCAGGGCCCCCATCATACTGGGTGCTCCACACACCCACCCAACCGAGATCAGGGCCCCCATCGCCCCAGGCGCTGCATATACACCCGCCAAACGAGAATGGGGCTCCCAGCACACTGGATACTGTGCAGACCCGCCCTACCGACTGGGAACCCCATCACGCCGGGCGCTGCATGGGTCTCCTTGACCGAGATCGGTGCCCCATTGTGCCAGGCGCTGCACATACCTTGAGTCAGATCAGGGCCCCATCTTGCCAGGCACTGCCCAGGCACACGTTATGAGACAGTCCCAGGCCTCCCAATCACAGACAAAAGATCCCAGCTGGAGACAGACAGACAGACGGGGAAGCACCAGGGAGCAACGGGACAGTGCTGGTCACCGTGACGGGCTCTGTTCTTTGCCCAGTCACTCACCCACCGCCCCGGTAGAGCTTCCCTGCTGGACACTCACCAGGCTACGGTGTGAGGGTCTCAGTGCATCAGGTCCCATGTGCTTTAATCCCCCTGTGGCTGAACAGAGCCCAGGCACGGCCCCTCGCTGGGTCCCCAGGTGCCCCCTGTGCAAAATTGTGGGATTTGGGCATTTTTAAACATTTTTAAAATTTATTTAAATGTTCAGAGTTGTGGGAAATTATGGAGGTGGGGGTCAGACAATGTGGGGATCAGACAATAATTAGATAATGAGAAAAAGCACAGGAGTCCTTGTGGCACTTTAGAGACTAACACATTTATTTGAGCATAAGCTTTAGTGGGCTACTGCAGGCATCTGATGACGTGGGCTGTAGCCCACGAAAGCTTATGCTGAAATAAATGTGTTAGTCTCTAAGGTGCCACAAGTCCTCCTGTGCTTTTTGCGGCTACAGACTAACACGGCTGCTACTCTGAAACCTATATAATGACAGTGGATGCTAAAAGCTAAAGCTTTAGAACCGTTTAAATACAACCTGTCAATATCCCTCATCAAAAAAGTACAAAGTCAATCGCCATAAAGCAAAATCTAACAGGTTCTCAAAAAGCCTTTTTCTCACTGCGCCTGTCTGCACATTTCGATTCTTACCGATGGAAATATTTAGGCAGCAGTCTCTGTGTGTGTGCAGTGACATCAAAGTGGGGGAGGGAATATCTTTTATCAGACCATCTTCCATTGGTGGAAGAGACAAGCTCAGGACCTCCCCAAAGCTCTGGTTCGGGTCTGGGCTGAAGAAAACCAGAAGAAGATTTGAAGAACAGAAGCTCCGTGTTGCTGGAAAGCTTGTCTCGCTCACCAACAGAAGCTGGTCCAACAAACGATATTCCCTCCCCCACCTCATCTCTTATATCCTGGGACCAACTCGGCTTCGACAGTGCGAACAGCTACGGTGAAACCGACATTTACCGACACAACTCCAGCCCTTCCCAGGCTGGTAGCGCAGGAGCTCAGGCGCGGTGATCACCATGGTCCCGTCTGGCTTGAGAATCGACGTGTCTGTGTCTGGACTTTCAGACGTGACCCGGGCGGCATCCCAGAGATCACAGGACGGGGACTGCAGCGAAGAGCAGGCCTGGCTCCTCGCCCCGATTTCTCCTCCGAAGGGAAACAGCTCGGAAGTCAGGGAAACCGCCCGGGGGCCAAACTGGGGAACCGGGTGTAAATACTCTGCTGTGGATTCGACTGCAAATCTCTGGTCCTGGCGGGGGAGGGGAGGAGAGACAAAGGCCCCGGCTCAGACGTGCCGGGGGCTTCTCAGCAGAGAGCCACAGAGTCGGGGGACCCCCAGGGTCGGCTAGTCCCAGCCCCGGCCGAGATGCAGGATTTGTTGTGTCTAAACCACCCAGGACAGATGGTTTCGCAGCCGCTTTCTGAAACCGCCCAGTGAAGGAGCTTCCAGCCCCTCCCAAGGCCTCCTGGGAGTGGGGCCTCCACTGTCCTGCTGTTCTTACCCAGCCGGGGGCCGGCCCAGATCGGCCCCAGCTCCGAGCTGCCCGGCCCCAGGGCTCACGTGGGGCTGGCCCGGGGCGGGGAGCGGGGGGGGGGGGGGGGGGGGGGGGGCTGGGCTCCCAGCTGGCCTGGCTGCTGGTGCTGGTGCGTGTTCCCAGCTAAGGGGGGGCCAGAGCAGCCTCCCACCGAGAGAGAGTCACAGACATCTGGGGGGGGGGCAGCCTGGAGGGGCAAATCTGTCCGGGGGGGAAATCGATTGGAGGGGGAGATCCTGCCCCCCCCCGGGATGGTAGTGCCCCCCTCCCCCCCTCTGTGACCTGCCCCACAGCTCGCTCTGTCTGCCCGGAATTTTCTCCGGCAGAACCGAAAGTAAAACTTCCCCTGGTTTCTGTTTCCTCCTGCCCCGCAGCCGGGCGCTGACCCCGCAGGAGATTGGCTCCTGGGGCGGGAGGGGTGTAGCCAGAGAGGAGGCTGTTAATAGCCACTGCTGGTGGGGGCTGGGAGCCAGGACTCCTGGGTTCTCTCCCCAGCTCTGGGAGGGGAGTAGGGGCTGGTGGTTAGAGCAGGCGGGGCTGGGAGCCAGGACTCCTGGGTTCTCTCCCGGCTCTGGGAGGGGAAGAGGGGCCAGGACTCCTGGGTTCTCTCCCAGCTCTGGGAGGGGAGTAGGGGCTGGTGGTTAGAGCAGGCGGGGCTAGGAGCCAGGACTCCTGGGTTCTCTCCCCAGCTCTTGCAGGGAAGTGGTGGTGGTGGGGGGGGTAGAGTTCCTGGTGTGCTTTCTGTCATAAAATGGAGGTAAAATTGATCATTGAAACCTTTTGCAATTTGTGGGATTTTTCCCCCCAGACAGAGACAGCTCAGAGAATTGCCATTGTTCAGCTGAACAAAGTGGCAGCCGAACTCTCGCATCCGATCCGGCCTTACCCTGCAGCGCGCTGGGGGAGGGGCTCCCTGCTGCCATCTAGTGGTGGGAGTGAAGCGTCAGCGGGTGAGGGATGAGTCCCGGGATCAGCTGCTTCTACCAGATACTCTGAGAAGGGACATGCCACGGTCTTAAAATGGCTGGAGAGTTCAGGGGTGTAAAACCATAGCCAAGCGCCGGGTGAATTTCTGCTGGGTGGGTGTAGAACTCGGGCGCATGGAATGTGATTTTCCTTGCAAGAAAGGGCTCCCCTAAGACAGGCAGCGCCCGACGTGGCGGTAACTTGCGGGGGCACCAATGGGGCAGGTTGCTGCTGACGTGGTTTGGACTTTGCCTCAGACAGACTCTAGTGGAGAACGTTGGCTGGTCGCTGTGGCCACCTTCACAACCCAGCCCCTAAGAAATCCCGAGTCTGTGACAGTAGCCGGGGTCCCAGGGAATGAATCCTTCACCAGGTCTGGGCTCCCAGGTGGGTTACACAGAGATCATGGGCGAAGCTTTGACTCCAAAGTGTTTCAACAAGTTGGTTAGATTTGAGGGATCCACTGTTCACCCCTCTCCAAGCAACCAGCTCAGGCTCTCTGCAGACTCAGGCAGTGTTGCTCTCAGTCACACTCAGGGCAGCTCTCCCTTCTCATTGCAACAGGGTCAGGCTCCCTGCAGACTCTGGCATGTGGGCATTGCTGATAGATCTCAGATCCTTTCCCATCTCCATCTCACACTGTCCACAGACAGTGGATGGTTTCACTGCTGGGTGAACGGAGGAGGGAGAGATGCGGGGGACGTCACAGTGCCATCATGAGAGTGGTGAAGAGAAGCCTGTAGGTGCTGAAGGAGGATCTGGCATCATTTATTGCAGAGAGGCTGTTTTCTGTACTGGTGGCTCATCCCCTGGAGACCATGTGCCCCCATATCCATTCACCGTAGGCCACTGTCCAGACATAGACACCGGGACGATTGGGCTGGCCACAGCCGTCCCCCCAACTCACAACCCCCATCAGGAACCAGGTCCCATTGTGGTCACAGGTCAGTGGCCCCCCAGAGTCACCCTGGAGGAGTAGAGAAATTGGGATTAATGAGGGTCTCCCCCCTGATGACCCTATCCCCAGGCATCCAGCCCCTTGGGACTGTAGGCATATGGGCCATCCCATGGCCCCACCCACAAGTTTTGTCCACACCAACATGAGAAGTGAAAGGAGTTTGCTGTGCTTTTCCAGCTCACTTTCCCTGAAGGAGGCTTTGGTAGCGGAAGTGAGAGTCCCCCAGGACATTCACAGGTGCTGGGGTGGCTGTGTTCTTCCTCTCCTGCCCTACACAGAGACCACTGGCAGAGCTCCCCAGAGCAGTGGGGCTGGGAGTTGACACCTTGAATATTCAGGCATGGGGTATTTTCCCATCCCACAGTGACTGGCTCAGGCTCTCTGCAGACTCAGGCAGGCCTCAGTTACTGTCTAGCCACATTCTTCCTCTTTTCTATGCAAACACAAAGGTTCAACTATTACTTCAATAAAATATAAAAGCTGGGGCTCTGCCCTAATCCCAGGACTCCAGGAGCTGGGGCTTAGGCACAGGGCTGTGACTCCACCTGGCTCTAAAAGTCAGAGATGCACCTGCCAGCTGGGAGGAACCATGTCTGGAGCTTTGCAAATGCAGCAGCCGTTTTACCTTCGATAGGCCCTAGATGGTGACGGGGAGACGCACTGGGGCTCACCTGCATCCAGCTGGCCCAGAGCCCTCTCTCACCTGGCAGGAGTCCCTCTTCCCTTCTGCATAGCTGGCACAGATCATGTTGGGTTTAATGGGGTCCCTGCCGATGTTCGGGGCCAGGTCGATGTTGTAGAGGGCGTTGCAGGCTGCAGTGTCCATCAGCTGGACCGGAACCTCCTGCAGCGTCTTGGGGGGTGGGAGAGAGACTGGGGGGTGGGGAAGGAGCTGGGACACCCACAACTGGGGCTGAATTAATGCAGGAGCGAACCCCTACACAGACGCCCAGGCTAAAGGGGGCCCCTGCAAAAAGATCTCCGGGCTGCCAAAAGTGCAGATCTTTTCGGGGGTCCCCTTAGCCTGGGGCCGTGGGCTGCACCACTAAAGCCCCTGAGTTCCAGCCCCACCTAGTGTGGGGGCAGCTCTGCACACTCCTGTTCCCCCCTCTCAGCCCCGCCGGGCTGGAGCTGTGAGCGCTGGGGAGCTCCGTCTGCATGCTGCCCTCGCCTGCAGGCTCTGCCCCCGCAGCTCCCATTGATCGGGCATCGGGGGGGCGGTGCACAGAGCCACAGCCAGGGATGTCCGTGCCATGCCGGCAGCCTCAGGCTCAGTCAGGAAGGAGCAGCATGGGGCCAAGACAGACCAGGTGCCTGCCTCAGCCCAGCTCTGCCACCAAACAGGAGCTGCCCCAGGGACGCGGCCCACATCCCGATCCCCTGCCCCAGCCCTGATCCCCCTCCTGCACCATAACTCCCTCCCAGAACCCTCACTCCAACTCCCACCCCACTCCAGCACCCCGACTCCCAACCAGACCCCACATCCCAACCTCCTGCCCTGAGTCCGCTCCTGCACGCCAAACCCCTTGAGCCCAGCCTGGACCCCCTCTCCTGCCCCCCAAATGCACCCTAAGCTGAAGGTCTCACCCCCTCCTGCACCCAACCCCCTGCCTTCTCCCACACTTTTACCCCACATTTTTGGCTGCATCCTGAGCCTAGGGAGCCCCACAAAATCTAATATCCCTGAGCCCTCAGAGAAGTTAATAGATCCTTGGCTGCAACCCATGCCCATGCCTGGCAATTCCCTTTCCCCATATACCTCCCCAACCTACTTCCTGGTCCTCCTGCCGGCAGGGGGCAGCAGAGAGCTGGGTGAGGATTATTTCAAGATGCAGCAGGAATCACGGGGCTCCAGGAGCTCGGGGTTTGAGTCACAGAGTGATAGTGCATCTCCCGCGGGGGATGGTCTTACCCGCAGAAGCTGTTGTCCCCCAGCCGGTGACCCAGCACGTGTGGTTGCCAGGGAAGGAGTGGGAGGGGCCTGGCAAGCAGATGGGGAGGATTTCGTCGGTGTATCGCACTGGCTCCGTGAGCTTCACTAGGGCAATATCGGCGGAACGGGTCCCCCTGTTGTAATCGGGGTGGACGAGGATCTGGCGCACAGGGGATGAGACCCAACTCGGGGAGGGGTTGGACAGCTGGTGCTCCCCGAGGGTCACACGATAGGCAGACTGGGGGAAAGAGCTGGGGAGCAGAGGGACAGCAACGATCAGTGGGGGAAACTGGATTGCAAACATGGGCAAAAATGCAGTAGGGTCCAGGCAACACCTGACGGTGAGAGGCAGCCACCTCTGGGGCAGGGCAGCTGGGGGAAAACCACCCAGGACGCTGCACGGGGATGGCCCATCCAATTCTGAGATGCAGCCACCTCTGGGGTGGGGCAGCTGGATAACAGCCACACAGCGATGCCATCCAGGGATGGTTTCCCTGGCATAGATCGAGGCAGGATGCCTGACTGTGCAGCACCAATCCCTACCCATCCCAGTTACTCACAATTGGAAGCAATGAGCTGCTGACACAACCCACTGGGCTGAGATGAGGGACCCGCCGCAAAAGTGGTGTCTATTATACTGGATGCTGACCTGCCACGGCCACCGGCCCCTTGGGGCATCCCCACCAATTCAACCTGACAGACCGCTGTGGCTGCACCCGAGAGGGGAACAGCATTGGCATGGGATGAGCAAAGAAGCCATACTCCTGGCTTTCAGCCTCACCCCCACCCCCTGCCAGAGCTGGGGATTGAACCCAGGAGTCCAGGCTCCCACCCTTATTCTCAGGGCACATGCCCAGGGCAGGTGAGGCTGGAGTTCTGTAGTGGGTGTCTTACCTGGCTGATTCCAGCTCCCCTGAGCACCCAGTGTGTGTGTTGGGGGTGAGGGTTATTCACAGGCATTGCTGGGACCTGAGAAGGTGTGTGGAGGGGACTGAGTGCCAGTAGCTCCACCCATAATTCCCAAGCTCCGCCCATTGCCCCAGAGCAGCCCTGCCGTCCTCAGCACCAGCCACAAGTCTCAGCCCTGTTTCTGATTTACCACCAGCCGGTTCAAGAATCAACATGCCCCATTGATCTGAGTGGGGCAGCTCAGGACTGAATGTACCAATCCAGGCTCGGGGGGGGCTATGAAGAGCCAAGGGCTTGGATCTCCCTGATAGTCACTAGCCAATTCCCTCCCCCACAACCTGTATCTCACTCCCCTCCCCCTGGGAGGGAGGGGCTGGTCCCTACATCCCCACCCCACACTCACCCTGCAGCAGTGTCATCGCCAGCAATGCTAGAGCCAGTGGGGAGCGGAGACACCCCATGGTTCAGCCTTCCCCAGGCCTGTCTTGGCTGCATGCAGCTGCCTCCACTGCTCCGACCAAAGCCCGACTGGGGAATGCAAGTGCCAGGGCAGGTTTTTATGGGCACCTGTGTGCCCCTCCCTGCATCTATAGAGAATAATGGGGACTGATTTCCTGGGAACCTGAGCCAGGAAATAACAGCTGCTAAATTCAATGTGCTGAACAGGTGGTAGTCCTGGCTCCCAGCCCCCCTGCTCTAACCCACCAGCCCCCACTCCCCTCCCAGAGCTGGGGAGAGAACCCAGGAATCCTGGATCCCAGCCCCCCTGCTCTAACCCACCAGCCCCCACTCCCCTCCCAGAGCTGGGGAGAGAACCCAGGAATCCTGGATCCCAGCCCCCCTGCTCTAACCCACCAGACCCCACTCCCCTCCCAGAGCTGGGAGAGAACCCAGGAGTCCTGGCTCCCAGCCCCCACCAGCAGTGGCTATTAACAGCCTCCCCTCTGGCTACACCCCTCCCGCCCCTGGGAGCCGATCTCCTGCGGGATCAGCGCCCGGCTGCGGGGCAGGAGGAAACAGAAACCAGCGGAGGTTTTACTTTCGGTTCTGCCGGAGAAAATTCCGGGCAGACAGAGCGAGCTGTGGGGCCGGTCACGGGGGGGAGGGGGGAACTACCATCCCCGGGGGGGGGCAGGATCTCCCCCTCCAGTCGATTTCCCCCCCCCTGGACAGATTTTTCCCCTCCAGGCTGCCCCCCCCGGATGTCTGTGACTCTCTCTCGGTGGGAGGCTGCTCTGGCCCCTCTTAGCTGGGAACACGCACCAGCACCAGCAGCCAGGCCAGCTGGGAGCCCAGCCCCCCCCCCCCCGGGCCAGCCCCACGCGAGCCCTGGGGCCAGGCAGCTCGGAGCTGGGGCCGATCTGGGCCGGCCCCCGGCTGGGTAAGAGCAGCAGGACAGTGGAGGCCCCACTCCCAGGAAGCCTTGGGAGGGGCTGGAAGCTCCTTCACTGGGCGGTTTCAGAAAGCGGCTGCGAAACCATCTGTCCTGGGTGGTGCAGACACGACAAATCCTGCATCTCCACCGGGGCTGGGACTAGCCGACCCTGGGGGGCCCCCGACCCTGTGGCTCTGTGCTGGGAAGCCCCCGGCACGTCTGAGCCGGGGCCCTTGTCTCCCCTCCCCTCCCCCGCCAGGACCAGAGATTTGCAGTCGAATCGGCAGCAGAGTGTTTACACCCGTTTCCCCAGTTTGGCCCCGGGTGGTTTATCTGACGTCCGAGCTGTTTCCCTTTGGAGGAGAAATCGGGGCGAGGAGCCAGGCCTGCTCTTCGCTGCAGTCCCCGTCCTGTGATCTCTGCGATGCCACCCGGGTCATGTCCGAGAGTCCAGACACAGACACGTCGCTTCTCAAGCCAGACGGGACCATGGTGATCACCTCGCCTGAGCTCCTGCGCTACCAGCCTGGGAAGGGCTGGAGTTGTGTCGGTAAATGTCGGTTTCACCGTAGCTGTTCATAGTGTCGAAGCCGAGTTGGTCCCAGAATATAAGAGATGAGGTGGGGGAGGAAATACCGTTTGTTGGACCAGCTTCTGTTGGTGAGAGAGACAAGCTTTCCAGCTACACGGAGCTTCTCTTCTTCAAATCTTCTTCTGGTCTTCTTCAGCCCAGACCCGAACCAGAGCTTTGGGGAGGTCCTGAGCTTGTCTCTTCCACCAATGGAAGATGGTCTGAGAAAGGATATTGGCTCCCCCACCTTGATGTCACTGCACACACACAGAGACTGCTGCCTTAATATTTCCATCAGTAAGAATCGAAATGTGCCACCAGACACAGTGAGAAAAGACTTTGCTTTAAGGCGATTGACTTTGTACTTTTTTGATGAGGGATGTTGACAATTGGTATTTGAACGGTTCTAAAGCTTTAGCTTTTAGCATCCACTGTCATTATCTAATTATTGTCTGATCCCCACAGTGTCTGACCCCCACCTCCATAATTTCCCACAACTCTGAACATTTAAATCAATAAAAAAAAAATTAAAAAATGCCCAAATCCCACAATTTTGCACAGGGGGCACCTGGGGACCCAGCCAGGGGCTGTGCCTGGGCTCTGTTCAGCCACTGGAGGATTAAAGCACATGGGGCCTGGTGCACTGAGACCCTCACACCGTAGCTCGGTGAGTGTCCAGCAGGGAAGCTCTACCGGGGCGGTGGGTGAGTGACTGGGCAGAGAACAGACCCCGTCACGGTGACCAGCATCGTCCCGTTGCTCCCTGGTGCTTCCCCGTCTGTCTGTCTGTCTCCAGCTGGGATCTTTTGTCTGTGATTGTGAGGGCTGGGACTGTCTCATAACGTGTCTCTGGGCAGCGCCTGGCACGATGGGGCCCTGATCTGACTCAAGGTATGTGCAGCACCCGGCATGATGGGGTTCCCAGTCGGTAGGGAGGGTCTGCACGGTATCCAGTGTGCTGGGAGCCCCATTCTCATCTGGGGGAGGTATATGCAGCGCCTGGGGCGATGGGGGCCCTGATCTCGGTTGGGTGGGTGTGTGGAGCACCCAGTATGACGGGGGCCCTGATCTCGGTCGGGGGTGTCTGTGCAGCGCCCAGCGCGATGGGAGGCCCCTACGCTCAGCTAAACCGTGGAGCCCATGGGAGGCTGTTGCCATGGCAGGACTGTCCCAGCGGGAGGTGGGACCAGCTGCTGCAGGGCAGTTTGCTTGCAAAGCCGATTTATTGATGATTTTCAGAGCACAAGTCAGGGGATAGAAGCGGCTGCGGGGCCTGTCCCTGTTGGCTTCCCAGTCACCCCCAGGGGGCGCTGCAGAGCTGTAGGAAAAGCAGGACGTAAGCCCCCCCCGCCCTCACCTCCCCATAGCCCTCCCCCGCCCCCCGTGCTTCCATCCACCAGCCTCTCCCAGCCGCGTCCCGCAGACCCCAGCAGCGCGGGGCCCACACCCGGTGTCAAGGGGCGGGGGTCTATAGACATCCTGAGGGGGGTCGGCCTGGCAGTGCCAGGGGCAGGTCCGCGCGTGGCTCACAGGGCTGCGAGGAGGAGGGCGGCGAGTGTCAGTGCAGCTGGAGAAGCGCTGGCAGAGGGCCCACCCCCTTCACATGCTCCTGGATCCAGCTGTCGTAGGCCGTCACCCGGGTGAAGACTCCGGGGAACTTGGGATGAGAACAGACGATTCCACTCACTTTTCTGGTCAGAAACCAGCTCACGACTCCGGCCAGGTACCAGGTGCCGCCCTGCTCACAGGCCAGAGGCCCCCCGGAGTCGCCCTAGAGAGAGAAAGAGAGAAACGGGGGTCAGGGCCCCAATTCCCGTCGCTGTCACCGTGAACATGGGGGCCCTGGTCTCAATCAGGGTCTGGGCGGCGCCTGGCACAAGGCGGCTCTGATCTCGGTCAGGGTCTGGGCACCGGAGGTGTAATACCCACAATCACTGGGAGGAAAGGCTCTCACATGGCAGAATCCCTTGTTGCTGTCCATGTACCCAGCGCAGATCATGCTGGTTTTGACTGCCTGTGGACCCAGAAATGGGTTTCGTCTCAGTGTGCTGTAACGCTTGTTGCAGGTCGCTGTGCTGAGGATGGGAACCTCCAGCTCCTGCAGGGTCTTGGGTGGTTGGAGACGCTCTGGATGGGGAGAAGCAGAGGTGCGGCAGAGTTATTCTGCCAGCCTCTGGCGCAGCAGGGAGCAGCGCTGCGCCCCACCACCCCCCCCACACACGGCCCTGATCATCCGGGACCCCAGGCCTCTAACTCAGGAGCTCAGTTGATTTAACTTCACAGAGAGAAGGCTAAGGGGTGAATTGAGCCCAGTCTATTCGTATCTACAATGCGAAGACGTGTTTAATAACGGGCTCTGCAGTCGAGCAGGGGAAGATTGAACATGATCCAGCGGCTGGAAGTTGAAGCCAGACACACTCAGCCTGGAAATGAGGTGTCAGTTTTTAACAGTGAGGGCGATTAACGGTTGGAGCAATTTACCAAGGGCAGTGGTGGATTCTCCATTTGTAAATCCAGATGGGGCGGCCAGCTCAGAGATCTGGTCTCCTTAAAGCAGCAATTCCTTCAGGGACGTTCTCTGGCTTGTGCTCTCCAGGAGGTCAGCCGAGATGGTCACAGTGTCCATGACCACCAGAGCCCTTCTCATAGGAAGGTGTGTGGCGTCTGCCCCGGGCCCCGTGCTTTGGGGGCCCTGTGGGGCACAGGACAGTCTGAGGGATTAGTGGGGGCCTGGCGCTGGCAGCAGGGGTCAGGCCTGTCTCCCTGCCCCACCGGCAGTGGTGGGAAGTGGAGCGGCACGGCTGGGAGCCAGCGGAGCAGAGCAGGTCAATGCGGGGATGATTCCACTCCTGCTGCTGGCACCAGGCCCCGTGCTAACCCCCCCAAGGCCGCGTCGCTCAGGGGAGGGGGCTTCGGGGAAGGGGTGGAATGGGGCTGGGGAGGGGGCGGAGCAGGGGCAGGGACTTGAGGAAAAGGGAGGGGACAGAGCAGGGTACTTCTCTCCCCAACTCCCTAATGATTATGTTCTCCCAGTGCCTCTCTGAGACTTACCGCTCACTTCTACCCGTCCCCAGCCGGTGACCCAACACTTCTTCCCCACGCGGAACTGGCGGGAGGCACCTGGCAGGAAGATGGGCCGGATGAACGTGGATTTCACTGGCTCCTTCAGCCTCACCAAGGCGATGTCAGCAACGAAGCTCCTCCTATTGTACCTGGGGTGGGGGATGATCTTCTGCACCTCGGCCAGGACCTGATTGGGGGAGGGGTTGAGGAGCTGGTGCGCTCCCAGCACTAACTGGTACTGGGAATAGGGCAGAGAGCTGGGGGAGAGAAAAGGAAAAGGGGAAGACAGTGTGATACTGAGATGCAGCCACCTCTGGGGCGGGCACAGCAGCAGAACAGCTGCACAGCACCGTGGGGATGGCTTGACCAAGAGCAGGGAGTCAATGAGGGGGCAGAGGCCACAAACAGATGTTGCTGCAACCCAAATAAGAGGAACCTGCCCCTCCCTCCCCCTGCTTCTGCCTGGGTTACTTACCGATTGAAGCAGTGAGCAGCTGACACCACCCACTGGGCCGAGATGAGGGATCCTCCACAGATGTGGTGGTATTCATGGTTTTTGTCATCATATTTTTGCACACTGACTTGCCAGGGCCATTGACCCTCCTGTGCATCCTGCCCCCCTATGATACGGCTGAACACTGCACAAACCAGGGAGTCATGTTAACATGGGACAAAGTGCACATCTCCCACCCAGAGCCAGGGAGAGAACCCAGGAGTCCTGTCTGCCTCCCACATCCGCACCCATAACCCACCAGCCCCCACTCCCCTCCCAGAGCAGCTGATAGAACCCAGGAGTCCAGACTCTTTACCTGGCTGGTCTTGACTCTCAGCACCTGCGGAGGGATGGAAATGTTGGGGAGACATTACAGAGTCAGGGCCACTGGGGGAGGAGCATCACTAGGGTCCGATTGGGGAGGGTGGAAGGCAGGGAAAAGAGCTGGAATAACCCCCACCCACCCACTGTCCTATAGCTCCTTCCATAATCTACATACTCTGCCTCAAATCATTGGTGGCTACTATGCATCAGTAGGTTTCAGAGTGAACGCTGACATGAGATGAAAGGGGGCTGCTCCCAGCTCTCTCAGGGCCACACGTCCTCCCTCCACCCAGCAAAGCCCAAGGGCGGGAGAGGGTTTGGGTGCTGAAGCTGAGAGGGTGCTGGGGCCATGGCACCTGTTGGAGTGAGTCAGAGGGGCTGCAGGGGTCATGCCGGCCTGTGTGTGTGGGGGGGTGGTGTCTCAGAGGTGGGCTCAGGGTCCCTTCATTCACAGCAGGTCCGGGGACTGGCACATCATTTCTGCCCCTCAGTGCACAGAACCTGTTCTGCTCCCGTCCCCACAAACCCTTGTACCCAGGACCTGGGAAAGAGACAGAGCCAGTCGACTGGGGCAGGATTGTCCCCCTGAGTCGATTCCACCCTCGGGGGGCAGGATGGTCCCTTCCTGTCAATTCAAACCGCAGGGGCCAGGATCGTCTCATCCAGTCGATTCCTCCCCTCAGCTCTATTCCCAACCCCAGGCTGCAGGGTCATCCCCTCTGGTCTGTTCCCTGTGGCTCTGCATCGCTCTGGATCCCTTGGTCCCTCTTACCATGCACTGGGGACGGCAGCAGCACCAGCAGCAGGAGCAGCACGGCCAGCTGGGAGCAGAGTCCCGCCATGATCCGGCCCCACAGGAGCTCTGGGTTGGGACGGCCCAGCTCAGCCTCCAGCTAGCGGAGCAGACAGCTCCTGGCTTCAAGGCAGTGAGTTATAAACCCAGCTGCAGCCGCCCCATGGGTGTGGGGTGTGATTTCTGCCAGACCACCAGCCGTGTGCACCAAGAAGCCACGGCACCTCTGAGCCCTTATCTCTGGTCCTGTGGTTCTCTGGCTTGGAGCCCCGCGTTTTCCTGTTTAAATCTCTGAAGTACAGGAAAGTGAAAGCAGAAGCTCACAGACCCTCATCTCTCCCCGACCCCTTGCGTAGCTTAACCGAGATCTGGTCCTTGCCGGGCCATACCTGTCGGGAGGAGAAATCAGGGCTGCAACTCCTTGCCTTGGTTTTCCTGGGACCAGGGCCAGCTTTAGGAAGTGCGGAGCCCAATTCGAACATTTTCGGCGGGGCCCTGGCAGGTACAACTAAAAAAAAAAAAAAAAATGTAAAAAGAAGCCTTTCATTTCTTAGCAACCAGTTCCCTATAAAAAGTTCTGATTTAAGGGACATGCCACGGTATGTATTTTTTGTACCAATAGGGTTACCATATGTCCGTATTTTCCCAGGAGGAATTTTTAAATTTTTAAATTTCTTCCCGGATGGTGATTTAAGAACCAAAAAGCCTGACATGTCCGGGAAAATACGGATGTATGTTAATCCTACCTAAAGTTCTTTTTTTAAAAGATGGGCCTGAGTTAGAAATGAGCTCCGTTTCACATGGGTGGGTCCCCGCCACTCCCTGAGGGTGTGCTAGGGTGACCAGATGTCCCGATTTTATAGGGACAGTCCCGATTTTTTGGTCTTTTTCTTATATAGGATCTTATTACCGCCCACCCCCATCCCGATTTGTCACACTTGCTGTCTGGTCACCCTAGGGTGTGCACACGTGTGGGTCCCAGCTGCTCCCTGCCCCCCTCATTGAAGCAGGGTTACTGCCCTGGGAACTGCAAGGCACCAGTGGACATGGGGCTGGCTGGAGGGAGGGCAGGGGCTGACTGGAGGTAGGGTCTGGCTGCAGGCAGGGCAAGGGGTGTGGGGCTGGCTGGAGACGGGGATGTGGGGTGGGCTGGCTGGCTTCAGGCAGGGGAGTGCGGCAGGGGTTGGCTGGAGACAGGGAAGGGGGTGCGGGGCTGGTGCAGGCAGGGCAGGGGGTGCAGCAGGGGCTGGCTGCGGGCAGGGGTTTGGGTACAGGGGGTACAGCCCACCCTGTACGGTGAGTGCCTCCTCCTCCTCCCTCCCCCACCGGGGTAGCAGCAGCAGCCCGGGGCTCGGGGGCTATTTAAAGGGCCCGGGGCGCCTGTGCTTCCACCACCCCGGCCCTGTAAATAGCCAAGGGAGCCCCGGGGAAGTGGCGGGGCTCTGGCTGCTATTTAAAGGACCAGAGCGGTAGGGGCAGCTGGAGCCCCGGCCCTTTAAATAGCCCCCAGAGCCTCCCGTTACCACAGGGCTCCGGGGCTATTTAAAGGGCCCAGAGCTCCCCTGCTTCTACCACCCTGGCCCTTTAAATACCCGCGGGAGCCCTGGGGAAGTGGTGGGGCTTCGGCGGCTATTTAAAGGGCCGGGGCGGTAGAAGCAGCAGAGCCCTGGACTTTTTAAATAGCCCCCAGAGCCCCGCAGCCCTACCCCAAGGCTCCAGCAGTGGGGCTCTGGTGGCAATTTAAAGGGCCTGGGGCTCCAGCCACTGCTGGGAGCCCCAGGCCCTTTAAATTGCCCCCTGGGAAAGCCGGGCCACCCCGGTACAGCGCACCGGCTCTTGCCCGTACGCCGTGCTGGGGCTTGGGCGCGGGGCCCGATTCAGGGGAATTGGTTGAATTGGCCTAAAACCGGCCCTGCCTGGGACTGTCCCTTTGCTGGAGGTAGCCGGGCTGGGCTTTCTGTCCAGTGCTCGGTGCCCACGGCTGGCCAGTGCTCTGGGGTCAGGATCCCCCCAGCCAGCCAGTTCTTCCACACATGCGCCCACTCCCCCTCCCAGACGCTACCCACCACTTCCAGGGAGCTCCCGTGCAGCCCTTTCCCCAGGCAGGTGTCGCAGGCAGCAGCCTCCCGTGCTGCTCTCGCTCGTTGGCCTCCAGCAGCCGGGGGCACCAGAGAGATTTCCTGCCCCCGCAGCAGTTTGGTGGCAGGGGGTAGTAGGTGGGGAGGGGATGGTACATGGGGGGGCTATAGAAACACGCCGACACCACTGAGCTCAGAGCGGCTTTTTTCCTTTACTCTGCTGTGGCTGCTTCACTTTGCCCCATCCCCCAAAACGTCACCCCCCGGCACAGCCCTCGCTGACACATCCTAGCCGCAAACGCAGTCAGTCTCTGCAGCATCCGGCACAACAGGCCCCCAATCTCAGTGAGGGGGGTCTGTGCTGGGCCTGGCTTAACAGGGCACCTGATCTCAGTCAGGGGGGTCTGTGCAGGGCCCAGTGTGAGAGGGGCCCCGATCTCAGTCAGGGGGGATCTGTGCAGGGCCTGGTGTGACGTTGCACTCCATATGGCTTATGGAAATATGCTAATGAGTGTGACTATAATGTAGCTGGAATATGCTTCATGCAAAAGGTCTCTTGTAAGGTATCGTCACAAAGCTTATAATCTACGGAGTGTGGTCATCCCATTTGTACAAATGTATCATTCTTGTATCTAAAGCTAGAAATGTGAAGTATTACTCTAAAGTCCTATTGTAACTTTGCGAAGTGTGGGCCATTAATAATGGCTTGGAGTCTTGATGGCTCCCATTAACCAGGACAATTGGTTGTAAATGGCTCTGTTTATTTGAAAGCCTTCCTGTGGGTCAGGCAGGGAAGAATGAAGGCTTGGGGGGGTCTCCCAGGACATGTGACCATGTCACCTGGTACTGGAATCCATCTTAAACCTGGTGCTTTTCCATTTAGATGGAACGGTGGGAACCTAGAGAGAGACAAAGGATTCCCGCCTTGTGCCAAAGATATAAAAGGGGGTGGAGCAGAACAGAGGGTGCTGCTAGTCATGAGGAATCCCCTAGCTACCACCTGAGCTGGAAGAAGGACTGTACCAGGGGAAGGATTGGGCCCAGACTAGAAAGGAGTCTAGTCTGTGAAAGAAGCTGATTGGAACATCTCTGAGGGTGAGATATTACCTGTATCAGTTTCTTAATGTATTAGGCTTAGACTTGAGTGTTTTTGTTTTATTTTGCTTGGTAACTTTGTTCTGTCTGTTTTACTTGAAACCACTTGAATCCTTAATAAAATCACTTTTGTTTATTAATTAACCCAGACTAAGTGGTTAATACCTGGGGGAGCAAACAGCTGTGCATGTCTCCCTATCAGTGTGATAGAGGGCGGACAATTTATGAGTTTACCCTGTATAAGCTTTATACAGGGTAAAACAGATTTATTTGGGGTTTGGATCCTATTGGGAGCTGGGTGTCTGGGTGCTGGAGACAGGACTACTTGCTAAGCTGTTTTCAGTTAAGTCTGCAGCTTTGGGGACGTGGTTCAGACTCTGGGTCTGTGTTGCAGCAGGCGAGCGTGTCTGGCTCAACAAGGCAGGGTTCTGGAGTCCAAAGCTGGCAGGGAAAATGGGCTCAGAGGCAGTCTCAGCACATCAGGTGACAGTCCCAAGGGGTCTCTGTGACCGAACCCGGCACACATACCTTGTGAGGTATCATTTGAAAAGTCTTGATCTGTTGAACATTCATATCCTGTTGAGTTGTGTGTGCTGCCACTGTATGTGAAGTTATGAAGCTTTGCTATGTGTGTGTCACTGAAAAATGTTGTGAGGCAGGGAGACACCCACAACAAGCCTTTCAGGTACAACAACGGAGTAGCCATAAACAGCTAGACAGCGGGTCAATGGCTCATCAACACCCAGCAAGGAAAGAATCCACTGTCCCAGGAACTGTAGACAATGGAGATTTCTCAGAGGGATCACGCATACAGTGAAGACTTCTCAGTGGGAACACGTATACAATGGAGACTGCTTGATCCCCACTTCACAGCAAGGATCTTTCCAGGAAGCTGGAAGAAACTATAAAAGCGGGGAACTGACACCTGGAAACACATCTGGAGGACAAAGACTTTGAATTAGGGAAGGGTGGTCCCGGGCCGGGAAAGAGTCCCAGCCTATGTATTGAGGATCTCTGACCAGTTTTGTACCATCTGTTAGGGGGAGACTCTGCTTCATTCAAATCCTGTTTAGTTTGTAGACCTGGGACTGCTAATTTATTTTTTGTTTCTTTAGGAACCAACTCTGATGTCTGCGCTTTTTACTTATAATCACTTAAAATCGATCTGCCTGTAGTTAATAAACCTGTTTTATATTTTACCTTAAACAGTTAGTTTTGTTTGAAGTGTTGGGGAAATCTCAGCTCAGGCTGGTGCATCTCCTCTGCAAACTGAGGGAGGGGTGAACTGGGTAATGAACTTGCACTGGACGGGCTTCTGACCACTGCCAGACAGGACAGCTCTGGGGTGCAAGGCGGAGGGGGAACTGGCTGGGCCTCTCAACTGTTGGTTCATGAGTGGCTGAGAGAAGCATCCATGTATCTCAGATGGGCGGATCCCTGCCTGTGGGTGTCTGTGTGGGTGCAGCGCCTGCCAGAGGCCTGTGGCTTGTCACAGCATCACAGCGTGAGACGCTCACCCCAGGTCAGTGGGGCAGAGGGCTCCGTGGCCCCACAGCCCAGGTTGCACCCCGTGAGGAAATGGCTTGGGTGAGGTTCAGAGCAACAGTCTCTAAAGTGCAATGAACTTTACAGTCACAACAAATTTATGAGTCCGGTGTCTTCTTCCAGGACCTGGCTGTGCTGCGGGTGGGGTTCCCTGGGTTGCATTTGGGGTCTGTGTCACAGAGTGTGGAGGAGTCAGGACCCTGCACCCCCCACTTCTTGTGATTCACCGTGACTCAGCCAGCTGGTAAACAGAAGGTTTATTAGATGACAGGAACACAGACCAAAACAGAGCTTGTAGGTACCAACAGCAGGACCCCCTCAGTCAAGTCCATCTTGGGGGACAGGGAGCCTAGATCATGGCCCTGGGTCTCCCTCCATTTCCCCAGCCAGCTCCGAACTGAAACCCCTCCAGCCTCTCCCCCAGCCTCCCCCCAGCTCCTCCTCCAGCCTTTGTCCAGTTTCCTGGGGAGAAGGTGTCACCTGGCCCCATCCCCGTCCTGGGCTCAGGTTACATGCTCAGGTATCGTCCCTCAAGTGAAGTCACACCCTGATATCCCATCCCCAATGCAGACAGTCCCAGTAAAACTCCCCCACAACATTCCCGGGTCAGTCCTCCCCACGCCCTGCTCCGTCACAGTCTGTGTAACGAAACCCCCTCTGAACCTTCAGTTCCAGCCTCCTGCCTGGCCCCTAACCCCCTCTGAGGTGGGTTCTTCATATATTTATTAGTGGATCTTTTATGTTTGGAACTCACTGCTGTATGAGCCCCGCTCTGTTCAGAGTGTTCTGTACCCTGCATCTCTGTGCTCGGGCTTTTTACTGCCTCTGGGTACGAACCCTCCTGTGTGATGGTCTCCTGTCTGGTATTTCCCAGTTTCTGGTTCTTTAAAGATGGGGTGAACCACTCCCTAACCTCTGCCGAGAGCCTGAGACAAGGGCTGTGAGAGGGGTGCAAGCTGGGCCCAATACACCTCAATGTGGCGCTAACTCTGATCCCTGCTAAGGGCGATTCACTTCTCAGCATCCCAATGTCTTCGCTGTGGATCCCGGGCTTTGAGGCCAGACGGCAGCGATCATATTATGAAGAGCTGCAGAGACATCAGTAAGAGCTGTCAGGTTTCTTTGATGTATCTCAGTCGCTGGCCATGAGACCTTCCACCTTTCATTAGGTTGGTTTCCTGTCTCATGCAGTTGGAAACCAAAAGCAGGTTCGAACTGCTCTTTCTGAGAAACAAGAGGGTTAGCTTTCAGAGTAGCAGCCGTGTTAGTCTGTATCCGCAAAAACAACAGAAGTTGTTGCAGCATCTTAGAGACTAACAAATTTATTTGAGCATAAGCTTTTGTGGGCTACAGCTCACCTCATCAGCTGCATAGAATGGAACACACAGACAGGAGATAGTTATACATACAGAGAACATGAAAAGGGTTAGCAGAATTCATACTGGCTGCAAAACAAGACAGCAAACAAAGCCCACAAAAAGCCCGGCACTGTTGCAATGCTTCTCAGGCAGGGCCGGCTCCAGCCTTTTTGCCACCCTAAGCATCCGAAGGTGCAAACAATTTGATATTTATTGGGTTGAACTTCGAGCAAGCTTAAATCCAAGTTCCTTTTTCCTTATTTTTGAATCCCAACTTACTTCCTGTTTGCCCCTTGTGACGGGTTGGATCACAGAAATGCCCTGGGAGCTGCCACCTGATGTGCCAAGACTACTTCTGCCCCTGCTTTCCCTGCCAGCTTGGGACTCCAGCACCTTGTCTTGCTGAGCCAGACATTCCCGTCTGCTCCAACACAGACCCAGGGTCCGAATTACTTGCCCCAAAGCTGCAGGTTTACCTGAAAGCAGCTCACAGAAATGTGCTTGTTGTCTTTAGCACTCAGATGCCCAACTCCCATGCGGTCTAAACCCCAATAAATCTGTTTTACGCTGTATAAAACTTATACAGGGTAAACTCATAAATTGTTCACCCTCTATAACACTGATAGAGAGATATGCAATGTTGTTTGCTCCCCCAGGTATTAATACACACTCTGAGTTAATTAATAAGTAAAAAGTGATTTTATTAAATACAGAAAGTAGGATTTAAATGGTTCCAAGTAGTAACAGACAGAACAAAGTCAGTCACCAAGCAAAATAAAATAAAATACGCAAATCTATGTCTAATCAAACTGAATACAGATAATCTCACCCTCAGAGATGCTTCAGTAAGTTTTTTCCTCGGACTGGACACCTTCCAGGCCTGGGCACAATTCTTTCCCCTGGTACAGCTCTTGTTCCAGCTCAGGTGGTAGTTAGGGGATTCTTCACGATAGCTCCTCCCCACCTTTATTCTGTTCGACCCCTTTATATATCTTTTGCATAAGGCGGGAATTCTTATTCTCTCTGGGTTTCCACCCCCCCATCACTGGAAAAGCACCAGGTTAAAGATGGATTCCAGTTCAGGTGACATGATCACATGTCACTGCAAGACTTCATTACCCGCTTGCCAGCACACAGGTATGCAGGAAGACTGACAGGTAAAACAGAGCCATCTGCAGTCAATTGTTCTGGCTAATGGGAGTCATCAAGATTCCAAACCACCATTCATGGTCCACACTTTGCATAATTACAGTAGGACCTCAAACTTATAGTTCATATTTCTAGTTTCAGATACAAGAGTGGTACATTTATACAACTAGGATGATCACACTCAGTAGATTATAAGCTTTGTAACGATACCTTACAAGAGACCTTTTGCATGAAGCACATTCCAGTTACATTATATTCACTCATTATCATATTTTTATAAAACCATATAGACTGCACATCATCCCACCCCTAATTTATATAGTAATATGCTTAGCTATACCTTAACCCAGGGGTTGGCAACCTTTCAGAAGTGCTGTGCCGAGTCTTCATTTAGTCACTCTAATTTAAGGTTTCATGTCCCAGTCATACATTTTAACGTTTTTAGAAGTTCTCTTTCTATAAGTCTATAATATATAACTAAACTATTGTTGTATGTAAAGTAAATAAGGCTTTTAAAATGTTTAAGAAGCTTCATTTAAATTTAAATTAAAATGCAGAGCCCCCTGGACCGGTGGCCAGGACGCGGGCAGTGTGAGTGCCACTGAAAATCAGCTCGCGTGCCGCCTTCGGCACATGTGCCATAGCTTGCCTACCCCTGCCTTAACTGATCATTCTTCTGAAATTTACCTAACCAATCCTAACATATTGTAACATGATTAGCTAACCAATTATATCCCACCACCTTAATTGGTTTACACCCAGCAAAACTAATTATACAGCAGCCAGAAACAATCACCGAATCAGACAGAGACCATGCAAATAAACAACAGCAAAGTGGGACCTATAATGACAAAACAATAACAGAAGGGAGGATTTCACAACTACATCTAGACAGACATAAGGATTTCCCAGCTGTGTCTATTGATAAATGAGTTCTTACCAAACAGAAAACGATCAAAGTAAATTTCCTTTTACATCTTCTAGGCTCTTCCCTTTCTCTGGAGGTGATAGATCGGATCACCTACCTAACAGCCCAATAGCGCCTTATTTCAGTGTGACTAGTTTGGAATGTGAGGACGTGACCGGTCGCTTCCCGGCTTGTGGCTGCTCGCACTGCTTAGCCAAAGGCCTGAGCCTAAGAACAGGGCCTCAGAGTGTCACAGTGACAGAAGGCCCTTAAACAGATTCTTTCTTTTATACCGCTATAACTAGCTAAATGATAAACATGTAAGCAGAGTCAGGCTGAGCTCTACCCTCAGATCTGGTGGTGAATTGTGGTGAGTTGTGGAAAAGAACTTAAGGGGTTGGTCTTGTTTGCATAGACACACCCACCCTGCCTAGCATGAGCCCACATGGTCACTGTGCCTGCTGTGGGGTCCCCAGTTTCTCTGTTATTGAGGCAGGAAGAATAAAGTGTTGTTACCCTGATTATGTGAATCAAGGCCAGTGGAACTGTTTCATGACAGAGGGACTTGCCATCAACTAAGTAGCACTCGCTAGACAAGGGACATGGGTTCCAAAACCCAGTGAATTGAGAGAGAGAGAGAGAGAGAGAGAGGCAGGCAGGCAGGCAGGCAGGCAGGCAGGCTGGCTGGCTGGCTGGCTGGCTGGCTGGGGACAGGGACAGGGACAGGGACAGGGACAGGGATTTGTACCTGATGGTCAGCCTGCCCTTCTTGAGGTTTTTCTTTGCTCTCTACTGTGGAATATCAGAGCTAACTTTAATTCCGTTAGGAGACTGGTTACAGGCTGCAGACCTGAATTCACTGCAGGCCAATGGTACAACAGCACTGAGGCTCCCCTACTACAAGCTGAAGTCACTGAGTGCTGTGGGGCAGCCTGAAGGTATGCTGCAGAGCTAGTTCTGGGATGGCTGGAGTGGTTTGCAGGACAGCTTGTGGAGCGGCTCACGGGACAGCTGGAGGAGTGGAGCGGCTGGTGGAATGGCTCACGGTGAAGACTGCAGCAGAACCCCATGGAGAGGTGGGGCAGTCGGCCTTGGACCACGTAAGGTGCCCCTTAACACTGCTGTGCCTCCCCTCCCCCCCAGGCTGGGAGGTAAAACTCTGCAGATAAACTTTTGAACTCTGGGGCTGCACTGACCAGGGACAGAGACTTTTGGGTTGTTGGACTTTTGGGTGATTTTTGGGGGTTGCCGGACTTAAGACCCCGAGGGGAAAAGGACATTGCCAAACTTACTTGGGGGAGGGGGGGTCTTTTGCTCATGGTTTGTGTTGTGAATCCTGTTTGTGGTGTTTCCCCAACATAACACTGCATTGTTTCCCTCCTTTATTAAAAGGATTTTGCTACACTCAGACTCTGTGCTTGCAAGTGGGGAAGTCTTGCCTCCTAGAGGCGCCTGGTGGGGGGGGGGGGTATGTAATTGTCCCAGGTCACTGGGTGGGGGCTCGAGCCGGTTTTGCATTGTGTTATTGACACGGAACCCCTGGATACTGAACCCGGCCCTTGTCGCTGCCAACTCAGATGGGCCGAAGGGTTACAAAACATATACCTACATTCTTAAAATATAGGCCTTTACAGACAGGCCTGAATATCTATATCCCTAACACTGCCCAGCATCATGACATTGGGATGCAAATTCCCACCACTTATTTAATTGTTTTTTCATGGTTTTGGGGAGTTAGTCACAATTTTGGACGGGTTTGTTGGCAATCGCTCGACTCCCACAGCTTTGGAACACGATAGTCTGCATTTTTCGTATTTATAGGAAGCTTCAGTTTCTCCCAGGGGAAAACAGGCTCCAGTTTGCTCTCAGGGCAGACTAAGAGGCACAGGGGGGTGTTTGTCACCGCGTTGTCTGGGAGGAACGAATAGGGTCATTAAGAGACTGGTTGAAACTGACGTAGATGAAGAAGGGGTTCTCAGAGACAAAGCAAGCTTCACACCCATCCTCCAAGCAGACCTCCTGCAATCCTTCCCCAAACCAGCCTGGTTCCCCTGAGCTACACGCACCCAGGGATCGATGTAAGCTTCCTGCTGGTTACACACAGAGCATACAAAGTCCTGCTTCTCCAAACCCAGGGGGAGCTGAGACTGAAAGGAGCAGGATTTTTAGCTTTCAGCCCCCTTCACCAGCAGAGCCCCAAACTCTCGGTCTGGCTTTTCCCAGCATCGCACTGTTCTCACAAGATCCTGCCTCTGCCTCTGTCTCTGCTCTCCTCTGTTCTGTCTTTCGTCTCTCCTCAGCTCCCCTGTGATCTCGCTTCCCCCGCCCCTGCCTCCACCTAAACCAATCCTCAGCCCATAGCTCCTGGGCAGCTTCACACCCACCCTTTGAATGAGGTGGGGCTGTGATGAAGTAGGAATCTCCTGTCCTATTTTTAGGATGCTGATGTGTGCCTCAGTTTCCCTCTCTACGGTGCATTGCTACCCAGGAGTGAAAAAGGGTTAAAAGCCATTTTGAGGACCGAGAAGGAAACATGGGGTGTTTGAGTGACATAACTGGGGTAGGGTGCCGGGGTCATTACAAGACTGGCTGAAATGGACCCGTGTGAATGGAGGGTTGGCCAGGACAACGGAGCCCTGAGGACTGAACAACTGACGCTGATCCCCGGGGATCTCCGGCAGGCGGAGCCTGTGAACTCAGCCGGGGTCTGCCAGAGTTGGACAATGACTCTGAAGAAAGAGGGGGATCCCTTGAAGGTCGGGTGCCCTGAAGCGGTTCCTCCAAAGGTCTCTAGCAAAGCCAGGGTGCAGCGGTGATCCTGTCTGTAACGTGATAGCGTTTGAATGCCACATCCAGGGCTTCCAAAAGTGCCGGGAATGTTCTAAGTGCCAATGGCCAGAACCCTGCTGATTTTCGGGGAGGTCAGAGATGGAGAAAAGGGGCAAATGCAGCTTCTGGCTTTCTGAGCCTTCTTGTCAAGTTTTTCTCTGGCACCACAAAGGCAAGTAACTGACCCCTTGAGAATACCAGTGATCACCTGACTCCTGGAGCTCAGAGCTTTAAAAGAAAGGTGACACATCATGCGATGCCCGGTTCTCATCCAATAACCCTGGCAAAAGAGGAGAACCCAGCCTGCCATTTCAGGGTGGCAAGGGGCAGTGACAGGGGTGCCAACGCCAACCTACTGGATCCTGTTTTATCTCTCACAATTCCTCATGCACAGACTTTTATGCCCCAGCCACTGACTTCCAGGAAACGTAAATTCACGGCCTGATGGTCAGTCAAGGCTCAGATGCAAGCCCCTGACCTGGTGGAAGCCGGATCTGAGAGCAGGGCATGGCCATGCTGGACAATACAATGGCTTAGATAATCAACGGTATCAATTGTAACTGTAAGTTAGCCAAAAGTTGGCTACAGACCTGGTGTCTGCCCGCCCGGGGTAGGAATAGGCTCGGTAGCATTTAAATTTTATTTTTTGATAATTTTGACAGAGAACAATACTTATTGTTAAGCATTTTTTTCTGTTTTTATCTGTTTAATTTTGTTCAGTTGCAGGAAATGATGGGTGGGGGAGGCGGGGGCAGTCAGGCAATTATTTTACTGATAGCAAATGCTATCCAAAGCGTCTAAGCTTTATAACGCATGAACGCAAAATGTGAACACCACACGTGAAAATATACAAAGTAAATCTCAAATCAGACCTCTTCATTCACTAGCCCGTTTGTAACAAGCCTAATTCAGAAATCTAAATCGTTGGATTCTGACTCTAAGTTTTCAAACAGCATTTTTCTTATGTAAAAAGCGACAAAGAGTCCTGTGGCACCTTGTAGACTAACAGACGTACTGGAGCATGAGCTTTCGTGGGTGAATACTCAATTGCATCTGACAAAGTGGGTATTCACCCATGAAAGCTCATGCTCCAGTACGTCTGTTAGTCTATAAGGTACCACAGGACTCTTTGTTGCTTTTCACAGATCCAGACTAAACATGGCCACCCCTCTGATACATTTTTCTTATGTTTCCTATTGGTAAATTTTGATGATTGCCGATGGAAATATTTGCTCATCAGTTGGGGTGGATGCAGTGAAATTGACGTTTACCGGTAACAATCTGATCCTTCCAAGCATAGTGATTAATTAAAGTCCAGGATCAGAAGTCAAAAAGACCTTGACAAATGGGAGAGCTGGTCTGAAATCAACAAGAAGAAATTCAGGAAAGACGAGCACAAAGTAGGAAGGAAAAATCAAATGCACAACTACAAAATGGAGAATCGCTGCCTGGGGGTTGTATTTCTGGAAAGGACCCGGGGGCTAGAGCAGATCTCAAATTGAATCTGAGTCAACAATGGGACGCTGTTGCAAAAAAGGCGAATATCTTTTGGGGCTGTATTAAAAGCAGTGTTGTCAGGAAGACATGGGAGGTCATTTGCCCACTCTATGGTGAAGTCTCAGGGGGCAGAGTGTGCTGAATTCAGGACACCGCACATTAGGAAAGATGTGGACAAATTGAGGGGTCCAGAGGAGAGCAACATAAATGATCAAAGGTTCAGAAAACAGGGCCTATAAGGTTTAGGGGGAGGGATAGCTCAGTGGTTTCAGCATTGGCCTGCTAAACCTAGGGTTATGAGTTCAATCCTTCAGGGGGCCACTTAGGAATCTGGAGTAAAAATCAGTACTTGGTCCCGCTAGTGAAGGCAGGGGGCTGGACTCAATGACCTTTCTGGGTCCCTTGCCATTCTAGGAGATAAGTATATCTCCATGTGTTATTATAACTGACCTTGTTTAATCTTGAGGTTGAAGGGAAATCTAGATTAGATATTAGGAGGAGCTTTCTAAGGCTAAGGGTAGTTAAGGTGTCTGGAACAGGGTTTCGAGGGAGGCTGGGGAATATATCTGTCATTGAAGGCTTTTAAGAACAGGTTGGACAAGCATCTGCCAGCTGGCCACTTCCTGACACGGGCCAGAGACAGGAGACCTGGGTGGAAAGCAGGTTGGGAGCTTCCATGTTGCCACCAGCGGTTTGACTGCCTGTAGTAGGCCAAGCAGGGAGAAGCAATTTAAATATCATGTGGGTTGGCAAAGGAACCCCCACCCCCACCAGCCAAACTTCCCCCGGGGGGAACAGAGAAGAAGCAGATCCTGCCCCCGGGGCTGGCGGGGGCGGGGGCGGGGGGGGACGGACGGAAGGACCAGAGGGGATGAGCCTGACCCAGTGGCCTGGCTCTGTCCCTTTCCCAGGGCCTGGGCTCGTGGGTTTGTAGGTCTGGGGGATGTGAGGAAAAGAGACTCTGTGCAGAGGGGAGCCGGGCTGTGAACGGGCGTGTCTCACAATGGGGTGGGGCGCAGAGATGAGGGTTCATGAGCTTCTGCTTTCAATTTCCTGTGAATCAGAAATGTAACCGCTGGGCTCCGAGCCAGACAGCTGGAGAACCAGAGTCCGAGGTGCCATGGCTTCCTCAGCATCAGCACATCTGGCCAAAATCAGCCCCCACACCCACGGGGCGGCTCCCGCTGGGTTTAGAACCCGCTGCCTCGAAGCCAGAGCTTCTTGCTCCGCCGGCTGGAGGCTGAGCTGGGCCGTCCCGACCCAGAGCTCCTGTGGGACCGGATCATGGCGGGACTCTGCTCCCAGCTGGCCGCGTTGCTCCTGTTGCTGGTGCTGCTGCCGTCCCCAGTGCATGGTAAGAGGGAGCAAGGGATCCAGAGCGATGCAGAGCCATGGGGAACAGACCAGAAGGGGAAGATCAGATCCAGATCCTGCCCCAGTGGACTGGCTCTGACTCTTTCCCAGGGCCTGGGTTTGTAAGTTTGTGGGTCTGGGGGCACATGAGGAAAACAGATCCTACCCAGAGAGGGGCAGAAATGACAGTGCCGGTCCCCAGGCCCTGGTGTGCATGAAGGGACCCTGTTCCCCACCGCCCCAGACATCACCGGCTTGACCCCTCCCACCCCTCTGACTAACCCCCCACAGGAGCCACTGCCTCCAGTCCCCCTCCCATTTGTTGTGCCCCAATCTCCTGCCCTCAGGCTTGGCTGGGTGGAAAGAGCACGTTTGGCCCTGAGAGAGCTGAGCGCAGCCCTCGTTCATCTCATGTCGATGTTCACTCTGAAACCTATTGACACATGGTAGCCACCTACAATTTGGGGTGCGGTATGGGGATTATGGGAGGAGCTATGGGACAGTGGGTGGGGCTTGTATTCCAGCCTGATAAGAACATAAGAACGGCCATCCTGGGTCAGACCAAAGGTCCATCTAGCCCAGTGTCCTGTCTGCCGACAGTGGCCAATGCCAGGTGCCCCAGAGGGAATGAACAGAACCGGGAAGCATCCAGTCACCTGTCACCCATTCCCAGCTTCTGGCAAACAGAGGCCAGGGACACCATTCCTGCCCAACCTGGCTAGTAGCCATTGATGGACCTGTCCTCCATGAACTTCTCTAGTTCTTTTTTGAACCCTGTCGTGGTCTTGGCCTTCACAACATCCTCTGGCAAGGAGTTCCACAGGTTGACTGTGCGTTGTGTGAAGAAATACTTCCTTTTGTTTGTTTTAAAACCTGATGCCTATTAATTTCAACCTCTAGTTCTTGTGTTATAGGCAGTAGTAAACAACACATCCTTATCTATTTTCTCTGCACCAGTCATGATTTTATAGACCTCAACCATATCTCCCCTTAGTCGTCTCTTTTCCAAGATGAAAAGCCTCAGTTTTATTAGTCTCTCCTCACACGGAAGCCGTGCCAGACCCCTAATCATTTTTGCTGCTCTTTCTGAACCTTTTCCAATTCCAATACATCTTTTGTGAGTGGGGCGACCACATCTGCACGCAGTGCTCAAGATGTGGGCATACCATAGATTTATACAGAGGCAATATGATATTTTCTGTCCTATTATCTATCCCTTTCTTAATTATTCCCAGCATTCAGGTGGCTTTTTTGACTGCTGCTGCACATTGAGTGGACGTTTTCAGAGAACTCTCCACAATGAGTCCAAGATCTTTCTTGAGTGGGAACCGCTAATTTATACCCCATCATCTTATATCGATAGTTGGGATTATGCTTTCCAATGTGCATTACTTTGCCTTTATCAGCATTAAATTTCATCTGCCATTTTGTTGCCCAGTCACCTAGTTTTGACAGATCCTTTGTAGCTCTTCGCAGTCTGCCTGGGACTTAACTATCTTTAATAATTTTGTATTATCTGCAAATGTTGCCACCTCACTGTTTAGCCCCTTTTCCAGATCATTTATGAATATGTTGAATAGGACCGATCCCAGTACAGACCCCTGGGGGACACCACTATTTACCTCTCTCCATTCTGCAAACTGACCATTCATACCCACCCTTTGTTTCTTATCTTTTAACAAGTTAACAGTCATTGAGAGAATCTCCCCTCTTACCCCGCTGCAGCTTAATTTACTTAAGAGCCTTTGGTGAGGGACCTTGTCAAAGGCTTTCTGAAAATCTAAGTACAACTATATCCACCGGATCCCCTTAGTCCACATGCTTGTTGACCTCCTCAGCGAATTCTAGTAGATTGGTGAGGCATGATTTCCCTTTACTAAAACCATGTTGACTCTTCCTCAACAAATTATAATCATCTATAAATCTGACAATATTGTTCTTTATTATAGTTTCAGCCAGTTTGCCCGGTACTGAAACCAGGCTTACGGGCCTGTAATTTCTGGGATCACCTCTGGAGTCACATTAGCTAATCTTCCATTCATTGGGTCCAGAAGCTGACTGAAAATAATACATACCACAGTTATATACCACAGTTAGTAGTTCCGCACCTTCCATCATCCTGCCCTTCCTTCGGATCCTAATGCCGCTCCTGTCCCTATGGCCCTGATGCTGTAATGTCTTCCCGACATTTCTGTTCCCTCCATAAGGTGCTGAGGAGAGTCAAGACCAGCCAGGTAAAGACTCAGGACTCCTGGGTTCTATCTTTAGTTCTGGGAGGGGGAGAGGTGTGCACCTTGTCCTGTGTTAACATGGCTCCCTGGTTTTGTGCAGTGTTCAGACCTGTATCACAGGGGGGCAGGATGCACAGGAGGGTCCGATGGCCCTGGCAGGTCAGTGTGCAGGAATATGATGTCAAAAAAAATGAATACGACCACATCTGTGGAGGATCCCTCATCTCAGCCCAGTGGGTGGTGTCAGCCGCTCACTGCTTCAGTCGGTGAGTCACCCTGGCAGGGGATCCCAGGCTGCCCTGACTTGGTTTGCAGTGACATCTGTCTATGGTCTCAGCTCCATGGCTGACTTCCTGCTCTTGGTCAGACTATCCCCATGGTGCAGTGTGACGGTTCCCCTGCTGCCCCCACCCCAGAGCTGGCTGCATCTTTGTGCTGGGTGAGGCATCGCGTTGCTGTGTGGCTGTTCCCCAGCATCTCTGCCCCAGAAGTGGCTGCATTTTTGTCTATGTTTCACAATCTATCTTTCCTCCTTGATCAGTATTTTCTGCCCCTCCTCTCCCGAGCCATCTCAGTGAATCTAGTTATTGCGTGAACCTGGGGGAGTACCAGCTCCCCAATGCCTCCCGCCACCTGCATCTCGTCCCCCGTGCGTCGCTTCATCAGCCACCCCGAACTACAACCAGAGCCCGTTCTTCGCCGACATCGCCCTGGTGCAGCTGATGGAACCTGTCAACTTCACAGACACCATCCGCCCACGTCTCCCTGCTGGGCCCCTCCACCCAGTTCCCAGCCGGGAAAAGTGCTGGGTCACGGGCTGGGGGAATACCGGGCCAGAGTGTAAAGGTGAGGGGGGATGGGAGCTTGGTGGGTCTAATGCAGGGGTCTCAAACTCAAATGACCCCGAGGGCCGCATGAGGACTAGTGCATTGGCCCGAGGGCCGCGATCACTGACACGCCCCCTTGCTGCCCCTGGCCCCACCCCCAATCCACCCCTTCCATGAGGCCCCGCCCCTGCCCTGTCTCTTCTCCACCTCCTCCCCTAAGCACAGGCAGTTTTAATAAATATATACACTCAGTAATGCACCTCACTCAAAGGACAAAACACGCACTTAGATTTACTGCCTAAGGCTCTGGAGGGAGTTTGGGTGGGGGAGGGGGTCTGGATGCAGGCTCTGTGCTCGATGCAGGCTCCAGGCTGCGGCAGGGGGTGGGGTGGCAGGCGTTGGGACGGAGTTTGGGGATAGGAGGGAGTGCAGGGGTGAGGGCTGTGGGGCGGAGGGTGAGGGGTACATGATGCAGGAGGGGGCTCAGGGCTAGGGAAGAGGTTGGGCTGTGGGTGAGGGCTGTGGATGAGGGGTTCATGATGCAGGAGGGGGCTCAGGGCTAGGGCAGAGGTTTGGAGTGTGGGGTGATGGCGGAGGATGAGGGGTTCATGATGTGGGGGCGCTCAGGGCTGGGGCAGAGGATTAGGGTGCGGGGATGAGGGGTTCAGATGTGGGGGCACTCAGGGCTGGGGCAGAGGATTAGGGTGCGGGGGGATGAGGGCTCTGGCTGGGGCTGAGGATTAGGGTGCAGGGGGATGAGGGGTTCATGATGTGGGGGCGCTCAGGGCTGGGGCAGAGGATTAGGGTGCGGGGGATGCGGGGTTCATGATGTGGGGGCGCTCAGGGCTGGGGCTGAGGATTAGGGTGCAGGGGGATGAGGGCTCTGGCTGGGGCTGAGGATTAGGGTGCAGGGGGATGAGGGGTTCATGATGTGGGGGTGCTCAGGGCTGGGGCTGAGGATTAGGGTGCGGGGGGAATGAGGGCTCTGGCTGGGGCTGAGGATTAGGGTGCAGGGGGATGAGGGCTCTGGCTGGGGCTGAGGATTAGGGTGCAGGGGGATGAGGGGTTCATGATGTGGGGGTGCTCAGGGCTGGGGCTGAGGATTAGGGTGCGGGGGGAAAGAGGGAACTGGCTGGGGCTGAGGAGTCGGGTGCGGGGGGATGAGGGGTTCATGATGTGGGGGCGCTCAGGGCTGGGGCAGAGGATTAGGGTGCGGGGGGATGAGGGCTCTGGCTGGGGCTGAGGATTAGGGTGCAGGGGGATGAGGGTTTCATGATGCGGGGTGCTCCAGGGCTGGGGCTGAGGATTAGGGTGCGGGGGAATGAGGGCTCTGGCTGGGGCTGCGGATTCGGGTGCGGGGGGATGAGGGGTTCATGATGTGGGGGCGCTCAGGGCTGGGGCAGAGGATTAGGGTGCAGGGGATGAGGGCTCTGGCTGGGGCTGAGGATTAGGGTGCCGGGGGATGAGGGGTTCATGATGTGGGGGTGCTCAGGCTGGGGCTGAGGATTAGGGTGCGGGGGGAATGAGGGCTCTGCTGGGGCTGAGGGTTTGGGGTTGGAGAGGCTCAGGGTAAGGGCAGCCTGCCTTGCCAGTACTGGCGGTGGCCAGGCACTAGTACCCTGCTGCAGCAGACAGCCAATCTGCTGGGAGCCCTCCGGGCAGCAGGCAGGGGAGAGGCGCGCTGCGTTCTGTCAGGCAGGGACGCAACACAACGCGGCGGGGGGGGGGGACACGCGGAGGGGGGGGGGCCGGCGGGGGCTGGGACCGGCACCAGGCAGGGGCGCGGCGGCGGGGGGGGACCGGCGGTGGCCGGCCCAATCCAGGCAGGACCGGGGGGGGGGGGGCGGGAAGAGACCCAGCTCCAACTATTGCTGGAGCAGGGCGCCCAGCCCTGAATATTGCTGGGCCCCGGGCCCCACACAAATATATAACCTGCCGCCCATGCTCCCGGCCCGGCCCAGCCCCGGCGGTCCCGCTTCCCTTCCCCCGGCCCAGCCCCGGCGGGTCTCGCTTCCCTTCCCCCGGCCCGGCCCTGCCCCGGCATGTCTCGCTTCCCTTCCCCCCCCCAGCCCAGCCCCGGTGGGTCCCGCTTCCCTCCCCCCCCCCCCCGCCCGGCGGGTCTCGCTTTCCCCCCCCCTTACCCAGCGCGACTCCGGCGAGGCCTGAGCTCCGTCCCGCTCAGAGCCGCGTGGTGAGGGGGCGGGGCTGGGAGCTCCACGCCGAGCGCAGCGCTCAGACCCAGAGCTCCCAGCCCCGCCCCCAGATCCCCACGCGGTTCGTATGGTGGCGGGGCTCAAGGGCGCTCGGTGACGGGCGACTCGGCGCTCTATGTGCCGAGGCGTCCCCGGAGAGGGGCGGAGGCGGGAGCCTCCGCTTTTCTCTTGGGGGCCCCTGCGGAGTCACGCCCTAGGGGAGCTCCGCGGGCCGCAGGGAAGATCTCCGCGCGCCGCATGTATGAGACCCCTGGTCTATTTGGTAGATTGTGGGTTGGATCTGAGAGCCCCTTCCTCTGAGCTCGAAACACACTAGGAGCTGTGTAGCCACGAGGGACAATCCTGGTGCATGCTCACACAC